>NC_056725.1:657110269-657430269 GCF_019279795.1 Protopterus annectens
CAGTTCCCTTCCCCTCAAATCTTCAGTCTTGCCATCTCTTCACTTAGAGTCGCATTTATCCTCTCCGTAGGGACAGCTGGTACCGAAACCCCAGGCTTCCCAACAGGGTGTTCTCATGTCTTCTGATACCTCCCCAGAGCATCCCACTGAGGAGGTCCCTAATAAGAGAACGTGCAAGATTAAGCACTTGGACTCCTCTGAGAAATCAGTCGCAGAAGGTACGGACTTTGATGAAGAAGAAGGGTCCCCGCAGTTACCTCCTGAGATGTCCAGTTTGGAGACATCCTTGAAATCCTGAAACAGAGAGGTGGCTGAAAGTCCAGCAACCCTTCATTTGAGGAGACTGTGTTCCTTCAGGCGTTCAGTACCAGCCTGTCTACCTCCTGGGTGACTCCGCCTACCGATGACCTTAAAGGTTTGGAGTCTCGGCAGGCGTGGAAGGTCCCGGACACCATTGAGCCAATCCCCCGGAGGCCAGTTAAAATTTTGATGACAGCAGAAGATAGACAATTTTGGACTAAAGGTGTGCCTGTAGATAACCATGCTCATGGTGGTGGCCACTAAGAAGGAA
Source organism: Protopterus annectens (assembly GCF_019279795.1). NCBI lineage: Eukaryota > Metazoa > Chordata > Ceratodontiformes > Protopteridae > Protopterus > Protopterus annectens. The sequence continues at coordinate 657,110,841 of NC_056725.1, forward strand.
CTATCTGAAGAGAGTTGCACTGCCCATCCACTGAATAAAGGAGTCTTGAACGATGGACAGATTTGGGAAGGGTGCTTATGCTTCAGTGACCTTTGCATTGCGGTCTCTGAATTATTTGGTGCATTTCTGCAGGTTACAGAGAGATGTGATTAAGGAACTCTCTGCTACTGTTTCAGGACGCTTTTCTGATGAGGTACAGGTACCTGTCACTTCTCAGTTGGCTGCCCTGCAGTCAATTTTCATTTCCTCCATGTGGCTAGTTTCACATGCAGCCAAAGGAACCTCAGGGGTAGCGGGATCCAGCATTTCTATAAGAAGGCAGACCTGGATGCACTTCTGTGATTTTGCGGAGCTCTTCAAGTCTTCATTTATCAGTGCTTCCTTTGATAACACGTTTATTTTGGCCCCAAAGTTAAGGACACTTTATCCAGGTGTGAAAAGGATGGAAAGACCTTGTCTGTCTTGGTCTACGTTTTCCTGTGCCTTAAAGATTCTTCTCCAGAAATCGATGAGGTTTTGTGAAAATGTGGTTCAAAAAGTCCTAGGGTCCTTTCCAGGACACGTGGAGGAGGTTCCCCCAGAAGTGGGGGGAATTTCAATGGTAGACACCGCCCTCGCTGCAGAAGTGGCCTGCAGAGCCAAGGATCTAGAGATTACGTTTTTGATAGACCCTTCCAGCTTTCCTGAAAGGAGGCCCGATTGCCCCCCTCTGGAGGCAATCGGGGATCATTTGTCCCTGCACCAGAGAGCCTGGCTAGAAATTCCCTGACATTCCACTCAGTCAGAGGGAACAAGCAGCAGTTCAAATATAAAAGCTGTTAGGAAAAAAAAAAAAAGAGTTATCCAAGAGGTCCCACCAGACCAGATAGAATCTGGAACTTACTGAAGATTCTTTTTAGTGGGAAAGAAAATGGGGGACTGGAAACAGATTTTGGGATCTCACCATGTTGAACAAATCAGTTTGATGCACCAAGTTTTGGATGGTCACAGTTCAGTCCATTCTCCCATTTCTGGGAAAGGACGATTGGATGTGCTCCCAATTCCTTCAGGATGCATACATAAAGATGAACAGGTGGTCCATAAGGTACTTGAGCTTCTGGCTGGGAGCCAGTCATTAACAGTTCAGAGTTATGTGTTTTGCTCTCACCACAGCCCCCAGGGTGTTCACCAAATGCATGGTAGCTCACTTGAGACTGCAGTGATTCCGGCTGTTTCCATACTTAGACAACTGGCTCATTACTGCCCTGACCTGGCATCAAGTAATAGAAGCAAGAGATCAGGTTCTCCAGACTTGTTCTCATCTGGGAATAACCATAAACTACTAAAACTCTCATTTGGAACCTACTCAAAAGTTGGAGTTTATAGGGGCATTGTAAAACACAAAATCAATGGTAACATCACTGCCTCCTCTAAGAGTTCAGAACTTAAGAACACAGGTCAGGAAGATAATCTGCAGTACCAACATTCACACTCTAGGATTAATGACAGCTGCAGTAACTCTAGTGCCATTGGCCAAGTTTTGCATGAGGATTCTACAATGGATACTAGCCACGCAATGCTCAATAATTTATCAGCCCTTGTCAACCCAAATACATGTCACTCAAATTTGCAAGAGATCTCGGGTGGTGGATTAAATCAGATCAGGTTTTTCTAGGCCGACCGATAATTCCCCTTCAGCCCAAGGCCATAGTGACCACGGATGTTTCCCATTTAGGGGGACGGGGCATTATCTGTGTAAGACAGTTCAAGGGACTTTGTCCCCTGTAGAGTCCAGTTTGCATATCGGTGTCCTAGAGATGAGAGCAGCGCTATTAACGTTGCAGGCTTTTCAAGAAGCTCTCCCCTTAGTTACGATTGCAGTTCAAATGGACGACATATCAGTAGTTTGGTACATCAACAAACGAGGAGGAACAAAATATTACCCCTTATGTCGAGAAGCTCACAGAGTGTAACAATGGGTAATCTCATCCGACTGCTTTCTCATAGCAGTGCATGTTCTGAGGAAAGTCCAGTGTGATAGCAGACAAGCTAAGCAGGTGCATTCTTCTATCTCACGAATGGCCTCTCAACAAGAATGTGGCGGAGATGTTTTTTTTGCCATTGGGGACTTCACAATTGGCCCCTTGGTCTGCTTTATTGCCTGTCCACTAATACCACTCATTTCCAAATTCCTGCAAAAAGCTGACACGTTGAAGAGCAAAGTTATCCTCATTGTTTCTTTTTGGCCTCAGATTTGGTTCCCCTTTTTTTGGTCCTGACTTATTCCACCCACTGTGGACTCTGGATCTGACTCCAGACCTCCTGTCTCACCCAACAGGCATAATTTATCCAGACTGCCTGGCTTCTCCAGTTCCATTAATAGCCAGACAACCTATGCTGTCCTCTCCAGTCCATCAAATGCTCTCAACTTCTCTTAAACCATCTACACATAAATTTTACTCCAGTAAATGGAGAGTATTTGCTTACTGGGCCCCCCAAAATAATGTTGATCCTTTTTCAGCCCCTTTGCATAGTATCCTTGAATTTTTATTTTTAATTTTTAAAAAAAGGAGCTTAGCTCCTGTACGGTTAAGGTTCAGCAGCAGCAATATCAAATTTTCACATAGGATGTGGTGTTTCTGTTCCCTTCCATAGGCTTTGCAAGACCTTCTGGTGAGTGCTCATCTTCTCAGGCCCCTGTTCATGGACCCTACTCCCCCATGGGACCTCAACATGGTACTGCAGCAACTTAGTCAATCCTCCTTTGAAGCTGCAGCTAAATGTGACCTCAAGTATCTTTCTTGGATAACAATTTTTCTAGTAGCCATTACTTCTTCCAGAAGAATTTCAGAGATTCAGGCATTATCTTCAAAACCACCTTACTTGATATTTCACAAAGACAGGGTCACTTAACGAACTAACACTTCTTTTCTTCTGAAGTGTATCAGAGGCTAATATAAATCAGTCTATCAATTTGCCTGTATTCTTCCCCAGATTTTCTAACACGCTATGTTTACAGGCAATTATATTTTTACCTACACATAACGGAATATTTCAGGAAGTCTGAAAAGTTACTTGTTTCTTTTTCAGACATAAAACTAGGATAACCTGTTACCAGAATTACTCTGGCCAGATGGCTTACAGATTGTATTTCTTATATATACAGCAAATTGGGCATTACTTAGTCAAACCCTTTAAGAGCTCAGTCTACTAGAGCCATGGCTACTTCATCAGTTTTCCAGTCCAGAGGCTTCATGGGCAATATTTGTGCACCAGCAACTTGATCTACTTCGCACACATTTGTTACTCATTACAAATTGGATATGGTCTCCAGGGGTAGGGCATCATTTAGCTCAATGGTGCACAGGAATACCCTTCCTTGAGTCCACCCAAGGAATTAGGTAGTTGGGGACTCTGTCCCTTAAGTTTAGTATAGAATGAAAATTGCCAGCATCAGATAAAGAAGTTATGTACTTACCATAATGTTCCATCTGTGTTGTCCATTTTCATTCTTCCTCATCTCCCCTCCTACTAACCACCTGCCTTACAAGCTTCTAGAAAAGCAAGCCTTTTTAAGTATACCACTTCCTTGGTATATTCACCAGATATAGTCTCCTCTCTCTGTGACTGAATTGTGTCTTTCTGCTTTTATTGGTGCATTATGGGTAAGGGAGTAGCTTGAGAGTTTTCTGATTGTCACAAGCTTTTGCAGTGGCTGAGTCCAATCTGAGGGACTGGATCAGAACCCGTAAGTTGAGGAAGAATGAAAATAAGACAACACAGATGTAACGTTATGGTAAGTACATAACTCCTTTCTAGGCAAAGTTAGTGTTAAAAAGGGTGCTCATGCCTTCAGGTGCCTCTTTGTCTTCCCCTTCTCCCAGTAAGAGGTCCAAGAACAGAGAGAAAGAGTGGTCCCAGGACAGGGACCCAAAGTCCTGTACAAGAAGCAAGGGGAACAAAAATGGTACTCCTTGTCCACTGAGCATTAGCCAGAGCAAAAGTTACACTGACCTTTGATGCCTCCATCTCTGACACATTCATGTCCAGTTCTTCCTGTTTTGCCCTAATCACCTGTTTTGGTGTCATAAACATCCAAGTTTCACACCATCAGCAATCCCAATGCCTTCCTAGCTAAGGACTCAACAGCTTTCAAAGGGCAGGTTGCACACCCCTTTTTTGTCCATCATACTGGCAGAATTCTCCCCAGAGTCATCCCCTTCTCCACTCCAGTACCAAGCTTCCCCTGTTGAGATCCATTCCTCAGATATGATCCCAGGAGGGAAAGCTTCCAAGCCACCATCAGTGCTATCTTCTGCCTGGTCTGCTAGATCAGTTGGGAGCATTAAGCCATCCAACTTGGAACAACTGATGCAGTCATTTTTGCAGGCAGCGATACAATTAGGAATCCTTCCAGCCTCCTTGGCCTGGTTTCCTGAGGTTTTGGCACCAGTCACTATTTTTCATGCCCCGGTCCCTTTGGCTCTGCGGTTTAAGGGTCCAGACATGCTGTCATCTCCCTGTCTGCTCCAACGGCTTGGCTGCTTCAGGTGCCAACTTCTTCCGTGGCATTCTTGATTTGGTATTCTCAGAGCCGAGCATGCCTTAAAGCTGAGGGCTCAAGATTGGAGGCTGTGAGGTCATGGTTGACTCTGGATATCCAAATTGTCCCTGCCCATCGTAGCTTTGGGCATCTAACAGTTTGGGGAGGGATACTGGTGCTTCACTCAGATTGGTTGTCAGATTTCAGCTTTTGATGCTGTAAGAGAGGATCTTCTCCCACTCTGAGAGGGGAACTTTGGCAGCAGCAGCATTAGATCCTTCTGTTTCCCATGATTCTGGACCTGGTGATTTGCATTAGCTCGATCCAAGATAGCCCACACCTTTGTGTACACAGGTTGCACTGCATTCAGGACCCCTTGTTTCTCCTGGGTTTCCTCCTGATTCTTCGGTCATTTGGGACACCATCAGAGCAAGTGGAAGAGGAAACATTTGGATTCCCCTGGTAAATCCCTTACCCTAGGATGCTGACCTGAAATCCCCCCCCCCCCCATAATAATGCCTCTTTCACAGATCTATTTAAATTGTTGAAACATCATGAGGGATGGATCACAGAGGCCCCTTCCCTAGAGGAGTTTGTGTTTCTGGAGACCTTTGGCACATGCCCATCCACATCTTAAGTGGTCCTCCCTAAGGATGCCCTTATAGACCTGGTGTCATAGAGAGTCTGAAGGGGACCCAATGTGGCGTAACCAATTTCAAGGGAACCAGATAGGATTTCAGCCCATCGTAAGGATAGACGGCAGACCCCATTGCAGTAAGGATCAGACGGTTGATATAGTAGTGGTTGTGGCTGCCACGAAAAAGAATATCTCTGAAGATAGCTTGTTGTTCCATCCTCCCAACGGCAAGTCTCTGGATCTGCACTGCTTGGGAAAGCATACATATACTTCAGCAAGCTTTACATTGCTTGCGCACAACTACCTCTTGTGTGTGTAAAATATCAAATGTTGTGAGGACCCAGCAACCCCGGAAACACAGAAAACTGAGGAGACTCAGTTGTCTACAGTGCAGTCTGTCACAAATTTCTCCATGAGGTTGTTGTCCAAAGCAGATGATAGGACATTTCGAGCAGTAGACAACAGCATCACTATGCATCTCCATGCCTGAATGCTTTTATGCAGTTTTGCAGACTGCTTTAAGGAGTGCTTTGTTAATGCTTCATTCAGTGATTCTTCCCTTTTTTGGCCCAAAGATCAAAGAGACATTAAAGTCTTTCCCTCCTGTTCACTCTTAACTGTCTGCCATTGGAGTGTGCTTTGCCATCCCTCAGCCATCCAACTTCAGGAATCAGAAAGGAGGCAAGCACCTCTTTTTTTATAAAGCACAGTAGCCTTTCCTGGACACACCTGGGAAAGGTTCCCCTTGTGGCAGAGGGCTTAACAGTAATGGATGTCTCCCATATGGCAGAGGTGGTCTGCAGAACCAAGGTTTCTGCTGATTTTTCTCCAAGAAGCCTTTTCAGCACTCCTGAATGGTTGCCCAACTGCCATGCTCGGGAGGCAGTTGGGGGGGGGGTGTTGTCTGGCTCTCCTTCCATAAGCTTGAGAGCCTATCACCTCAGACGTATGGTTGTTGAGAGTCATTTCCAGGGGCTGTATATTTCCCTTTTTATACACTCCAAAGGATTCCCAAAAATCTCTTCTGGACTTGCCACACTATCAGAGGATGAAATCCAGAAACTGCCAGCCAACCAAGTTATCCAGGAGATCCCACCAGACCAGCAAGGACCCAGGGTTTATTCCAGATTGTTTTGGTACCAAAGAAGTACAGGAACTTCAGACTAGTTCTGGATCTCAGGAAAATGGACAACTTTGTCAAACAGACCAAATTCAGATGGTCCCAGTGCAGTTGGCAGTAGTAGCAACCCAGCTCAGGCTGCAATGTTTCTAGGTTTCTCTGTACCTGAATGATTGGTTTCTTACCACTTCCAAGAAATGTCTCTCAACAAGGTTCGAGACTCCTTATCCCAGTTGTGTCTGTCCTTAGGCATTACAATGAATCACAGAAAGTTCAGCCTGGAACCAGTGCAGCTGTTGGAATTTATAGGCTGTTATTTGGCTGTGGTTACTGAAATAGCCAAACTTCCATTATCCAGACTAACTTCCCTTCTCCTGCATGTGTCTCACATGCTTCAGGATCCCAAACCTTCTGCAGGTGTGATTCTCCAGCTTCTTGGGCATATGGCAGCATCTGTCCATCTTCTTCCTCTAGCTAGGTTTCATATGAGAGTGTTACAGTGGACAATAGCAGTCCACTGGTCTTATCTGAAACACCCCCATGGACTTCCCAGTGTTTATGACAAACATCTGTCACTGTCACATCCAGTAGTGGTTGCACTCACCACTGGTCAGAGCAGGGGTAGCCTTTTGTTCTTTCCCATCCTCAGGCCACGGTCATGATGGGCATTTCTTTTCTGGGGTGGGGTGTATTTCGGAGAAAAGATTGTCCGGGCCCTGGTCGAGGTTCGAGGTGTATCTTCATATCAGCGTCTTGAAGATGAAGGCGGTCCTTCTAGCATTGCAGGCCTTTCAGGACCTTCTCCCCAAGGCTGTGATTGTGGTCCTAACAACCAAGCCCTTCAGAGTTTTACTGCCACCAAACTCTGTGCTCCTCTGAGGCTTTTGAGGATCAACGGTCAGCTTGTGGTGTTTCTTTGACGATCAGATAAGTTCTCTTTGGGGAAAAAAAACTTCATTCAATACTTTTGTTTATTATTAATACTTTTCTCTTCAGGAAAGTTATTTTAAAGCTAGGAGTTTGTGTTTTAATGGACTGTCATGAGACTATATGTTCTTTTAAACTGGAGCTCTCATTTTTTTCCTGTCAGTTGAAAAGTTGGTTTAAAGTAACTGAAAACCATTTTTTCTGTGGAGAAATTGTGTTTGTTTTACTTTGTTGGGTGGCACAGTCTTGTAAAGTGCTTTTTACTGTGTTTATCTATGCAAAAAGTGACTTTTAAAGACTTGTTTTTACCGGTGTTTGTTGCTTGCTTTCCAGAAGAAAGAGGCACCATATTCAGCTTGACCATGGAACAGTGTGTCAGGCCCATGGTCGGTCCTTCCAGCCACAAAAAGAAAACGTTAAGCAAACAGCCTTTGCCACCAAAGCAGGCTAGCAGTTTACCTCAAGCGTAGGTGAGTGACTATTGTCACCATTAGTTGTACCTCAGGCCACTCATCTTTTACCCCTGGATTCCCTCTAGTGTAGCACCTTCAGTCCCTATGGACTGGGGTTTAGCCATGTCCTCTGCAGTTGTTGGGGTCCCCTCAGTGGGCAAGGGAGAGCCACTCTTGTCAGCCTTGGGAAAGGTAACAAGGAAGGCTTCCCTCTTGTGGCAGAATGTTGTGCTCATCCTTGGGGAAGCTGCTGTTGCCATTAATAACACTGCTGGTGTCATTTTTTTTCTGTCAAAAAGAAACAGAAAACTAAAAATGTATCTTCTACTCAGATTTACTTAGACAAGAGTAGTTTACTGGCTCTGACTCAGGGTTAAATTCAGGCTATTGATCCTTCTTGTAAAGTAGTTTCTGTATAAAGAAAAAGGGATAACTCCTTTCCTGAACAGATTCAAGATTCTGAATTTGGACATGTGGAAGAAGGGGGAGACAGATTTTTCTCCTTAGATCTATATGTTCAATTGATTTATTATATCATTTTGTGTGTTTTATTCATTCACTACTATATATATATATTTTTATATATATTTTTTTTATATAAATTGTTTACTTACGGAATTAGTATTTAGTTTTAATTTTAGATTAATACTAATTAGCTTTGTTGTCTGATTGGTTGAGCGTTAGGGGGTGTGAGTATGAGTTATTGTATAAAAGTTTGAATGTTTTTTTGTATTTCTTACTCTGAGGATGCCCTATGATTGGTACGGGTGAAAGCGCGTAGGAATTTTGTATGCTGTTTGCTGTTCCGTTGCTTTACCAATAAAGCATTTGTGTGTGGTCGAACCTGGTTGGTTTTTTTCTCCTTAGATTTCTGATATTGACTCAGGAGATCTCAGTTTCTGACTTCTAGGGAGTTCTCTTTCTCTGAGACCATTTCTAGAATGTGCTAATGTATACAGTGGTTGAACACTGAGGTTTCTCTGTCTTTTAGAAAATACTAGCTGTTAAAAAGGAAACTGTAGAACCTGCACAATACCTCTCAACCTGGAAACATTAAAAATCTGGACAAAGGCCCATTAAACGTAGGTACAACTGGCCAAAAATCGGGACAGTGATTAACATAAAATGTGCATACATAATCATGTAACCCTTCCCACTGCAGTGGAATTGTGGGATGCCAACATGAAGATTGACATTTGAATTTCAGACTTCAAATGCCACAAAAAATACATAATAGTGCAAAACCTGTTATTCTAGCAACTATCTTTTTACAGGAGCAGTATTTAAAATCTGTCCCTATTTTGGGGCCTTTGTCCCACTATTGTTGGCTTTGTTGGTTTGTCCGGATTTCTTGCTCTGAGAGACTTAGTCTATGTTTTGGCACTTCTGAAAAACTATATAGAATCAGAAAAGAATACCTTCTTTAGTATGTGTCTAGTTTCGTTCTGTACAGCATGCAAGCAGTAAGAAGTGAAGTCTTGCATTTAATACTTTAAAGCTAACTGTGCTATTTTCACAAAATATGCCTTCAAACCATTAAATCTTTGTATCCTGAATGCTTACTTGGGTCAGTACTGGTAACTTACCATTTGCAGAAATGCGATCCTCCCACTTAGGATTTTGCTGCCCACTCTGCCTAGCTGTGGATACATCAACTTGGAGATGTACAGGCCCAGGTAGTATAGTATCCAAGCGATCACTACAAAGGCTCCCATCATGTTCCCCCCAAATCATGATCCTCTTTCATATGAGAGTAAACAAGTAAAGATGGTATAAGGTTGCATGGCCACGGAAAGCTCCATTTTCTTGCCCCATCAGCCCCTTGGGGAAGGCTGTGTGGGAGATCTTTTTTCTACTGGCACTCTTAACTCCTTCCAGCAGAGGTACTCTCTTGCTTTTGCTCTAGATGTCACCAAGTCGTTTGAAGCCGGCGAGCCTGATGTTAGTATTTTCATTATAAACATGCACGTGTTTATTTACATTCTGGTTCGATGTTACTACTTAACTGAGTCTGTAGAACTGTTTCTGGGTTTTAAATGAGAACAGGAATTCAAATCCACATGGGCCATATTCCTATTGGCTGACAATGTAAATGTAGGCAGAGCTAGGGTGTTGACTATAACTTACACAACATGCTGGTAGATTACCTTATCTAATCTTTTCCATGTCTCATAAATATACAAGGGTGCAGGTGGGTGGATAAAATAGGTGAGTCCATCTTATGCAAGCATAAGTTTTTGTGTTTCATTGTTGCAGTCATCACATTTGGGTTATCCCTGCCAGGGAAGCCCTCAGCCGACCAGAATACCAGAGACTTAGTATTTCTGTGTTGGTTGCTGTCGCTTGAGGACTGATGTCAGGTCGTCAGTAGTATAAAGTCAGGCAGCCAATGACATTACATCAGTCTTCCTTGCCGTGGAGCCCGAAGCAGAAGCAGTTCGCATGAGTGCCGGTCGTCTGCCGAGTTTCGTTTCCGAATTGAAGTTGAAGTCTTCTAAAGCTAAGTACCCCGTTGGGGATCCTTTTTTCTTGCACTAACCAATGTCAGAAAAAGTTAATAATTGTGGAAAGCAAATACCACATCGAGACTACCACTCTTACTGCGTAAATTGTCTAGGCCCAGACCATGATGTCCCTCATTGTTGCTTCTGTGCTTTGTTCAATGCCAGAACTATCCATCGTCGGGCCCATATTGTAGACAGATATTTTCGGTTTACAGTCTTCAAATTCCGATATGGCTTCGGTAGACCATCTGACAGCAGATCTTTGGAAAAAGCATAAAGATAAAGACAGAGACAGACCGCACAGATCCAAACCTACCAACGACACTTCCGTTAAGCTAGTCGTCAGTCCTCTGGTACTCAGTGAGGCGCTTCCGGAGCCCCTGATGCTTGCTTCAGTTCATTCACAGGCCGCTACCGAGACCATTTCGGAGTACGGTATGCCGCAAAACTCTTCTTCGTGTAGGATCCTGCAGTCGTCTCTACCTTGGATGGGTCCGGAGCCGCTGAGCAGATGCACCGGCTTCTGAGGAAGTCCTTTGCACCACCGAATCTTGACACAAACCGACGTCTTCTTTCGCGACTACCATTCTTTCGAAAACAACTGAGTTCCTTAGGCCCAGGGTTTGAACCACACCCAAGAAACCGACTACCCACTCTCAGACGCCTGCTTCCTTGCCTCAGTCTCAAATGCTTAAAATGGCGGAATACCTTATCATGCTGATCAGGGGAAGCCAAGCTTACCCCCTCAAAAAGGAAAAGAGATCTGTCCCCAGTAGTTCTATCTGAACAAGAGTCAGATGAATCTGATGCATCTGACTATGAAGACATACAACTCCTCTCCAGTTAGGGTTCTGATGCAGAGGATTCCATTCTTTCAGCCTCTCCCCCAGAGGATTTTTCCTTTGGGGAAACCCTGCATACTTTAAGGGAGCATTTCCAGTGGGAAAGTCAGGGCTACCCTCACTCTAAAAAGAAACTCAGGGAATTCCTAGATCTTCCACAAAACAGACCCTTGGCCACCCCCCACCCCCAGTTCTGGATGTGGTAGATGATTTCCTTGAATCCAGCTTGACTCCTGATGCCCTACCTCCTGCTCCCAGGAAACCAGACAGGTACTACAGAGTCCCTGACTCACACAAATGCCTTTTCAAAAATCCAACAGCTGACCCTGAGGTCATTTCTCAAGGGCCAAAAGGGATTAAAGCAACCTCTGCTAAGAATCCCACACCCTCCGACAGGGATTCTCGATCATTTGACAGATGGGGTATAAAAGTATACACCTCAGCTACTCTTGCTATCAGGGCACTAAATTGTCAGGTCCATATGCTTAAGTATCAGCAACATACTTTAGAACTCCTAAAACAAAACATTTCTTCCTTTTCTGCTTGGGCAGAATCTAAAGATTTACAGGATTTAATGCATTTTGCAAGTCAAGTAAGTAGATACACTTTGCACTATGGTTTTGACACCCTAGAAGCTTCTTGCAGGGCCGCAGTCATTGGATCCGTCATTAGAAGACATGCATGGCTTAAGGAACAACCCCTGCCAGACCATGTCAAATCTAAATTGTTGGATGCCCCCTTCCACAAAGATAACTTATTCGGCACTAAGGCAGAAGAGGTCTTAAAAAAAAAAGATGGAAGAAAAAGCAAAATCTAAGCAAACAGTTAAAAATTTCTTACAGGTACAGCTCCCTAGATTCAGCAAACATTGCCCCGCCAAGCATTGGTCCTTTCCTGCTCTGACTAAACAGGCTCAGTCTAGGACCTGTGGAAACAGACCCCCCAGACAGCAACCCCAGGGAATGCAGAGATCTAAGCAGTGGGCTACCTGCACTTCAAAAACAGGGAGTTCTAAGCCACCCCCTTATGGTAAGAATTCACAATGACTCACCTCCGCTTGACCCCCCCCCTGTCCACCCTCACTTATCCCTAGGAGGAAAACTCTCTTTTCACTTAAGTACCTGGGCCACCATTATCAAGGACCAATGGGTTCTGAACATTGTATCTAAGGGATACAAATTCTCCTTCCACACCCTTCCAACTCCAAATGGGTTCCCAGATCTTCCACCAAATCAGTGGGCAGAGGCTCAAAAGCAAATCTATTCCCTGCTCTCTGTGAGGGCAGTAGAACACGTTCCTGCAGAACAGATAGGCCAAGGCTTAATTCCTGACTTTTTCTGGTGCCCTGAAAAGAGGGCACCTGGCGTGCCAGCCTCGATCTATCCATTATAAACACCTTCCTGGTGATCCCAAAATTCAAAATGCTCACCCTCCAGCAGCTGCTATCCATGCTCTCCAAGGGCGCTTGGCTAGCCACCCTAGATCTAAAAGAGGCCTACCTCCACATTCCTACCAGGCAGTCATGCAGGAAATATCTCCGCTTCAGGGCAGGATCTCAACACTTTCCGTTCTCTGTGCTTCCCTTTGGCTTATCTACTGCTCCCAGAATTTTCACAAAATGCCTGCCTCCGGCCATTGCCTTTTGCAGGCAAAGAAATATTCAGATTTACCCCTACTTAGACAGCTTAAAATAATACCACTGAAGTATGTGTCCCAGTAAATAACTAGTACATAAGCTAATCATTTAATTAATGCTAGACTTTATAAGCACAACAATAATTTACAGTGTTTTTTTTGCTAGTCACCATGAAAAGCAGATGCCAGCAGCTCCTATCCTTTCTCTTTGGTTACCCACTATCCTCATACTGTTTCTGTGTATATTCTCCTGTTCTGCACTTTACCCTTCCCTGAATTCATTTCTAGCCTCACTCATAATTGCCTTTCCTAGTGCACCTGCCCTATTTTACTGTCTTCAGACTCTTACATATTAATGTTTTTTTTATGTTTTGCCCTGCTTTTAGCTGCTAGTAATACCTCTCTCTCCCCTGCAAAGCCCCTCTCTATTGTAGCTTATTTTAACCATACAGCACTGGGTTTTCTTCAAGTAAATGTACTTGTGTAGCTTGAGGCCATTGTCTTTTTGTAAGCTTACTTCTGCTCATATTTTATTTCTTTTTATTTTATTTCTGGTGACTATACCTTTAGAAACTTTATATCCTTGTCTCTCAAGCTAGTTTTTCACTATCTTTTCTGATTGTTTCTATGACTTCATCTTGACCAGGGTGCTAGCCCCGCTCCATTCGCCCTCGCTACGCTCGGGCTCACTTCGCTCCCCTACTCTACCCCCATTCCTACCCACCCCCATTACAGTTACCTTTATACCTAACTATCCCTCCCCTTCCTGTGCCACTGGCCACTACAATTCCACTTCCTGCCTATTGCCACAACCACCTTACTATTCTGTCAATCTTGTCAACACCACTTCATCTATACCACTGTCTCTCTACCTACTCTGTCTGACCATATTTTATTCCAACATGTATTATTTTCTAATATCTTCTACACTACTCCTTATTCTCTCTATCTCCACCTCTTACCACTCCAATCTCTCTGACCCACTCCTATGTTCACCAACTTCTCTCTCGTACAACATATATTCAACTACTTCATCTTTTACTATCTCCCCTAATCTCTTTACTACCTCTATCTCAAGTTTATATAAACTATCCATAATACAGGTTTTTAAACCTTCTGACAAAACTTAGTCAAAACTATACAAACTCCATCTAGCATCTACTACACACTCTCTCCTCACTAAAAACCTACTTTGTTCTGGAGATATCCATCCCAACCCTGGCCCCTCTTCTCTTCCCAAAACTACCTCTACACTGCCCCCATCTTACTCCTTTAACAGTCACCAACCTCAGTCACTACAATCATCTCCATCGAAATACTTAACTATTTACTCATTGAATATTCAGAGTCTAGCAAATAAAGTCACTGAGCTGCACTCATGGATAGCTCTCAATATCCCTCACATCCTCTCCCTATCTGAAACCTGGCTCAAGCAACACATCTCAAATAGTGAAATACTCCCACAAGGTTATAATATCTTCCGATCTGATAGACCTGTAAAAAAAGGTGGTGGTGTGGCCATCCTCTACTCAAACATTTTTAACCTCTCACCATACCCTTCCCCAATTCCTGACTTCCTCCCAGCTGAAATCATCATCCTTAACTGCCATCTGAATCCCCACAAAAAACTTGCAATTGCCTCTGTCTACCTTCCTCCTGGTAACAATCTGCCCATTCTTGAAAACATCCTATCCTGGTTCTCCCACAACATACCATATGAGACACTTATCCTTGGTGATGTCAACATTGATTGGTCCAAACTCACAACTGACTCCCCCCAACTCAGTATCCACCTACACGGCTTCCACCAGCTTATAACATCTCCCACTCGCTTCCATAAAAATTCCTCTTCCAGCTCCATCATAGACTGGATCCTTACCAATTCCCCCCACCAATACCACAATCCCACCAGCTTACCTGACTCCCTCAGTGATCATCTCCCTACCACCATCTTAAGACACTACTCCCATATTCCTAAACCCCACCTTATTAAAGACTGTTGAAAACTATTGACTTTCAATTCATCCCAATTTAACTCCATTCTCCACAACACAGATTGGTCCATTCTAAAAAACCTCCCCCTAAACGATGCTGTAAGCACTTTCAATAGCATCTTCATGAATACTCTAAACTCCTTAGCTCCCTCTAGGAAGATCAGAGTAAAATCAAACCATGCTCCCTGGCTCTCCAAAGAGACTAGGTCCCTTATGAAACAAAGAGATCATGCTTGGAAAACCTGGACTAAAACTAAACAACCACCTTTTCTTCAAAAATACAGGCAACTGAGGAACCTTGCAAAAACATACAACTAATGACAAAAAGTTATACTATAGCTCTGCTCAGCTTAACAACAAATCCAATCCTCAAAAATTTTGGTCAACTCTCAACAACATCCTCTATCCTGGAAAGCCCTCTAATCCCTCCCCATACCCTAACTCTTCCTCTCAGGAAACAGCTACCCTCCCGAATAAACACTTTATCTCTTCCATCCAAAATCTGGTAACCTCTAAGCCAAACTCTACTTCGACACCCACCTCTCCAAGTCCCACTAACACAGCTTTTTTTTTCTTTTGAGCCAGTTCCCATTACTACTACTCGAGCTAAAACCTTGCTCTCCTTCCACTGACAATCTATCTCCTACATTCCTCAAACTTGCTGCTGACTCAATTGCCTATCCTGTATCTATACTAATTAATCGATCTATTCTGGAATCAACTGTCCCCACCCTTTGGAAATCTTTCTTCACTATCCCTCTTCATAAAGGTGGAAACTCCACTAACCCCTCAAACTACCGACCCATTGCCATTTTGTCCCCTCTCTCCAAGATATTAGAAAAATGTATTCACTCACAGCTTCTCAATCACCTCCTCACACACCACTTACTTACTCCTACCCAACATGGATTTCGTTCTCACCACAGCACTACCACTGCCCTCCTCTCCTTCACTCGTATCATTGCAGAGGCCCTAGACAACAATAAACTCATTTCCTGTCTCTTCCTAGATCTTTCCAAAGCCTTCGATACTGTCTCTCATCCTCTACTACTATCCAAACTCACAAATCTCCACCTATCCCCCTCCGCACTTGCCTGGTTTAATAGTTACCTATCTGGCAGGGAACAATCTGTCAAATGGCTCTCATCCTCTTCACCTTTCCTTCCCATCTCCACTGGTGTTCCCCAAGGCTCCATCTTGGGACCCCTTTTGTTTAACATCTTCACCAATGATCTTTACACCTCATGCAAAGAATCCTCCCTTATTCAGTATGCCGACGACTCCACACTTATATCCATCTCAAATAACATTCCTGAACTACACTCCCTGACCCAACAGGCCCTACTATCCACTGAGCAATGGCTCTCTCACAACCTATTGATCCTAAATCCCAAAAGACCAAACTCCTACTTTTCCTTCCCCATTCTCTTTCTCATCACAAAACCTCCTTTTGTATTACATCTTCTAACAATACAAATATCCAACCTGACACCCACACAAAACTCCTAGGGGTCATTATCGATGACGAACTCAAGTTCAACCTGCACATACTCCAATGTATAAAAAAACAAACCAGAAACTAGGTCTGCTATATCGGAACAAAAATTCCTAACCCCTGAATCTAGACTTACCTTGGGCCAGGCACTCCTCCTCCCCTCCCTCTTATATGCCGCCCCAGTTCTTACCAATATCCAGGCCTCCACTGTAAACAAACTGCAACAGACTTACCATAAAATAGCCAGATTCATTACTAACTCCCCATACAACTCACACCACTGCATTTCTTTAAACTCTCTTCAATGGCTTGAACTTCCCCAGTTTCTGCTATCTTATCAATTTCATATGCTACACTCTATTCTTTATAAACCCTCCTTCTGTCCATCTCTATCTTCCTTAGTCTCCATCTACATCCCATCCCGGACCCTCCGTACTTCTAACCAACAATTACTTGATATCTACCACCCAAAAAGGTCAGTAGGCAAACTATTCTAGAAACACTCCCTTGCCCATGCTTGGAACAAACTTCCCCTTGACTTACGTTCAATCTCCCACACCTCACACTTTAAAAATGAACTAAAAGCTTATTTTCTCAATCCCAGAACCTGCCCTTGCCATGACCCTAACAAAGCTTTCAGGTTAAACAACCCTAGTCTTCCTTCCCTTTATGTACCCTCAAAAGGACCATACTTAGTACATCATTACACCTCTCTCTCCAATGTGTCCACTATGCATTTGCACAATTTTCTACAAACAAAAAATGTTATTTGTTAACCTATTGAACTATATCAATGTAACATTGTTACTTAGCTTCTTTTTAATGCAACTTTAACTTTATGCGTGTATCCCAACATATGTGAATCATTTTGCTATAATTGCTATTATATCAATATTGTTTAAAATTGTACTTGTTTTAAAATGTATTACTGGAGCTTTTCTCCTCGGGTCTCCACTGAAAATGGGCCACAAGCCCAGTTGGACAAACCCGGTTAACAAATGTCAATAAATAAATAAATAAATAAAGCAGGTGCCACTCAAAGGATAATATTCCTGGGAGCAAGTCTGGACACAGCATCCCAGATGGCATACCTTAGACCAGAGAAACAAAATTTTCTGACAGCCTAAATCTCTCAACTGGCCACCAGGCCCCAGCTTTCTGCAAGGAAAAATCCTGCAATCCCTGGGGTTCATGGCCTCTTGCATACTCCTCATTCCATATGTCAGACTGCATATGAGGAAACTTCAGTGGTACCTCAAGAGCCTTTGGTGTCAACACTCTCAAGACCTGGAAACCCTTCTACCTGTAATTCCTTGCCTCAGAAAATAATTTCTTTGGTGGGCAACAGCATGCTCCCAAAACAAGGGGCTACACTTTTCCCCACACCCCACCGGCCAGACCCTCACCACAGATGCATCAGACTATGCTTGGGGAGCACACTTGGATGGCAGGTGCATACAGGTCCAATGGAGCCCACAGCAAATCTCTCTGCACATCATTCAAAAAGAGATGATTGTTGTGCAGCATGCCTTAATAGCTTTCAAACCCCTTCTCTCTCTAGGGGTTCTCCTGATCAAAACAGACAACACCACTGTGATGTGGTACTTCAACAAGCAGGGAGGGACTCACTCCTACCCTTTATGCAGGCTGAGCATGACCCTTTGGCTCACAGCCTCCTCCATGCAACTACACCTGTCAGCACAAAACCTACCAGGCTGTCTCAATTCCCTGGCAGACTAGTTAAGCAGAAATCTTCTGGACCCACACGAGTGGTAGCGCAACAGAAATACCTTCACCCTAATAACTCAGAAATGGGGATCCCCGAAGGTTGACCTCTTTGCCTCCCACACCATCCATCACCTCAGTAAGTTCTGCACCATGGAGCATCACTGCATGGCTTGGAAAGTGGATGCCCTGTCCTTTCCCTGGGTCAACCTTTTGGTCTATGCCTTTCCTCCCCATACCTCTCATCCCCAAGGTACTGCTGAAAATAAGGGGAGGAAACCAAGAACCATTCTAATCGCTCCAGAGTGGCCCTGACAACACTGATGCCCCTAGCTGTGCAGCCTGTCCCCACTGCCTCCAGGGCATCTTCCTCGGATTATAAACCGCCTAACCTAGAGGGGAGGGGAAGTCACACATCCCCAATTGCAGACACTCAGTTTGGCAGCTTGGCTTATTCCCAAACCCCTAACCAATCTGCCATGCTCAGTAAACAGGTTCACGATGTTATCCATGAGGCCAGACGCCCTAGCACCAGAAAGTCTTATGCAGATAAATGGAAAAGGTTTTGCACCTGCATCCAGGCTAAGGGGGCCAATACAGCACAGCCCTCCATCCTTCTCATCCTGGATTACTTAGCTGACCTACTACACCGTGGTCTCTTTCTCCTCTATTAAAATGAATGCCTCTGCTTTTTCTGCACATTTTCCAACTGAGCAGCCCCTTTTCTCACACCCTGTGGTCAAACAGTTCCTCAGAGGGGCTAGCAACTTGAGGCCCCCCAGAAGGGCACCAACACCAGCTTGGGACTTTAACGTTATCTTAGAAAAGCTCACCCTGCCTCCTTTCAAACCAACTTCTTTGGCAGAGCTAAAATTTCTCTCCTGGAAGACCGCATTCCTTCTGGCCATCACTTCAGCCAGAAGAGTCTCTGAGCTCCAAGCATTCATGGCTGTGGAACCCTTCATCATCTTCCATGAAGACTGGGTATCCCTCAGAACTAATCAATCCTAAATACCCAACGTGGTGTCCAGTGTGGCTCTCAATCAATTAATTCATTTGCCCACCTTCTTTTCTAATCCCCAGAACAAGGGGGAAAGGAATCTTCACTCTCTAGATGTGCACAGATAGCTCAGGTATTGTCTGGGCATGATGAAATCCTTCAGAAAGTCTGATCAATTGCTGGTTAGTTTTGCTACAGGGGTAGAAGGCAAAGCCATCTCCAAGCAAACCATTTCCAAATGGATAGCACACTGCATCCATTTCTGCTACAAACAGCATGGTAAGCCTCCCCCAAGGGGGTTAGGACACACTCCACCAGAGCAGCCTCCACCTCTGCCGCTTTCCTCAGAGGGGTCCCCACCAGGAACATCCTGGAGGCTGCCACCTGGACATCTGTTCATACTTTTACCAAGCATTACCACCTGCCTCTTTTCTCCAACTCCAGGGCAGGTTTTGCCTCTGCAGTTGTGCAGGGCATCCTAGCTAGCCCCTAGCTTCCTTGCCTCCACCCATTTCCTCAGCTTTGGGAGTCTACCCAAATGTGATGAATGCAACAGTGAAACACGAAGAACATAGTACAGTTGTGTACACTTACCATAAATGTAGATGTCGAGTGTCTTCACTGTTGCAGTCCTGGTTTCCCTCCCTCCATCCCCCTTTTTCTTTTTTTTACCTTTCTTCCTTGTTGTTCTCCTTTCCTTACAAGGGACATATTGGTATTTATTTTCCACTGGTGGGGTTCTGCCACCAGAGCCTGGTCTCCTATCTTGGGGGCTCCTGACATGTTAGGGCAAGAAAAACTGATGTAATGGCGTCGGCTGCCTGACGTTATACTACTGATGAACTGACGTCAGTCCTCAAGCGACAGCAACCAACGCAGAAATTCTAAGTGTCTAGTATTCGGGCTGGCCGAGGGCTACCCAAGTAGGGATAACCCAAATGTGATGACTGCAACAGTGAATACACTCGAACATCTACATTTATGGTAAGTGTACACATTTATGGTAATTGTACACAACTGTACTTTCCTTGTCTCTTAAACATGCTAGGTTGCTGGCGAGTGGATAAGCACACACTTAACATTTCATTAAATTTTCTTTTTAAACATGATTCTCAAAGTGCCTTAAAATAGATTCTTACTGTTATCAGATTGGCAGGTGTAATGCACAGTATGCACTAACAATTTAAGAGTATAAAATACTTAACGCTGTTAAACTCATTCAGCTTTGTGTGTCATAGACTTTTTTTTTCTCATATATGTAAGCATTCAGTTTAATAGCAAGTAATTTAACTGAGTGTTATGAAACACACGAAGGTCTATAACACGTCCCCAGATTTTAGTTTTAGACCATGCATCACTTTTTAGTGTTACATTATAAGTAGTTTGAAGCCATGCTTAGGGTTATGTGCACAGTAAAAATATAAAGGAGTCTTTGATGTTTACTGTGAAGTGTTACATTTATAATTAGAATGAATACTGCCACTGTGTGACTGTGTGTGCTTGTGCATGTGTGTGTCTGCGCACGTGTGTAGTTCTTATGTTTTCATTCCGAAATCTGGATGAAGTACTTTTAAACCAATATTAATACTCTAATGATCATATTTCAGTGTCTTGTATCTGGGAACAAATGTTTAATTTCTAACTTTGTGTGTGTGTGTGTGTGTGTGTGTGAGTGAGAGACGTGCGCATGTGCTTGCCTGTAAAACCTTATTTACTTAACTTTACTGAATGACTGCAAAATGTGTAAGTTGCTATCATATTTATTTCATAAGGTTTGTGTTTCAGCTGCTTGACAGATGCACATCTGCCGCCCCTACACCTCTCAACTTTTTAGTGCAAGAATTCTGGACAAAGCCAACAGTAATGGAGGAGGGGAGACAAAAGCCCAAAATCAATGACATATTTTAAATGCTGCTGTTATAAACTTAGAAAGTTGACAGAATACCAGGTTTTGCATTTGCATGTATTTTGCGAAGGATATAAGACTGGCTGTCAAAAGTTTACCATTAATTTAGTGAGGAAGAATGACACAAGTGTTACCCATTCTGGTGCTTGGGGTGGGTAAAACCGGGAGTATTTCAAAGGTGTGTCGGAGAAGGTCCTCCAGTAGTGTATGTACTTGACTTTGAATGAAGTACAGTACAGTGTAGCGGACCTTTTAGTTAGATCACTTTTGGAATGTACCCCACAAGACATCTGCAGCAGCTGGAAAGGCCACAGAAGTACCTCACAAAGATGATTACTGACATCAAACAGATGCCCTACACTGACTGTCTCAAAAAACTCCAGCTTTACTCTATAGCATATTGCCTACTCTGAGGTGATCTCTGCCTAACATATAAAGCTATGTCAAACCCAGAGCTGTTGGACATGCTACAAAAGAAATCCCAATCCCTCCGAGCTACACGCTCTAGGGACCCAAACCTTGCCACCACAATAAACAGGACATGCTGGAGGGATAGATTCCTGTCCCAGAGACATCCCATACTCTGGCACAAGCTACCCATCTATGTCAAGCAAAGTTCCTCATTAGCACTCTTCAAGAAAAATCTTGATGAGTGGATGGGAAATAGGAAATACACCCCGGGGATCACTTATGTGGCTCTGCTCGACAGGGGCACAGGAAAATAACTTTCTTGGGTAACGTAAGCCAGGGAACCTTGTTGGCTAGGCTTACTTAGGCCCTTGGGCCGATAGCCTAGTACCTACCTATGAACCTATGTGTAGTTATGCCTCAACACGTTTTAATCATTTCTGAAACACAGAATTCACATTAAATTGTTTTTTGGTAGTAGGCTAAAAACCATTTGGATACCTTTTCAGCTATGCTGTGTGATGATGTCACCAAGTGGGAAACATAAATACAAAAAATGAAACTGGGGTTTAAAGGGGCTGCTCAGGAATTCATGGCACCCTATTATTTTGAGCCCCAAAACAGTATTTTCTGAGGAATTCGGTACAGTTGAGAGATACAACCTGCACCCATGTCTCCAGTTCTGTCTTCTTTTGAGGATGTGTGTGTTACTGCTTGCAGATGTTCTTCATCTCACATTGCTGCAGTCCTTACATATGGGTAGTCCGCTGTCCTCGGTCGGCCCGAATACCAAAGTATTAGGCTGACGTCGGTCAAGGTGCTTAAAACTGACATCAGGACGTCAGGGTACAAAAGCGCATGACCGACGTCATTTCCTCAGTCTTTTTTGCCGCATGGTCCGATGCAGAAGCAGCGTTGCAAGTGCCGTTCGGCGTTCTGAAATTTTTCAATTGAGTTTCAGACCGAATCCAAGTTGGCTAAGTACCCGTTGGGAATATTTTGGTTTTTCTTGCCTCAGTGTTTTACGGATGTCAGAAAAAGTGAATAACTGTATTTCTTGTGGGAAACAGATACCGCATAGGGATTATCATTCTTTGTGTATTCCTTGTTTGGGGCCTGAGCACGGCGTTGTTGGGTGTCGCTTTTGTGCTAGGTTCAATAAGCACTATTAGCGAAGGTTAGATTGTGCTAGGCTGGTCTTTGGGAAGCGGTGCAATTATAATATGCCGTCGGATTCTCTGGCCGCTTCTCTTGAAGAAGCGCAAAGACAAAGCAGTTAAACCCAGGCAAGATGAGTCGTCCGTTCGGACGCCGGTTCTTTAGAGGTTTCAGTGGAACCGGTGGTTCCGACGGAGACTTCTCTGGAGTCTCAGGGGAGACTTTGATTTTGCAGGAGGTGGTCTCTCAGGAGGCAGGTCAGGCTGAAGGGGCTTCTCAAGTTACTGTACTCCCTCCTTCCTAGGGTGGTTAGGCCTTCTCCTTCTGTTTCCAAGGCTTCTCCCAGAGGCAGGCCAGTTTTAGCTTCTGTTGGTGTCACTCCTAGTTCAGCAGGGTCTGTGCCTAAGAAGCACATGCTTAAAATGGCAGAAGATTTGATTACTCTGATTAGAGGTTCTTTGCCCCCTCCTGATAAGAGGCCTAGGGTGGAGCCAGAGTTGGGAAGTTTTGAGCAGGCTTCGGATGTTTCAGAGTCTTCAGCTGAAGACTTGCAGGAGTACTCTCCTTATTCTGATTCTGATGCAGATGATTCCACTCCTTCTGCTTCTCCTCCGGAGGATTTTTCTTTTTCAGAGACACTTCATTCTATGAGGGAACATTTTAAGTGGGAAGGTCAGGACTTCTCTGATTCTCGGAAAAGGCTTAGGGAATTTTTGCTGTTACCCCAGCATAGGCCCTTGGCTATACCCCCTGTTCTGGATGTTGTGGAAGATGTGTTTGCAGAGGCTTCACTTAATCCTGATTCTCTGCCTCCTGCTCCTGTTAAACCGGATAGGTATTACAGGGTGCCTGAGGCTCATAAATATCTTTATAAGAGTCCTAGGGCGGACCCAGAAACTATTAGTCAGGGACCTAAGGGTGTCAAGGCCTCTGTTGTAAATAATCCGGTTCCTCTAGATAAAGAAGCCAGAGCTTTGGATAGATGGGGAAAGAAGGTCTATACATCTTCTACCTTAGCTATGAGGGCTTTGAATTGCCAGTTTCATATGTTGAAATATCAAAACTTTCTTCTTTCTCAATTGAAGTCTAAGGTGGATGCTCTGGCGGAAGGCATTGAGTGTAAAGAATTACAAGATTTGGTGCATGTCTCTGAACAGGTGGGTAAGCATTCATTACAGTGTGGTTTTGATGCTGTGCAGGCCTCGTCTAGGGTGGCTGCCACTGGCTCAGTTCTTCGCAGGCACGCCTGGCTGAAGGATCAGAATTTATCTGACCATGTTAAGACAAGGATTTTGGATGCTCCTTTGCAGTCTGATGTGTTGTTTGGTTCACCTGTGGAGTCAGTCTTGAAGAAAATGGAAGACAAGGCTAAGTCTATGCAGGCTGTTAAAGATTTCTTGCAAGTTCAGCCTCCAGTTTAGTAGGAATTGGCCTGCTAAGGGGTGGACGTATCCTTCTTATGATTCTCAGTCTAGGGGTAGATCTAGGCGTGGTAGGGGCAGAGCTCAGAGTTCTTTCAGGCCTAGAACAGGGAGTTCACCTGCACAATCTTGGTGAGGGCAGGGGCCACTCCTTTCGTAAACAGGCCCAATGACCTACTTTTTCAGCTGCCAGATCCTTCTTGCCTGGCAGCACCTTTGGGAGGAAGGTTAGCACTCTTCAAGGAAAATTGGATGTTGATTACCCAGGACAAATGGGTATTGGATATCATACACCAGGGTTACAAGTTTTATTTCCATACCTTGCCTCCTTTCAAAGGCATGCCGGACGTTCCTCCTCAGCAAAGACTAGAGGCTCACAAACAAATTTCTCTACTACTTCAAATAGGGGCCCAGAAGTGGGCCTAGGATTTTATTCTCGCCTGTTTCTAGTACCAAAGAAAGGAAACACGTGGAGACCAATTTTGGATTTATCTATCCTCAACACATATCTGGACATTCCCAAGTTCAAAATGTTAACGTTACAACAGCTTTTACCTCTGCTGGGCAAAGATCACTGGATGATGACTCTGGATCTCAAGGAGGCTTACCTTCATGTTCCTATCAGGCCCAGTTGCAGGAAGTATCTGCGTTTTCGGGCTGGGACTTCACATTATCAGTTCTCTGCATTGCCCTTTGGCTTATCTACTGCGCCCAGAGTGTTCACGAAGGTTCTGGCTCCAGTGGTAGCTTTCTTCAGGCTAAGAGGAATACAAATCTATCCTTATTTGGACGATTGCCTGATTCTGGCCCAAGAAAAGGGCGAACTTCTTCATCATCTACAGTATGTGATGGCAGTGTTAAGATGCCTGGGGTATTCTGTGAACGAAATAAAGTCCAGTCTAGTACCCTCTCAGGACATGTGCTTTCTGGGTGTGAGACTGAATACAGCATCCCAGATGGCCTTTTTGACCCCGGACAAACAAAAGAATCTTTCTCTTTACTTCCACCAATTGTCTCGTCTGTCCAGGCTGACTGCAAGGACGGTCCTTCAAGCCTTGGGGTTCATGGCATCTTGTATTCTGGTACTTCCCAATGCCAAACTGCATATGAGGAAGCTACAATGGTATCTCAAGAATGTATGGACACAGCACTGCCAAGATTTGGACACTGTCATTCAGCTAATACCTTGCATTCAAAAGGAGTTTTTGTGGTGGGCTCAGGAATGTCACCTAAACAAGGGACTCTCTGTGACCCGGCCAGAGGCGAGTCAGATTTTAACGACAGATGCCTCAGACAAAGCTTGGGAGCTCATCTAAATGGAAAATGGGTACAAGACACGTGGCCTGCCAGACTTCAACATCTACATATCAACTTGAAGGAGATGTTAGCAGTCCAATTTGCATTGATAGCTTTCAAGGATTTACTTCTTCCAGGGCAGGTGTTGATTCAAACAGACAACACAACTGTCATGTGGTACATCAACAAGCAAGGGGAGCATTCTTATCCTCTATGCAGGCAAGCAATGATTTTGTGGGAGACTGCTCTCAGTTTACAGCTAAATCTTCAGGCAAGGTTTCTGCCAGGAGCACAGAACTCCTTAGCAGATGTGTTGAGCAGACAAATTATGGATCCCCACGGTGGAAATTGGATCCTCATGTATTTCAGAGATTGACAGTGTTATGGGGAACTCCAGACATAGATCTGTTCGCTTCTCCACTAAATTACCAGCTGCCAAAGTTTTGCACAAAAAGGTTTCATCCCACAGCTTGGAAAGTGGATGCTCTCTCATTCAATTGGAGCAACCTTCACGTGTATGCCTTTCCACCTCTGCCTCTCCTCCCAAAGGTACTCCTGAAGGTCAGACAGGACAAGCCAAACATGATTTTAATAGCTCCAGATTGGCCTCGACAGCACTGGTACCCATTACTGAGAAGTCTGGTATGGGAGCCTCCATGGCCTTTGCCTTCGATTCCTCACCTGCTGTCTCAGGAGAACAGTCATTTACTCAATGTCAAACTTCATTCTCTACATCTGACAGCCTGGCATATTCTGTTTTAAACCCTGGAGGGTCTCAGCTTCCACAACAAGTTTTGAATGTTATTTTGGAGGCCAGAAGGCCTAGTACAAGGAAAGTTTACGCAGATAAATGGAGGAGATTTTTATTTTGGAGTACAGCAAAGGACTTTGATGTTTCTAAACCTAATTTAAGTGTTAAGCTTCAATACCTTACTGAGTTATTGGACAAAGGTTTGTCCTTCTCCTCTATAAAGGTTCATGCTGCAGCAATTTCTGCTCACTATGACTGTGACCCACCATTATTTTCTCAGCCTTTGTTTAAGCAATTCCTTAGAGGGGCAAAGAATATAAGACCCCCGTAGAGCTCCTACTCCTGCTTGGGATCTCAATTTTGTGTTGGAGAAACTCACTCTACAACCTTTTGAGCCTGCAGCATCTGCAGAGTTGAAATATTTATCATGGAAGACTGCTTTTTTGTTGGCCATTACCTCTGAGAAGGGTTTCTGAATTACAGGCCCTTATGGCAGTTGAGCCTTTCTTAATTTTCCACAAGGATAGGGTGTCTTTTACTAACCCTTCTTTTATGCCTAAAGTGGTTTCTAGTGTGGCTTTAAACCAAACTATTCATTTGCCTACTTTTTATGCAAACTCCCAAAATAAAGGGGAAAGGATTTTGCACACTTTGGATATACACAGACAGTTGCGATATTATTTGAGCAGAACTAAAGGGTTCAGGCAGTCTCAGCAGTTGTTTGTTTCTTTTGCTTTGGGTTCTCAGGGCAAACCTGTTTCAAAACAAACTATTTCTAAGTGGATTGGTTTTTGTATTGCTTTCTGTTATTCCCATCATGGTAAGGAGATTCCAGCTGGGATTAGGCCTCATTCCTCTAGGGCTACTGCCACTTCTACAGCTTTTTTAAGAGGGGTGGCTACTAAAGATATTTTGGAAGCAGCTACTTGGAGTTCAGTGCATACTTTCTCTAAGCATTACCACCTTCCACTTTACTCTAAATCTAGGGCTGGATTTGCCACTGCTATTTTACAGGGCATTTTGACAGCTCCTAATGCTTTATAGTTTTGCCATCCTCCCTTCCTCTGCTTTGGGATTCTACCCATATGTAAGGACTGCAGCAATGTGAGATGAAGAACATAGTACAGTTTTGTACCTACCATAAATGTAGATGTTCAAGATCCACATTGCTGCAGTCAATACCCTCCCTCCTTCCCCTCTGTTGTTGAAGGTGGTGGTGTGGTTTGTGTTGTACATATTGTATATATGGTTAGTGCACTGGTGGTTGGTTAGTTTTTGCTGGTTTTTGGCTTTGGCCTTTCTTGTTAGGGCCTTCTGACATGTGGGGCAAGAAAAGACTGAGGAAATGACGTTGGTCATGCGCTTTTGTACCCTGACGTCCTGATGTCAGTTTTAAGCGCCTTGACCGACGTCAGCCTAATACTTTGGTATTCGGGCCGACCGAGGACAGCGGACTACCCATATGTAAGGACTGCAGCAATGTGGATCTTCGAACATCTACATTTATGGTAGGTACAAAACTGTACTTTTTCCTGACAGCCAGCTGCCCATAAATGGCACATAGTGTGTATAAAGTTCCTCAGTCTTTTACATTTCTATACACTTTTCTTAATCCTGATCCAGCAGCTATAGCTTTAGTTAATCCTTCTGCTGCTAAGCACTTAGTTAATTCTAATCCTACTTTTTTGATAAGGTTGGGAAGATTATTGATAAGTATGGGAAAAAATGCATGCTTTTGCAACTTTGAGTTTCAGAATTTTGAATTGTCAGTCTCGTATGTTAAGGTTTTGCCTAATTTTGAAAGTATGGGTAATGTTTTATCTGCAGTTTCTTCTTCTGAGGAAAACAAATCTTCTGCTTTAAATAATTTATCTTTTCTGTTGTTCAAGTCCCTACTCATTGTTGACAGTATGTGTATGACCCTGTTGATACTTCTTCAGGGGCTATGGTGTCTGGTACTCTTGAGTAGGTTTGCATGGCTGCGTTCTCAGAACCTCCCAGATGATGTTAAAATTAGATTTCAAATTCTCCTTTGGATAGAGATTTAGTTTTTGGCCCCTCTGCTTCAGAGGTTATCAAAAAGTGTGATGAAGGGGGGCGTGGCCAAGGATGAACACAGGATAGCAGCAGATTTCTTCAGCTCCACCAATTTCATTACACTGACAGGAATTAATTACTTAAAAAATTAATTTTTGAAGTAATTTTCTTTCTAAATACGTTTGTTTTATATAGTTCTTGAACTATATCTAAAAAAGAAAGGAAATCTTAACAATATTCCTGTCAGAAATCACTGTGGAAATTTTCCTGTCAGTTTATCAGTCTGAAATGAGTTCCAGTAAGACAAATTCTCAAGACTCCAGCATCAAGAAAGAACTTCAGTCTCTGATAATTATAATCCAGCAACTTACTGATAAAATGGATACTAAAATAGACACCTTCATAGAAAAAACTACAAAACAAATAGACCTGTTACATACAGACCTGCAACAACAGAAGAACCAGATGACAGGCATAGAAGAAGCTGTGAATGACATGGAAAATAGAATCCAAGAAGAGGAAATCAACATTGAGTTTCTGCTGAAACAAAATACACATTTACAAACAAAGCTGGATGACCTGGAAAATAGATCTAGGCTCAATAACATTAGGATTTTTGGACTGCCAGAAAATATTGAAGGTAACAATATTACTTCTTTTTTAACAACTTGGCTCCCTAAAACTTTAGACTTACCAGAAGCATTCTCTTTTGGTATCGAAGAGCACATAGAACTATAGCTAATACTAACTCTAACAAAAATATCTTAGATCAGTTATAGTTAGATTTCTATCATCTTTTGATAAAGAGATGGTTCTTAAATCTGCTTGGGCTAAAGCTCCTGTTAAGATTAATGAGACAACTGTGCGTTTTGACAATGACTATTCTTCCATGGTAATAGCTAAAAGAAAAGTTTTTCTGCCACTAATAAGGGAGCTTAAAAAGCACAGTTTAAAACATACCTTCTGTTTCCTGCCAAGCTTAAAATCTTCCTTCCTGATGGTCCTAAGGTTTTCAATGATTTAGACTCTGCTTTACTGTTTGTCAAAGAAAAAAGGATTTTGGATAAAATAGAAGAAATGGAATGGGCTAGTTCTTCATTAAAGAGATTGGCAACTGAAGCTTCGTGGAAGACTTCAAAGAAGAAGAAGAGACTAAAAAACAAATGATTTGTTATATGTTTTTTCTCTCTCATCATTTTAGTTCATTATTAATCTTTTTGAATATAGTTCCTGCATTTCCAGAAAGCCACAGATATTTTGGAAAAGATTTAATCAAAGTTATTCTCTATGTGCAAAGAAATGTTTTGTTTCATAACCAGTCAAAATACCTGAAGATTTAATGGCAAGCTGTGATTCAATTTGTTTCTCTTTCTGAAAAGAAGTAAGGTTAGTAATTTGATACATTTTTTTTTTTTATTTTTTTATCTTTACCTTTTTTTTCCTTCTCCTTTTATTATTTTCTTTGTTTAAACAATGACATTCTATTTAGATTATGTAGTGGGTAAAGGTTGGGGGAGGGCAGGGAGAGAACCGTAATGAAAATATCATTAATAGAATAATAACATATTTATTCCTTGTAAAAGTTTTTATAAGTTCTTCAAATGCTATTTCTAATTATACTTTCTTGATTATACTGCTTATGCCTGTTTGTAAATAATCTGTTATGCTTTAACTAATAATAATCAGAACTAAATAAGAGTAAATAATATGTTTTATTTTTAACTCTATTAATATAAACAGTAAGTAACATTCCATTGTATATACTTCTTACAGCTTTCTCTTATTTTTTTATTTCTGCCTCACTCCCTTTTATTTTCTACTCTCTTTTCTTTTCTTTATTAATATATAGAAATGCTTTTGATTGTGTGGGCACAGTGAATAATAGGATTTGTATGAAAATTGAGTTGGGAGAAGAATGTTGAGTTTTATTGCTTGTTGGTAATTTTGGGCTTAATTTCACTTACATAGAGGCTGTAATGATCTGTGGAATACATTGTGAAGGTTTTGTCATGTTTAGATGCATTTACACTGCTAAATGAATGTTTGTCACTAGTTTTTAATAAGTTTCCCGCCAAAATGTTAAGAGAGACAATCTGAGATGTGGGCTGTCTCATGCACAGTGTTCATGAGTTACTTCAGAAGCTTCAGCTCACAGAATTCTCACAGAGAAACTGAAAGCAGTTAGTATAACCTTTGACATAGTTATCACACTGACACACCACATATTCAGGAAAATACTCTATTCATAAAATATGTCAGTTATAATGTTTTGTTTCATAACCAGTCAAAATATCTGAAGATTTAATGGCAAGCTGTGATTCAATTTGTTTCTCTTTCTGAAAAGAAGTAAGGGGCTGTAATGGTCTGTGGAATACATTGTGAAGGTTTTGTCATGTTTACATGCATTTACACTACTAAATGAATGTTTGTCACTAGTTTTTAATAAGTTTCCCACCAAAATGTTAAGAGAGACAATCTGAGATGTGGGCTGTCTCATGCACAGTGTCCATGAACTACTTCAAAAGCTTCAACTCACAGAATTCTCACAGAGAAACTGAAAGCAGTTAGCATTTTGACATAGTTATCACACTGACACACCACAGATTCAGGAAAAATACTCTATTCATAAAATATGCCAGTTATAATGAGTCTAAATGATGTAGTTTCTTGTAGTAAGTAAATGTCTTATTTTAGAAGGCATAGAAAATGAAACATTTATTTAAATGTTTTTGAAAATCTACTTAACAGCAGCATAATAATCTGTGTTAAAAATTTGTGTTCCAAACATATACTTTACTATAACTCATTTAATTCATCTGATTGACAAGCATAAATAATCTTATAACTCTATTCTGGAAGAAATGTCATGTGATATATTTTAAAGCAGTAGGTTAGCATGATTGTAAAATCTGGTTACTAAAATGTGTTTGCTGTGCATTATTTTGTATAAAGCAGACAGATTTATTCTAGGGACAGCAAGTAGGATAGTGCTCAACAAAGACACAACTCAGTGAGATCAGATATATATATGTGTGTGTGTGTGTGTGTGTAAGTGTGATGGCTTTTTTTTTTATATAATAATGCAAGTGTTTCTGAGAATCTGCATAACTATCCAATATGATTTATAATAATTTCTATGAATACAATATTTTACTCTATTGACAAAATGAATGTTTGCCACAAGTTTTAATAAGTTTCCCGCCAAAATGTTAAGGGAGACAGTCTGGGATGTGGGCTGTCTCATGCACAGTGTCCATGAACTACTTCAAAAGCTTCAACTCACAGAATTCTCACAGAGAAACTGAAAGCAGTTAGTATAACCTCTGATCTAGTTATCATACTGACACATCACAGATTCAGGAAAAATACTCTATTCATAAAATGTCAGTTATAATGAGTTTAAATGATGTAGTTTCTTGTAGTAAGTAAATGTCTTATTTTAGAAGGCATAGAAAATGAAACATTTATTTAAATGTTTTTGAAAATCTACTTAACAGCAGCATAATAATCTGTGTTAAAAACTTCTGTTCCAAACATATACTTTATTATAATTCATTTAATTCATCTGATTGACAAGCATAAACAATTTTATAATTCTATTCTGGAAGAAATGTCATGTGATATATTTTAAAGCAGTAGGTTAGCATGATTGTAAAATCTGGTTACTAAAATGTGTTTGCTGTGCATTATTTTCTATAAAGCAGACAGATTTATTCTAGGGACAGCAAGTAGGATAGTGCTCAACAAGGATATAACTCAGTGAGATCATATATATATATATATATATATATATATATGTGTGTGTGTGTATGTGTATGTGTGTGTGTATGTATGTGTGTGTGTGTCTGTGTGTATGTGTGTGATGGCTTTTTTTTTTTTAATAATGCAAGTGTTTCTGAGAATTTGCATAACTATGCAATATGATTTATAATAATTTTTATGAATACAATATTTTACTCTATTGACAATAATGAGTTTAAGTAAATGCTCATATACAAACAATTCAAGATTTTTTTTGGAAGCTGTTAATAGTATTCACATGACAGAAAATAGATGCATCTTAATATATGTAATGTCTGAATCATATTAGCCAAAGTTTTTGATTTAAATGAATGTTAGAACCTAATTTTCTCTCCTCTTGATTTCTAACATCAAGATTATTTGAATGCTATTTGAATAGAAGTGTTATATATTACATAGATCTATACAGTAGTAGGAACAGTTTTAAAAAAAAAGTTTATTTTAGTTTATATGATGCTGTTTTACCAAATGTGTAGTTTTGTCTTGATAGATAATTGAATTGAAAACTGTTAACCTCAGTTAAATATAACTAGTATTACATTGATAAGGTGGTAGCTGAGGTACTGCTGCTTAGGGTAGGGGTTAACTTGAGTAGTAAATACTACTCTAAGTTGGAGTTTTCAACTCAGGCTGGATGCAAGGTTTAATCCTTACATTATTTTCACTTGTTCATTGTTATATGTATATAGTTTTGACATCTACAATATATTTTGTACACTCATTGTCACTACAAACAAAATTGAATCCTATACAAAATCCCATAAGAGATTTAATAAATACAGCTATATTTAAAGGTACACCTAAAGAGGAGATGTAACATTATTTATCTTGTTATTTGTTATTTCGATCATAAGATTCTTGAGTTTTAAAAATGCCAAATGACATCTTTAAAAGGAATTTCTTTAAACATTAATGGATTGAATAATCCATGTAAAAGGGCAAGCCTAATAAGATACATTAATTTACACAAGGCCAATCTAGTCTTCCTGCAAGAAACCCATCTCTTGAAAAAAGATATTGATAAACTAGCCACTAATAAGTATACAGTATTGGTTAGTTCAGAGCACACTCAGAAAAAAAGAGGAGTGGCTATTTTATGGAATAAAAGTACGCCCATTCCTAAAACCATTAAGTCTTTTCAGAATGACAAAGGAATGTTTTGTATGGTTACAATACAAATTAATGGGAAGACTTACACTTTAATTAATGTATATTGGATACCTGGAATTGGTATTAATACAGTGAAACATCATATTGATAAGATCATATCATTCTCTATAGGGGATATTATTTTAGCTGGTGATTTTAATTGTATACTACATGAAAGTGATACTACCACTATAAGGAAAAGAAGAATTACATCTAATGCAAAACATTTAAATGATTTTGCTAATTCTTATCATTTGAATGATATTAATAATCAGATAGATTCAAAATCATTACCATACACCTTTTTTCTAACAGATACAAAACTTATTCAAAAATAGATAGGGTCTTTATTTCTAACCAGATGGTAACAGATTTAATTAATTCCAAAATCATTTCATGTCCTATATCTGATCATAACTCAATTGTTTTGAATTCATGATAAAAAATACTCATAATGTTCAGATCAAAAGGATACCAGCATACTTAACTCAGCTAAAATACTATAAAGAATATATACTTTCAGAAGTACAACATTTTCTAGACATAAATAATACTCCTGAAGTCTCCATTGTCTATGTTTGGGATGCCTTAAAATCATATCTATATGGACAAAGTATCAGATGGTATAATAATAAAAGGAAATCTTGGGATAAGGAATTGTTAGATATTCAAAGTAAATTTGACTCTTATAAACATAATAATAAAGAAAATATTATGGACAAGAAAGTTATTGAAGAAATAAACAAACTAAATGAGAAATACAAAGAAATTTTAACTCATAAAGTTAAAATAACTTTAGAGAATACAAGTTTTGTCTTATTCAATAAGCCCCAAATACTTACATAGACTTAAAAATAAAACAAAAAGATTGAATAAACAAAACCATATCAAAGAAATCTTTTCTCTAAGGAAAAGAAGAATGTTTCTAGTATACCAGAAATACTGGATGAATTTAGAAATCACTTTCACAAGATTAACCATAACAACATTAACATGGAACCTAAAGATAAAATAAAGGAGTTTATAACCACAAACATGAATAAAAGCTTAATAAACAACAGACTAAACTATTGCACAAGTGTATTTCATATACAGAAGTTATTACACAAATAAATAAGCTTAAATCAAACAAAGCACCGGGTAATGATGGTATTATACCAGAGATATATAAAATCCTTTCTAAAACTACATATTCATTAATACATAAGGTTTTTATTTTGGCCCAAACTGAGTTAATAACCCCCCCATCTTGGCAATATACATTTATTTCACCAATTTTAAAACCTAATAAAGATCCAACTAGATGTTCTTCATATCGACCCATCTCATTACTTAATGTTGATTATAAAATGTTTATGAGTATTTTTGCTGATAGATTGAAGACAATCATCCCCAGCATTATAGATATAGATCAGATGGGCTTCATTGTAAATAGAAATACTTTTGATAATATAAGAAGAACTTTAACATTAATTGATTTTGCAAATAGGAAAAAGAAAGATTTAACACTTATTAGTCTTGATATAGGTTCAGCATTTGATTCAGTAAGATGGGACTATCTGTTTACCTTACTGAAATGCACAAACTTCTCTGATGCATTTGTAAATTTAATTGAGCATTTATACAAAGGAACGCTGGCTTATATTAAGGTAGGAACATATGTTTCACAAAAAATACCCATTCTTAAAGGTACAAAGCAAGGATGTCCACTTTCTCCACTATTATTCACTTTAGTAATGGAGCCTTGGGCTAATTTGATTAGAAACAGTACTGACATAGAGGGTTTTGAAATAGACGAAAATACAACATCAAAAATTCAACTTTTTGCAGATGATGTTCTAATTACATCAGCAGGATCTAATTCTTCTATGCAGTCTTTATTTGATAAAATGATGAATTTTAAAAGTATTTCTGGTTTAATATTTAATGAAGAAAAAACTAAAATACTACCTATATATATATACACGAAAAAATATTCTCATTAGTGATGTTACTAAATATGTACCCAATTCAGGTCAGATAACTTATTTAGGTATAATACTATCTAAAGATATTAAATCTGTTATATATAATAACTATAATACCTGTTTTCTTAATATACAAAATCTTTTTAATACCTGGAATAATATGTTTTTTACTATGGAGGAGAGACTTACAATTATTAAAATGATAATATTCCCCAAGATTTTATACTTAATACAATCAATAATACTTTCACCTACAAAAATAATTATCAAGAAACTGAATACACTAATGTTAAATTTCTTATGGGCACCTAATAGACCTAGGATTGCATTAAAGAAACATACTAATAGCTGGTCTCAAGGGGTATTTCTTTTCCAGACTTTAATTTATATATTATCTCTTCTATTATAAAAGTTATTACTTTATTAATAGATCAGTCATATATCGCAAAATGGAAAGATTATTGGGAGCTAATTAGTATGCACTTCATGAAAATCTCCTTAACACATAAAAATATGATTGTAAATAACTCCATGTTGTGGTTGCTAAAGGAATTTTGTACTTCACCTATTACACCTAAACATATGGTTTGTTACCCATTAAATATTATTATTAGTTATCGTAACTTTATATTCATGCACCCTAAGTATAGGGAATGGAATTTTATTGTATTCCCTATAATGTATACTCAAGGTATGCTTATGTCATCTACTTCTGAAGGAGCTCATTTAGCTATAGATAATGATCTAAAGTACTGGTATCAGCTGATATCTGATAATAAAGTTAAAAATCTAGATTTCTTAAAACAAGAATTTGATCTAAGAGAAACTTGCTGGTTAGAGGTTCAGATCTTTAGACAACATCTCATTGATAGAATAGATCTAATGTCTATAACAGTTAAAGAATCTATTCCAAAACTGATTGATTACTTGATATTAAATTTACAGCATAAAGTTTCTGATAAAGGTAAACTTTCATATATACATAAAATTA
This sequence comes from Protopterus annectens, assembly GCF_019279795.1. Taxonomy (NCBI): domain Eukaryota; kingdom Metazoa; phylum Chordata; order Ceratodontiformes; family Protopteridae; genus Protopterus; species Protopterus annectens. The sequence continues at coordinate 657,146,579 of NC_056725.1, forward strand.
TCAGACAAGAAACTTTTTACAGTGTAGATTCATACTGGAATTATTTCACCTCTATTAATGGGGACCCACCAACTCAACAAGATAAACAATATATATTGGAATCTGCTTATAGAACTACATCTTCCATTGTCTGGAGACTTTATACATGGAAATTTTTACATAGATCTTTTATACACCTTTGATGATGAATAAAATAAATAATAAAGATAATCTATGTAAGAGATGTAATGTAGAAATTAATGCTGACTGGGCTCATATGTTTTATGACTGTATGAAGTTGAAAGAATACTGGAAGTCAATTAATGAATTTTTGCAGGCTCTTTTTACAGATAATTTCATTATTTCTAAGTCTCTTATATTATTCAACACACCTGTACCTCAATGTGTTAAAATGATTAAGCTTCCCTTGTTATGGTCTATCCTAGCAGTGGCCAGGAAAATAATAACTAGAAATTGGATTTCAGATACACCTCCTTCGTTCAATGAATTTAAAAATGTTATGACTATAATGTGCCATATGGAAATAAGCACAATTAGAATGAGAACAACTAGAAAAACATCATATTATATTGTATGGGATAATTTGCAAAATTTGTTAAAAAAATTCTAATTTCAATAGCACGGTATTTTAGTTTAATTAATTGATCTGATTGTAGTGGATGTCTTTGTAAATACTTTAGTTGTTTTGTTGAATATTATAATAATACCTATTTTTAATTACTTGTATAAAATTGTTATGATATTTCTCTTATATGTTAAAACAATAAACCTGTTTTGAAAAAAAAAGTGTGATGAAAAGGGTAAGATAATACAGGGAATCGCTAAGATTTTTCAGCCCTCCTTTTCCAAATTTTCAAAGGGGTTCTCTGACTGCTCATTCAGTTTTGATAAGAAGCAAAGTAAAATGTCTCTAAGTGCAGATAAGTAAATGTTCAAAAAGAAACGGCAAGGGGATTCCAAGAAGGATTCTGGAAACTCCTAAAACAAGAACAGTCCAGTCAGTAAGTCAGAATGGCTAAGAAACTTCATTCCACCCTCCCACCCTGGTAGCCCTTTTTTCTTCCTGAAGATCTGAATTTCCACTTTTGTCTTTGGCAAAAGATAGTTTCAGAAAAATGGGTTCTGAAGGTCATTCATCAGAGTTGCAGATGGTTGTGGAAGAAAATTCTTTCCAGGGGGTAATTCCTCATCCTCCAGAACAGACTGTCATGTTTCTACATGTCCTTCATCACGTACTGTCCTATGGAGTGATAGAACCAGTTCCCCCTTCCCAGGTGGGAAAGGGTTTTTATTCAGGGATATTTTTAGTGCCAAAGAATGAAAATGCTTAGAGACCACTTCTAGATATCTCTTTCCTAAACTTGTTTGTGTTATTGCCCATAGAGATGCCACTTCACAACCAGTTACCTCTTCTTCATTCGGGTTTCCTGGTAACACTAAATTTAAAAGATGCTCGTTTGTCTGGCTCACATTATCAGTTCTCTGCCTTATCCTTTGGACTATCCACTGCAGCAAGAGTGCAAAGTGTCTAGCTCCAGTTATAGCCCACTGCAGGCTACATGGTATCCACATTTTTCCATACTTAGACAACTTATCTTTGTACAGTCTTTTTCAGAGTATCTGGAATCTCTCTTATGTGTGAGAGATCTTACACAAGCCTGCATTCCAAGAGAACATTAAAAGTCTTTCTTGATTTCTCCTCACAGGATTGTGTTTTTGGGATGTTATCTAGACACCACAGTTCAAAGAGCTGTTCTTTCACATGGAAAATAAATCTAGATCTAGATTTATTCATATGATTTTCCACTCAGACCTTGATCACGGTAAGGGAATACCTCAGGATTTTGGGTCTCATGGCTTCTATGATTCTCAGGATACTCTTGGCAAGATTCTACATGAGAAAGATACAGTGGTATCTGAAGTTTCTTCGGTCCAAGCACCAACACCCTTTTTCTTTTCAGCACTCAGTGCTGGGGTTTGTCAGAAGACAAATCACTTGATGTGGAGACAACAAATATCCCTAAATCTAGGTCTCTCGTTCTCCCTCCTTGATTCAAAGCAGTTTGTCACAGCAGATGCCCGGACTTTGTTTTGGGAGCAGTTTCAGGAGGGATAAAAGTGCAAGGTGAGAGGGACAACAAGGACAGATGCTAGCACTTAAATATAAAAGAAATGCTTGGCCTGATCAGTGCACTCAACTCTCTGAATCATCTGTGGTCCACAGGACCTCGGTTGTTATAGACAGTGCCACAGTCATTGTGGTACATCAGCCAACAAGGGCAAACCAGCTCATGTCTCCTCTGTAAACTAGCCATGTTAGCATGGGATATTAGCTTCACAACAGTCTCACTCTACAGTCATCCTACATTCTATTGTGGAAAAGTCATATGGCAGATGAGTTGAACAGGGGCAGACCATCACAAATGGAAACTAGATTGGTTTGGCGGGGGGGGGGGCTTCCAAGATTTGATCCATCTGTGGGGAGTTCTCAAGTAGACCTCTTGGCCTCCTCTCTCAACAATTAGCTGGCAAGTTTCTGCTCGAGGACTCCATGCAAGAAGGTCTGAAAGATAATTGCCATTTCTTTTCCTTTGACAAGAATATTCCTGTAAACTTTTCCATCCTTTCCACTAAGATCCAGAGTACTTCTGAAGATTCAGAATGAATCCCTCAAGATTCAGAATGAATCCCTCAAGATCATTGTGGTGCCTCCCTTCTGGCCCAGACAACCATGGTTCTCCCTTCTTCTTGAAATCACTGGGGCAGTTGCCACAAGCTTTCTCACAGACTAGTTCTAACCACACAAGAACAGGAGTGTTTGATAAACCCCAGTATAAATCAACTGCAGTCGTCTCCTGGATGATATTGTCTTAATTCTGTTTAGGCACCTGTTTACTGAGGATGTGAGGTAGAAAATGACAGAGTAGCAAAATGGAAAAGTTTTCCTTGTTGGTGCCAACAACATAACCAACACCCATTTTAGGACTAGTTGCTTTCTGATTTTAAAATATTTGTGTCAGTTACTACCTTTTGGCCTTTCTTACTCCTCTGTCAAAGTTAATTTATTGACCATTTAAGCATGTCTGTACATGGATCCTTCTCTTTCTATGCGTTGTCACATCAAAATGAAATTTGAAAGGAGTTTTGCATAAGAGGTCTCCAAGAAAACAGCTGGTCCTTCCGTTGAATTTTACTTTTGTGTAAGAGAAGGTAACGGTTGCATCATATTCAACCAGCTAACCTGGCTGACTTGAGGTTCTTAACATGGAAAGCAATTTTACTAACTACTTTGACCTCTGCAGGAAGGGTATCTGAGATGAAACCTCTTATGGTGAGTCAGCTGTCTCTCATTTTCCACAGAGAGTAGGTTTCTTTGAGAACTAATCCTTTTTTATACCTAAAATGCTGTCCAAGTTTACTTTAATCTAAACTATGTACTTCCCCATTTTTTTTCCTGAATCCAAAAATGAGGGAGAAAGGATATTCCATACCTTGGATGTCCACAGACAACTCTGGTACTATCTTGACAGAAATTTGAGATTAATTGCTTATTTCGTGTGATGGTAAAAAGGGACAACTGTATCAAAACAGAAAATTTTCAAATAACAGTCTAGGCTGTATGGTATTTACCAAGAACCTTGGCTTCTTGGCTTTTTGGAAAGGGTTTGGCTCTAGAAGTATTCTAAAAGCTGCAGCTTGGTCCTCTGGCATACTTTTACAAAACAGTGTAAGCTGGCTTCCTTCTCCAAGTCTAGATCAGGCTTTTCAAAGACCATTCTCCATGGGCTCCTGGACTCTTCTTCCACACACCCCCACCATGTAGTAAGCTAAGATAATCTACTCATATAGCTAAAGCTACTGTAGCAATGATATGTAGATAAGTATGATGAACATAGTACACTTGTGTAAGTAAACTTGCCATAACGGTAGATGTTGTAATGATCCATCCCTCCAGCCATTCCCCTTGCTTTTTGGTGTGTTGTTTATGCTAGTGTGTGTGGTTATTTATTTTTTTGTTCTTTCAAGCATCGTCCTTTCAGGCTCAGGCCTTCCTCTCTGTGTTGGCAGGAAAGCTGTGAAGGGCTTGGCGCCCAAACATCTCTTTTAGTCAGCTCTGCTCGAGCTGCCTGGCAGTTTGGGTGTATGGAAGGTGCCCTGAAGCTTTGGCAAGTAGCCAGCTGATATATCCTTTGCAGGATATAGCCCATACAGTTAAAGATACTGCAGCAGTGATCATTTGAATATTACTGTCATGGTAAGTTTACTTACACAATTGTACTATCCAAGTTTTTGTCTTTGTCTTCTGTTCAATTCAAACATCCCTCCCTCAGTACCCCCTCCAAATTATCAAGGTTGTTATCGAAGTGCTCCTGATTGTTCTGGCAGCCTGGTTTGTGAGCTGTTGTGTAGGCAGGTTTGCCTGTCACCCTTTTCATCCTTTCTTATTAACATGTTGTTTACATACTGTATTATTTTGGGGAGCTGTCAGGGGTAAACGCGATCTGAGGAGAGAAGGGGAGGGTAGGCTATTGTAGGTATGGGAGGAGGAGCTCTTGGGCTGAAGACTGACATGGCTGGCATTGGCTCTGATAACCCACAAGTTGAACTATAAAAGGAAGAAGACAACTTGAATCTATTGTCATGGAAGGTACATAACTTTCATTTTATTTTGCTACTTTTAGCCAAAGAACTTCACATAAACAAGAACTTGAATAATGATTATACAAATTTTAAACAAAATGTAACAGTAAATATGAAACAAATGTGTAGAAGAAAATTCCAAAGCCTCTCCTCCCATTACTTATCCACAAGGTTTTCATGGTCACTCTAGCCCCACAAAGACACTTTTCTGCATATTTCCATACATGAGTAACACAGGGCATTTCTCAGGATCAGAGTAGGAAGACAATGTATGTCCTTGCCATTTGTGCTTTTTGCTGCTCCAAGGGAGTTTGTAAGCTGCCTTGCTTCAGTAGAAAACTTTCAGAGAACTGTAGTAGTAAACATCTGCCCATACCTCGGCAACTTCCTGCAATCACTAGCAGAGGAGAAACTGCAAGCCAAGCTAGAGTGCACACTAGGTTGTGTGAGGAGTTTGGTTTTCTGAATGAACAAAGCAGTACCTGTTTTATCACCCAGCTCAGCCACGTTGTTTGTAGGACCTCTGTAGACATTGGGCAGTACTTGTGTCTGTTTCTGGAAAGCTGATGTTTCTAACAGGCCCAGAGCCTTCTACATGACAGCAAGAGACTTCCTTTGTACCCTAGGATTCATTGCCTGTGACATCTTGGTCATTACCACTCGCAAAGCTTCACATGGTGAAGATATGGTAGAATCTAAAGGCCAGTAGGAGTAGCACTTCCATCCATTGAAGATGGAAATTCCCTCACCCAGCAAGAGCTGTACTGGTGGGCAGTTCAGGTAGATCTCAGGCATGCCACTCTCCCAGTCAATACATGACTAAACCCTGACTACGGAAGCAGGACTATTCGACCCAAATGCATTTCTATACAATTTCATGTATAAATCTATATATGATTTTTTACTGGGCAGTTCGACTCCAAAATATTTACCCTCTGAAACTTTGACCATTGGGAACTGAGTAGGACACGTACAGCAGCCGAGGATTTCTTGCACTAGTTCGTCCAAGTTCTTGAAGTCACACAAAGAACGCTAGGGTGCCTTTTGGGGGGGGTAGATGGGTGGTTGGTACTTAAATTCATGCTCTCTCTCTTCTTCAGGTTTGTTGCCATCATCCAAGCTCAAGTGATTCCTTATTTCCTCTTCAATTTCCTCCTTCATCTGCATGAGGGTTGGGGCTAGCATTCCAAATTTGGATTCCCGCCTTGCCACCTCCAGCAGGCAAAATACAGTGTGCTTTTCATTTCTCTAAACATTTACCATTCCTGGCTGCAGGCAAAGCCAGGGAGTACTTAGTCAAGTTTAGTTCTTAAGTAGAGACATGCACGTTTTTAACAAAACTGTGGAAACAGAGCAAAGTTTCGTCAGTAAAACTCTAAAGATTGCATGCTTTAGCAAAACGCCTTGTACATGTGCCACGCATCATTCAAGCTGGTTTCCACCACTTTGCAAATTCAACTGCTCGATTAGCACTTCAGGTGGCCTGGGACTTTAAGAGATCCTGTGGTGCCAAATGCAGGACCCATCCTTCATTGTCAGTTACTTACATCCCAATAATTTCAATAAAGCATTACTGTCAGTCGTAAGTAAACAACCTTCACCAGACTAACCATGTAAGAGGTATGCAAGGAAAACCCCAATCTCAATACAATAAGCAGCAGACATCGTAGTGATTATCCCACAACCAAAGGACTTCATATAGTCATTGTCAGGGTGACAGACTCTCACAGCACAAGGATCACATGTATTGCTGTTACGAAGCATGGGTGTTGGTCTCAAGAAAGGTTGTGCCTCCCAGTGGGAAGTGCTAGTACCGCCTCCCTCTTTGGGAATCAAACTTGAGACTTCCACACCACACTTTAAAACTTTCTTCTTAGTTGATCAGAAGAATTTGGTCTGTAATTGTAGATTATTTTGATGCGTGTCCTTCAGATTACACCTGGGTAGAATTCTCCCACAGAACCACATTCAGTTTGAGGCTGCTGTTCGGGTCCAACCATCCAGGGTCGAATTGGTCGGGGGCGAATTGGCGGGGTCAAAATGTCCTGTACCCCTGACTACCAGTGCCTCTGATAGCTTGGGAAGTTGAAGAGCCAAAGCAGATTTACAGCAGCCCAGAAAGATCTATCCATTTGTCTGAAAGAGATGATAGTAGATATTTATAGCTGTTAAGATTATCTGGCCATTTTTGAATTCTGGAGTGCTGCAGTTGTAGACAACATCATGGTCATGCGATATTTAAACAAACAGATATGGTGTGCTGGCCAGCCAGCCAGGCAGGCATAAACTTCAAACAACTTGCATCCCGAATGACTGCAATAAGATTGTAGATGTCCCATTTAAGAGTCTAACTGGCAGCCACAAATAGTGCCCATGCAAAGCAGTATTCAGGTTCCTACCCACAAATTGAGGGTGTGGGGTGCCAAAAATAGAACTCCTCATCTTCCCATGGAACTGCCAGTTTTCCCACTATTTCAGGAATCCCTTGTGCAGTGATGAGTTGACAGTAGATGCTTTTTCCTTCCCTTGGTATAATTTATCTTCCTGTACTGATTTCTTTCAACACCTTTGCTGTCAAAGTTGCCTGACAAGGTGAGGACAGATGGAGACCAAGAATGATTTTAGTGACCCTTACTGACTCAGACGACACTCTTATTTCCTTGTGGCCCAGCTAGCCACCATTCATCCTGCCACTGAACATATGACCTACTTTTGCATAAATCAAGTACCGTGGTACACCAAACTTACAGGGGCTCGAAGTTACTACCTGGATAATGTGACACTGATAACCTATTACGCAACTTTTGTCTGAGAACATGATCAGAATTATGAAGGAGACCAGGAGACCATATAAAAAGAAGTATTTTTAGGTGAAATGGAGAAAATTCTGATCTTTTACAGTAGAAATTTATTTTTCTTTAAACTTCTGTGACTTCCTTTGGGAAATCATTTGGTAGTGAAACAGTTTCTCATGGTAGTGAAACAGTTTCTCAGAGGGGTCTTGCCTTGTCTGTCACCCCAGGAGGGCTATCCCTACCAGCTTTGGGATATGAACTTGATCTTGGTGATTCTGATCCTAGAACCCTCCAAACCAGTAGCCTTTGTTCCATTGTAGATTTTATCCCGGAAGACAGGCTTATTGGTAACCATCACTTAGGCTCAAAAAATTTCAGAATTACAAAGCCATTCACAATGTTCCATAAGGACAGAGTCAGCCTTTTAATTAACAGCATGTATGCCAAAGGTAGTTTTGAAATGTTCCCTCAGTCAGACTGTCCAACCACTGATGATGGGAAGGAAGTTTGCATTTATTGAATATATGCACACAACTCCTGTGTTACCCAGACAGACCTAAAGAATTCTGACTAGCAAATCAATTATTCATATCATATGTACTGGGGAAACAAGAGTACACCAATGAGTTAAGCAAATCTTAACTAAATGGATAGTCAAGTATCAGCTTTTGCTGTTAAAAGCATGGAGGAACCTTGCAGGTACAGGTAAAGGCACACGGTACCAGGATGACTTCCATCTCAGCAGCCTTCTTTAAGTATGTCTTAGAGCAGTGAGTTTGTGAGGCAGCTACTTGGTCCTTTGTCCACACTTCTTCCAAGCATTACATGTTGGATATTCAGTACAAGAATAGTGAGATTCAGATCAGTAATCTTGTAGGACCTCCTTTACAGTTGGGGCTCTGCAGGAAACTGCCCTTGTGCCTTCCTCCATCATATAGGCGTACCTGTTTTGGAAATCTTCACATTAGTCAGGAGCTGGAGTACAGCTAGGATGCATATGAAGAACTTTGTGTTATTGTATGGGAAGCTCACCATAATGGCAGATGTTCAGTACAAGCTACCACCCACCTTACCACTCAGGCATCATTTTCCTGCAAAGAATTGTGATGTGGGGAAGGGTGTCAGAAATCCCAGACGTGCCTCTGTTATTTCTAGCTTGCGCTACCTTGTCGCAACAAATAAGCATGCAGACAACAACTGAGATTATTCACACCAGAACAAGAGTTATACTTTTCTTTTTGCCCTGTCTTAACAATATCTAAATTAGAAATTCTAAATTAATGAAAAATGTTTCCTTCAGTAGGCATGTTTTTCTGTCACTGACAAAAAAAAAAAAAGACGAAAGATGGTGCAAGCCAACTGCCTTGCTTGTGCAAGAATCCAAACAAGTGTCTCAACTTAATGGTACCAAACAAGTGTCTCAACTTAATGGTGGAGAGGAGTTGGGCCATGTCAATATGTTCACAAAGATCCAGAACTTGGGCCAACCAAATAAACATTCACTTACTGTTAATTTCCAATTGTCAGGAGTTGCAGTCATATTTGAATAACTACTGTCATGGTGAGTTTCTCATACATTTTACTTTCTTTCTAGCCATTTTCACAGTTCAGCCTTCATCTGTCATACTTCATTTTGAATATTCTTGGGTTTAATGCTTAAGAAGTGTAGGTTTACCAGATATGTTTGTATTGGTCATAAGTACGAGAATAACATAAATTCAGGACTTCCACAGATACTGCCGGTTTTGTTTAGATGCGGATTACTGTACTGTAAACTGTTGATAGAGTCAGCACTTCAATCACATGACCCTCCAGAACTGAGGAGAGGAGGTTGAGGCCTTCACCAATGCATATCATTATGTAGTGATACGGAGGGGTCCACCACGTGGACCAGCTGTGGAGGGTCTGTCCTGTGATTAAAGGGAGGAGCTCAAAAATGCACAAGCTAAGGGATTCTAGCCTATATCTGACAAGAAACACGCTCGGAAACTAATCACGCCACAGACCTTTTAATCCAAAAATAAAAGAAGTAAAATCCACTAGGTACACAGTATAATGAAGCGCTTTTTGTCTAGTCCTTGACTAGACTTCATCAGATACAATGCATACAACTCCAATTCCTTAAATACTTCTTACTGATTAGTCAATAAACAATTAATGAATAATTAACAAATAAAATGATTAATTGGTTCCACCAGCACAATAATTCAACTCCCAAATACTTTTTAAATATAAACTGTCATAAAACTATGAACATACATACAAATATATGGATATATAAGTATACAAAAATATAAAAAAGTAATGTATATAAAAAGGTTATGTGTATAAGGAACGTATAGATGCAAAATGTATTTGTCCTACCCACTTCAATATTGAAGTTAGGTAAAACATTTTGAGTGTGTATGTATGTATATACCTACGTGGGTTTAAGTATATGTATACACTCACTAAGACCACCATTAATTCTCCATAAATTCAAGAAACCATGTTGTTTTATAAATAAAATAGAATAAGTGTGTGATGAATCTACATTTAATAAAAGTGTATCTCTTGTTATATAATGTAATGGACATGTTAAACATAAAATATGGCTAGGTGCCCAGGAATGACCAAGTGAGAATCTTGTAACTACTGTAAGGTTATGGACATTGGTTCCAATTTTAACATTAGTGACAGACGTTACAGTACAACAGTAGGAAGGTTCAATTGTAATTCCACTTTTGTGGTCTACTTAGCCCAATGCCAGGGATGTGCCGCCTTTTACATTGGGAAGACTGAAGCAAACTAAGGGAACGGGTATATGAGCACCTTTATAACATCAGGAAAGAGAAAACTGAAAATGCCCTAGCTAGCCAAATTAAACAAAATCCCACTCATTTTTTTCAAATTTAGGGTAATTGATCATATCAAGAAAGATCTTAGGGGAGGGCCAAGGTCTTTATTATTGGAAAGACTAGAACTAATGTGGCAGATATGCTTGGCTGCGTGTCAATTTCCAGGGCTCAATTAAATGTGCTTTGTCCGGTGTCTTCTCAGATTAAAACACATAACTAGATAAATATAGGGTAAAGGTTAAGGGTTGTACCATTTTAGTACTCTTTTGTCCTAATATTGAATAAGCTGTTGAGCGTCACCCTTTGCCTTAGACAGTGGCTATATAGATACACACCATATTTTATATTTAACATGCCCATTACATTATATAACAAGAGATATACTTTTATTAAATGCAGATTCATCACACACTTACTTATTCTATTTTATTTATAAAACAAACAACAAGGTTTCTTGAATTTATGGAGAATTAATGGTGGTCTCAGTGAGTGTATACATATACAGTCCCATGTAGGTATATACATACGTACACAGTCAAAACATTTCACAGTTTCCATGGTGGTGCAGCGGTAACGTTGTCGCCTCACAGCAATAGGTTCTCCCGTTTGATTCTCAGCTGGAGCGCCTTCTGTGTGGAGTCTCCATGTCCTCCCCATGGTCGAGTGATGTTCGAAAGACATGCGTGGATGTGCGTGCCTTTGTTGAAGGTTGGGCGTCGAGCTGGCACCGCAAAAATCTACTGCCAATCAATAGCGGACCGGAGTTTCGCTGTGGTGATCACTAACCGGGAAGAGCCGAAAGAACAACGACACACTCAAAACGTTTTACCTAACTTCAATATTGAAGTGAGTAGGACAAATACATTTTGCATCTATACCTCCCTTATACACATAACCTTTTTATATACATTACTTTTTTATATTTTTATATTTTTTTTATATTTATATAGCCATATATTTGTATATATGTTCATGGTTTTATGACAGTTTATATTTAAAAAGCATTTGGGAGTTGAATTATTGTGCTGGTGGAACCAATTAATCATTTTATTTGTTAATTATTCATTAATTGTTTATTGACTAATCAGTAAGAAGTATTTAAGGACATTGTATCTGATGAAGTCTAGTCAAAGACTGGACGAAAAGCACTTCATTATACTGTGTACCTAGTGGATTTTACTTTTATTTTTGGATTAAAAGGTCTGTGGCGTGATTAGTTTCCAAGCGTGTTTCTTTTTTACTTAGTTTACTTGTTGTGCCGTTTTGAGTTTGCTATATATGAGAAGCTCAGACCTAACTGAAGCAGTGGTGCAGCGGTAGCATTGTCGCCTCACAGCAAGAGGTTATCCAGTTCAATTCTCAGCTGGAGTGCCTTCTGTGCAGACTATGCATGTCCTCCCTGCATTCATGTGGGTTTTCTCTGGGTACTCTGGTTTCCTCCCACGTAGCAAAGACATGAGTCTGGAGCGTTTCTCCCCGAGCCTCCGCTAAAAATTGGCTTCTTCCAAGTCGGACTTTCCCAGTAAACAAATGTTAAATAAATAAAATAAGCTGTAGTTCAGAATTCCCTATGCCTGTATTGACTTCTTCCTTGCTGTGTTGTCATCCCCTAGTGAGAGGTTGGCATCTTGATATTCTTTGCAAACAGGTTTGAGTTAACCCCGGTATCCACTCTTGGAAGTTAGTCCCAGGATTGTGCCACTAAGTCTCCTTGACCTCCTGAGGAAATTAACAGCCCAGCAGAGCACAGAGTGCAAGCAGTGAAGTCCCAGTGACAAGTTCCTGGGTCTGATTTCAGGTCAAAGCATATCACAACATTTGCCCTCCCAGGTGTCACATTGAAATTGATTTGAACTTTTGAGACCCCCAGACCCATGTTCCAGCCCTTGGCTATTTGATAGCCTATGTAGAGAGTATAATGGAAGAAAGAGGGAGTGATGTTCTTCGTGTTTCACTGTTGCAGTCATTACATTTGGGTAATCTGCTGGCAGGTTGCCCTCAGTCGACCTGAATTCCAAAGTCTTGGGTCCTGCGTCGGTTGCTGTCTTTTCTTCCATGACATCAGGTCGTCAGGGGTATAAAACATGCAGCCGACGCCATTTTCTTTAGTCTTTCTTGCCGCGCAGTGCCCGAAGCAGAAGCATTTCGTAAGTGCCGGTCGGCCGACCACAGAAATATTCAAGTTGAGTTTCAGAACCGAAGTCTTCACTAAAGCTAAGTACCCCGTTGGGGAAACTTTTTTCTTGCTTTTTACTGATGTCAGAAAAAGTTAATAATTGTATTACTTGCGGGAAGCAAATACCTCATAAGGATTTCCATTTATACTGCATTCCTTGCCTAGGCCCTGATCACAACATGCCTGGCTGTCAGTTTTGTGCTAGATTTAACCAACGCACTATTAAGGGTCGGTATATTTTTGCATCTAAGTATTTTGGAAACAGATTTAACTACCCAGAAATGTCGTTGGATAGTAATCCGACTACCGGAGTACATAAGAAATGCAAAGAAAAAGACAGAGAAAGGCAGTCGAGATCCAAAACCGATGACGAAGCTTCTCCTAAGCCAGTCGCTGGTTCGCCGGTACTCAGTAAGGCACTTTCGCAGCCCCTGATAACCGCTACCTTTGAGTCGCAGGCCTCTACTGACACCCATGTGGAGTCTGGCATACCGCAAGATACTCAAGGTATTGGACCGACGGATGTATCTCCCTCGGATGGGTCCAGAGCCGCTGAGCAGGCACTGGCTTCTGAGGGTGTATTAAGACCTCAAAATTTTTATATTAAACCGACGAAAGCTGCAAAGCCTAAGGCAAAGACACCTTCTAAAACTAAAAAAAAACATGCCTGAACCACGTGCACAGGCCTCTATGCCTAAAAAACAGGTGATCAAAATGGCTGAAGACCTTATTACCTTGATCAGGGGTACTCATCCCCCTCCAGATAAGAGGCCTAGGCAAGACACTGACTATGAATCTTCAGATCAGGTTTCTATTTCTTCTGATTCCTCTTCTGATCAGGAATGATGTTTACCTCCCTATGAGGATTCTGATGCTGAGGAGTCTATTCCATCTGCATCTCCTCCTGAGGATTATTCATTTGGAGAAACCTTGCATAGTTTGAGGGAGCATTTTCACTGGGAGAGTCAAGACTTCTCAGAATCAAAAAAGAGGCTCAGGGATTTCCTTCTCCGTCCTCAGCACAAGCCTTTAGCCATTCCCCCTGTTTTAGACATTGCGGATGACGTGTTTTCGGAGTCAAGCCTGACCCCTGACTCCTTACCTCCGGCTCCCAGTAAGCCTGACAGGTATTACAGGGTCCCTGACTCTCATAAATTTTTATTTAGAAACCCTGCTGCTGATCCTGAAACTGTTTCACAGGTTCTAAAGGGAATTAAGGCCTCAACAGCAAAAAACCCTACCCCCTCTGACAGAGATTCAAGGGCACTGGACAGATGGGGAAAAAAGGTTTATACATCTGCAACCTTGGCAATCAGGGCCTTAAACTGCCAATTTCATATGCTCAAGTACCAACAACATGTTATGGGATTGCTGAAACAGAAAATGATGATTTCAGAATGTGCAGAAAATAAGGAATTGCAGGAATTATTGCATGCAGCTGAACGAGTTGGAAAGCATACTTTGCAATGTGGTTTTGATTCTTTAGAGGCCTCTTGCAGGGCCACAGTTACTGGATTTGTGATTAGAAGGCATGCCTGGTTAAAGGAACAAAATTTGCCTGATCATGTTAAACCTGAATTGCTAGATGCACCTTTACAGCATGATTCTCTGTTTGGTATTAAGGCAGAAGAGGTTTTAAAGAAAATGGAAGACAAAGCTAAGTCTATGCAAACTGTTAAAGATTTCTTACAAGTGCAGCCACCTAGATTCAGTAGACATTGGCCTACAAAAATTGGTCCTTTCCTGTGTCAGACAGAGCACAAAGGGGCAAATCCAGATGCCCTAAGGGTTCCAGGTACCAGGCTCAAGACTCATACAGGTCAAAGCAATGGGGCGCATCCACTTCCAAATCAGGAGGAGATAAGCGCAAACCTACAGGAAGCAATCTCAATTACTTCCCTCTGCCTACACCAAGCAGTTAGCTTTTGGCAACACCCATAGGGGGAAAATTAACACTTTTTGCTCAAAATTGGCAGTTAATAACCCAGGACAAGTGGGTACTAAACATTGTACCACAGGGATACAGATTCCATTTCCACACTCTGCCAATGGCAAATGGTTGGCCAGATCTGCCAAAAAAACAATGGGCAGAGGCATAGAAACAAGTTACATCCCTCATAGATATGGGCGCCATTTAGACAGTACCAGAACAGGAAAGAGGACAAGGTTTTTACTCGACTGTTCTTGGTACCCAGAAAGGACAAGGCCTGGCGGCCAATACTGGATTTATCGATTTTGAACACATACCTGGACATTCCAAAATTCAAAATGCTCACCTTGAAACAGCTTCTGCCCATGCTGGGCAAGAATGCTTGGCTGGTGACTTTAGACCTAAAAGAGGCATACCTGTATGTCCCAATAAGACAGTCGTGCAAAAGATACCTCAGATTCAAGGCTGGCTTACTGCATTACCAATTCTCTGCACTGCCCTTTGGCTTATCTACTGTGCCTAGGGTCTTTACAAAGTGCCTGGCACCAGTAATTGCATTTTGCAGACAAAGAAGTATTCAAATATGTCCTTACTTGGACGACTGTCTCATTCAAGCAGAGAACAAGGACACTCTTCTATGACACCTGGCATTTGTGAAAAGGCTTCTAACATGCCTAGGGTACACAGTAAATGAAAAGAAATCACAACTGGTACCCTCTCAAAATATAACATTCCTGGGTGCAAGCTTGAATACAACTGCCCAGATGGCTTACCTCACACCAGACAAACAAAGGCAACTGACTACTTACTTCAAACTGATGGCAACAAAAACCCAGTCTTCTGCAAGACAAATTCTGCAGGCTCTGGGCTTCATGGCATCCTGCATCCTACTAATTCCATATGCAAGACTGCATATGAGGAAACTTCAATGGTATCTAAAACGTTTATGGAGTCAACATTCACATAGTCTGGAAGCAATGATTCCTCTCATCCCCTGCCTGCAACAGGTATTTCTATGGTGGGCAAAGGCCTGTCACCAAAACATGGGACGGCCCTTCACTCTACCCCCTGCCAGCCAAACCTTAACAACAGACGCATCAGATTATGCCTGGGAGGCTCACATGGCAGGAAGATGCATTCAGGGCATATGGGCACCAAATCAAATGCATCTACATATCAACCAGAAAGAGATGCTAGCTGTTCAAAATGCCCTAACAGCCTTCAAGGACTTACTTCATCCAGACAACTTCTGATAAAGACGGACAACACCACAGTCATGTGGTATATAAACAAGCAAGGGGGCACACACTCATACCCCCTCTGCAGATTAGCCATGGCACTGTGGGACACAGCTTTGACCTACCAGATAAATCAAGCTAAATTCTTGCCAGGAAAACAAAACACTCTGACAGACGATTTAAGCAGAAACCTTATGGATCGTCACAAGTGGAAACTAAATCCACAAGTCTTCAGCATGGTAGCAGAGAAATGGAAGAGCCCAGACATGGACCTATTTGCCTCTCCTCAAAATTATCAACTGAAAAGATTCTGCACAAGGACTTATCACAGACATGCATGGAAAGTGGGCACCCTATTCTTCAGTTGGAAAAACCTATCAGTTTACGCCTTTCCTCCTCTGCCTCTTCTACCCAAGGTCCTCCTAAAAGTCAGACAAGAGAAGCCAAAGATGGTATTAATTGCCCCGGACTGGCCATGCCAATACTGGTACCCAATCCTAAGGAACTTGTCTCAGTACCCATCTTGGACCTTGCCTCAAAAACCACAACTACTGTCCAAGCAAAACAATCAGATCCTGCACAATCAACTACAGACTCTGAACCTGGTAGCATGGCTAATCCTGTAATCATACAGACGACACCTCTCAGTAAAGCTGTGATGGATGTCATTTTGGAAGCCAGAAGGCCTAGTACTAGAAAATCTTATGCTGACAAATGGAAGAGATTCTGTGCTTGTAATCGAGCACAAGGAACTGAAACAGCAGAACCGCATATTCCTCAGATATTACAATACTTAACTGAGATGCTTGACAAAGGCCTATCTTTCTCATCAATCAAACTCCATGCCTCTGCCATTTCGGCTCATTACAATACAAAGCCACCAATCTTTTCTCATCCTTTACTAAAGCAGTATCTTAGAGGAGCCAAAAATTTAAGGCCTCCTTGAAGATCACCATTACCTGCATGGGACCTCAATTATGTGTTGGAAAAGCTCACCCTGCCTCCATTTGAACCAGCTGCTACCGCTGATATAAAGTTCTTATCATGGAAGACAGCTCTGCTACTAGCAATTACTTCAGCAAGAAGAGTTTCAGAGCTACAGGCCCTCATGGCTGTAGAGCCTTTTATCATATTTTTCCCAGACAGGGTGTCTCTGAGGACAAATCCTACTTTTATGCCTAAGGTCGTTTCCAGTGTGGCTCTTAACCAAACAATCCATTTGCCAACTTTTTATCCAAATCCGCAGAACAAAAGGGAGAGAATTCTGCATTCCTTGGATGTACACAGACAGCTAAGATTCTACTTGAGCAGGACTAAAGCTCTAAGAAAAAACAAGCAATTACTAGTGTCATATGCTGCAGGATCAGAAGGAAAGGCTATTTCAAAGCAGACAATTTCAAAGTGGATAAGCCATTGCATCCGTTTTTGCTACTTACACCATGGCAAACCTGTGCCCAAGGGCATTAGGTCTCACTCCACGAGGGCTGCAGCTACTTCAGCAGCCTTTCTCAGAGGAGTGCCAACCAAGGACATTCTAGAGGCTGCTACTTGGAGTTCTGTTCACACCTTTACAAAGCATTACAATTTGCCTCTCTACTCTTAGTCCAGGGCAGGCTTTGCCACTGCAGTGCTGCAGGGCCTTATAGCCTCACCTAATGCTGTTTAGCTCCAGCCTCCCAACCATAACTTTGGGATTCTACCCAAATGTAATGACTGCAACAGTGAAACACGAAAAACATAGTACAGTTGTGTACACTTATCATAAATGTAGATGTTCGAGTGTATTCACTGTTGCAGTCCAGGTTACCCTCCTGCCATCCCCCTGTCATTCTGCAGTTTATCTTTCCTTCTCTATCTTCTACAACGTATGGGGTGTATTTGCTTGTAGATGAAGGTAAAGTTTATATTGATGCATGTGTGTGTGTGTGTGTGTGTGTGTATATATATATATATATATATATATATATATATATATATATTTAGAACATTGCTACCTTTTTGGGGGCACCTGACATCGGGGGCAAGAAAAACTAAAGAAAATGGAGTCTGCTGCATGTTTCATACCCCTGACGTCATGGAAGAAAAGGCAGCAACCGACGCAGGACCCAAGACTTTGGAATTCAGGGCAACTGAGGGCAACCTGCCAGCAGATTACCCAAATGTAATGACTGCAACAGTGAATACACTCGAACATCTACATTTATGGTAAGTGTACACAACTGTACTTTTTTCAGTATTTAAATGTAGTTCTGGTGTTACGTCATTCTCTATTCTTCATGTACAAACCTTGATTGATGCCTGCTGTGGCTGATTCTGAAGAGACATTTGAAGACTCGTGTTGGAAACTTTGAGGTTAAGTGCCTCCTCCTCCTCTGCCAGCTATCCTTCTGTAGACTTTTTCTTTTGGGTACTGCTTGGGCTCATAAAATGTTCTCTGGAAGAGCTTACCAACTTCTTCTTGATACTTATATTTGGTAGGCTAAATCCAGTTTCTGTGTTATCTTCCTTTGAGATTTTTTTTCTTTAGTGTGCCATTTTCATATTTCCCTGATCTTTCCTGTTGACCAAGCAACCTAAAACTGACTTGTTCATTTGTTTGCCCTTCATACGTCAGAAACCTCAGCACTTTGACAGTATTCCCCTCGACAGCATTCAAGGCACTGGAAACATTTGATGAAATGATCTTTTTTTTAGCTTTCTGCATTGGGCTGTTAATTAGCTTTCTCGAGTCTCGTTTACTTCAGCCCTTAGACTAGTAATTATCTGCTGCATTTCCTGACTTCCATTGTCTAATGGATATGGTAGAAGTGTTGTGCTTCTTACCCTGCTATGAGGAGTGGATGCTGTTGATTAGGTCCTCATGATGGTGCCAAAACAGAGCTCCATTTAAGCTCCTTTTCTCTTAATTCAGCAGGCATGATGGCCAAGGCTATGTCACCACAGGTGCCTACCTCTCTAGCTAAAAGCTGTCTATTTTAGACTCTATTTTCCTCTCTATTCTATGCGGAGCTGCAGCAGGCTGTGTTGGAAACTTCATTTTCAGAACAAATTTAGTTTAGCAAGCCCTGTCAGGACATCATTAAAGGAAGGCTTTTCACAGACTAGGTGATGTTGAAGAATTGCTGGTGCACTCATATTTTCTTTTGCTAGTCTTATAGATTTTTTCTAAGCATTCCAATTTCCTGCCATTAAAAAACATACCATCAGTGTCTCCAGTGTGTTTACCTTTTCCCCTAATGGCTTAGTTTGTTGATGAAGTGTGTCTACAAAAGACTGTTTTATTTATCTGGTTAATAAATGAAATTAAACGCAACAGTAGAAACTTTTTCACCTGGTTTTACTTTTTCTTTTTCCGAGTTTCCAACAAATCAGTTGTAATCTTTCCTGGACTTCTGCAGGTTCATTATTTACAGCAGAAAATGGGAAGCATGTTCAGTATAGGGTGTTACCTTTGGGCCTTTCCTTTTCCCCAGCGTGTTTACTAAAGTACTTGCCTGGTAGCAGAGACTGCTCAGCAGTGAAGCACCCTTATATTCTCTGTTTTGGATAATTCATCATTTCCAGTTCCCTTGTGTGAGCTCCACTTGGTGGCTCTGGACTGAGCTCTGTTTTGGCTGCTGTCACTTGAGATCAGCATCAAATGGATGAAGTCCAGTTTGCTTCTTTTGCAGTACATATTTTTATGGAAGGTACTAGATAGTTATGAGCCATACCTTTTATCTGTGAAAAAGGGCAAAGAAATTCAGGGATGATTTTACTTTTTGGGTTCCTGTATCATCCTTCAGCACTCCTTCCAGTGGACCACTTCCACACTGGGTCTGCCAGCTTACTCCTCATCCTCTGGACTTCCTCTGATAGTAGCTGGGACCACTTATAGAACTTATAGGTGTTGTAGGGCTCTCATCTGTCACCATTCCACCAGGGTTTTTTGTTATGACCTATCCACTGTTCCCTCCTCATCTGGTGACTAGTGGTAATGTCCATGGGTGGGCAGGTAATGAGGTTAGTTGCTGCACATTGCCCTACCTCCGCAGTGGCAACAGCTCAGCCGTATCTCCCCACCAACCACCAGGACCCCACCTCCTGCAAGTGCCCACCAGGATTGGCACAAGAGAAGCCCATGTCAGAGTCCACTCTCCCAGGATGGTAATACCCATCCCCCCAACCACTCTGTCAGTCGCCCGAGCTGCTAATCGAACATCAGTCACCTGCGCCATAGTCAGAGCTTTATCCCGCTACACTACCAGAACAGTGGAGAAGTTCAGGGATGTGAGTTCGTTTTGTCTAGGAGTTATGACCAAAACTGTCTTCTTGATGTTTCATAGCAATGAGTCTCTTCACTGATCCCTTGACCCACATTCTCATTTACATTATTATTTAGTACCAAACCATTTGCTACAGACTCCTATGAATCCATTAAAATTCCTTGTTTTATACCTTGCCATTTTTCTTCAGGTTGGTATGCTTGGCCCTATCACCTCCAAGTTGGGTTAGCATTTTGTCCCTTTCTAAAGCACGTTCCCTTACATGGAGTATGGGATTGAGCTGTAGAAGAGGACACAGTCCCTTACATTGATTATGATACTGGAAGGATGTGGAACTCATGTCACATCTGTCCTTGCCTAAGGTAATAAAGTAATCCCAAAGAGTTATCTTTTTTATTTAGACCTGCAGCTTGATTGTGCTACTGAAGCTTCTGTTCCATCAGGAGATTACTCATGGGGTCATCTAGATGTAGTGCATTGTTAAGATCAGCTTTGTTTCCATTTTTTAATTGCTTTTTCTGGCATGGCCTAGCGTGCTGTTGCTGTCCTTTCAGGCTACAGAGTAGTCCAACCAGAAAGGACAGCAATGGCCCAATATTTCATATCTTCCTGCCTGCTTAGTGCAATACCCAGAAATTTTAATTTCCCTAATTTTTCATTGTACTTTTAAGGTCAACATCTAGGACAAGGCTACGATTCACTGGAGAGCCTTCTGTATATTTTGCGTATTCTGTCACAATTACACACAACCTGTGCTGCATTTACTTTACTATTCTAAATGCCAAGTCACTAGATGAGATGGAAGGTCAGCCTGCTAATTTTCACCTCTTTTGCCAGCCTTTCACCAGGTCTCTTAAGACAATATACCAACTGCCATACACTCATAGTTAATGAATTTAATCTGAAAACAAGAAATTCTATCTGTAAAAGGTATAAATACCTAATTAATGTAGAGACTTCCATTGCACCTAAAATCTTTCCCATTGAGCTTTATACACTTCCACCATGCCACCATAATCATTCAGTAATCACACCAAAATATCTTGTGCTGAGGTAGTAAAAAAATCATTCTCAAAGCCTCCTTGAAATTAAAAGATGAAGTCCCAGCAAAAATCAAAACAGTCATCCATCTCATGCATATCTATCTTAAAGAGCTGCCCTCAACAGAAACTCTCCAGATCTTCAATTGTGAACCACAAAGGCAAAAGAAACATTTTAGTGATATTGACTTTATTGTCAGACACATTGACTCCGCACTTACAAGAGTGGACAAGGAGAAGGGTTATAGTGAGTTGGTTTTGTGGATCCAGGAATTCCTCCATTACAAAGGCCCTGAGGACCCAGACTCCTTACATATATGACTATAACATGGTGGTTGCACATGTGAGTGTAAAGACTTGAGATGCAAAACCATTAGGGGTGTGGCAGAGAGAGACATGTCAGAACTTTCCATGCATGTTATAAATGCAGGTAAGTCACTAGTCCCAAGTAAAAGCGTTTCTTCACCTCAAATAATGCCTAGTTACAAAGAAACGATAATTGGTTTCAATAACTGGTTAAATAGCTAGTATCATTCCAGTGGAGGTACCAGCATGGGATGAGATGCTAGACAGTCCATATTGCTTTGTTAAGGATGGCCTTACCTCCTATTCCAAGGCTGCCACATACTGGCCAAAGCCTTTGCTGCCCCCAGTGATTTTTTTAGGCAAAGCCCAGTCAATGGGCAGTCCAGTATAGCCAACACATCAGTCCCTCAAAGCCAGAAGTCTAAACAGTAAATAGCTTGATCATGAGGTACTCTTGCATTTGAAAACATCTATGTCTGCATAGTTACGGAGACTTGATTTAAGTGTAAAAAAAGAGAAGTCCTTCTATTCACATGTTGCAGTATTCAAAACAGTAGGGAATTGCTGCCAGCAGTGCCTCCTTCCGGCCAGTATACCAGAGTCTTTGCTTCTGGAGGGTACATGTGATGTCCCTTGCCAGGGCCATGAACTGACGTAGGGAGTAAAGGTGACATTTGCACGTACCCTCCTCAGAATGAACTGCCACATATAGTAGTACTCCTTAGAAATTTCTTGCCGCAGTGACCGCTGGACTCGTGATCACCAGTTCTGAAAGCAGATCGCATTTTCAGACGACCGTTTCTTCCACTGATACAGATAAGTGCCCTGTCAGGTTTTTTCTTTGCCTTTGATTATTGTTAAGTCTTGCATGTCAGCTAGAAAGAGGAAGAGTGCTTGTGGGAGACAAATTCCTCACAAGGACATGCACGAGAAGTGCGCTTTTTGCTTAGGCGAAGCCCACAACCATACAACCTGCCCCATTTACAAATCTTTCATTCAGAAAACCTTTCGCAGCCATGTTGCTGCACTAAAATTGTATATTGGAAAATCAGAGACTCAGACGTCTTCCGCTCGGTATGGAAGGGGGGAGTAGGCCCATCCGAAAAGCTGCTGAGGAAGAAGGCAAAGAAAATTAGGCCAGAATCCCACACTGTGTCTCAGGCGTCCGAGAAGGCTCTCGAGGCTGATGAAAGCCTCGCATCTTCCCAGATGTCTGTTTCCAAGCCAGGCCCGGGAACCTCAATGGAAGCTGGGGTGGCAGAAACCTTTAATACGTCTGTTGAGACTATTCAGCTATCAGATCCTGTTGGCAGAGGGGAACCATGTCGCAGTCAGTCAGAGGGCCCTGCTCCTTCACTTTCACCCAGGCAGACGTCTGCTCTGATTCTCTCCTCACCAGCTACTCCCTTAAAGAAAAAGCAAAAAGTTAAACACCCTGAACCCCAACCAGTTCCTGAATGGGAAGTTTTTTCTAAGTCTTTTTAAAGCTTTTCAGGCCTCACAGACGCAACAGGTTCCACCAGCCCCCTCACCTCGACCTACTTTACAGGTATCATAGGAAGACTACTCTTCTTCAGATGATTCTATGTTATACGGATCCCAAATAGATTCCCCTAAAGATATTATCACTCCAGAGGAGGAGGACTCCATTACTCCTGAGTCTCCAGGGGAAGAAATTACATTTGGACACACAATCTCCCTCATGAGGGAGCATTTTAAATGGCAGGCATCTGAAGTATCAGACACCAAGAAAAGGTACTTCGACCTTTTACAAATGGAGCAACCCTGTCCTTCAGCAGTGGCCCCCTTGTTACTTGCCTTCCAGGGTGCTTTATTAGCTGCTTCTAAGTCCCCTGATGCTCAACCAGCAGCTTCGGAATGTCTGGACCGATTCTACAAGGTCCCTCAGGAAACCCAGTTCCTCTTTAGGAATCCACCAGCAGACCCAGCAGTTATTGCTGTCACTGCTGACAAATCATTTAGGCAATTACCTTCGACTGCTCTTTATCCCACAAAGACAACAAATTCATGGACAGAATAGGGAAGAAAGTTTATACCTCCTGCACTCTGGCTGTAAGAGCTCTCAACTACCAAACACATATGGCTAGATATGTCCTGGATACCATTACCAAGACCTCCACACTGCTCTCTGAGGCACCAGATTCTCCCATAAAAGCACAAATTAATATAACCCTCTCCATTGTATCCCAAGTGACTAGGCACTCAAAGTGCAGTTATGATGCTGTGGAAGCCACATCTAAGTCTGCTGCATCAGGATCAGTCTTGAGGAGGTATTCCTGGTTGAGACTACAGCCCCTACCCATGGATGTGCAAACAAAATTGTTGGATGCACCCTTGGGCAGTAAAGCTCTGTTTGGGCAAGCCTCAGCCGAACTCCTCAAATCCCTTAAAAAAAAGGTAAGGAATTTCAAAATCTTAAACACCTGCTGGTGTCTCCTATACCAAGATATCACAGGAATTATCCACAAAAACCTTTCTTTGTCAGAAGACAGTCCTCCCACTCTGCTCCAGAGTCTAAAGGACACAGACAAACCAGGAAAAACTCTACTCCCAAGATCTCCAACCAGTTCTTCCACCACCCCATTTTGAGGCCAGTCTGACCACACCAGACCGCCTCCTCTGTGACTCCCCCCCCCCTTACACCCAAACACCCCTCTTTCCCTCCATCTCACCCTCTCCCTTCCCTCCTGGCAGATAATCACTTCAGGACAATGGGGTCTCTCCATCATTCAGTCAGGCTATTTCATGACTTGGTGGATGCTACCACTCTTTCATGGTATCCCTCAACCACCTGCAAGCCAAACCCACCTTTTTCCACCTATCATTCACCAACTTCTAGCTCAGGGTACCATAGAATGGGTGCCATGCCACCAAAGAAACATGGGCTTCTACTCCAGAATGTTTCAGGTACCAAGGAAGGATGGCCCATGGAGGCCAATCCTAGACTTACCTTTTCTAAACCTCTTTCTCAAGATTCCTAGTTTCAAAATTATTATCTTACCCCTGCTCTTACCACTCATTTCAACTCAGACTTTCATGATAGCCCTGGATTTGAAGGATGCCTACCTGCACATCCCTATTCACCCAGATTACAGGAAATACCTCAGATTTGCAATAGGCTCTTGCCATTTGCAATTCTCTGTCTTGCCCTTTGGACTCTCCACTGCTCCCAGAGTGTTCACAACATGCCTGGCTCCCATCATTGCTCACTGTAGGACTCAGGGTATTCAGATACACACATACCTGTACGACCTGCTTATTCTTCATCAAGACCGCCAAGTCCTCCTACTGCATCTACAACAGGTAATCTCCACCCTAACTCAATTAGGGTTTACCATAAACTATGAAAAGTCTCACCTGATCCCCTCTCAAGGCCTGGTTTTCCTGGGATGCAGGATCAGAACAGACAAAAGGAAAAGCCTTCATTCCAGATCAAAGAATCCTAGACCTTTGTCTATACTTCCAAAAACTCCTCTCCCACATTTCCTTGCCAGCTCAAGAATTTTTAAGAATTTTAGACCACATGGCATCACTCATACCCATGTTGTCTCTGACAAAACTCCACATGGGAAAAATCCAGTGGGTCCTGAAAAACGTATGGAGCCAACACTCCCAGCCCCTGGACACCCCTCTCCCCTTACTTCAATATTTGAAGAAGGAACTCCAGTGGTGGCTGTCAGCTCCTCACCTCAACCAAGAGATCCCCCTTCAGGTCCCAGCACCCCTCCAACAGGTCTCCACAAATGCTTCCGACTTGAGGTGGGAAGCAGTGCTACTTACAAACCAAAAACAACTCTCAGTGCAGGGCACATGAACCAACCCAAGCCACAAGGACCATATCATCATCAAAGAAATGAGGGCTTTACAGTTGGCCCTACTAACCTTCAAATCAGCCCTTCAGCAAGGAACCCTGAAAATAGTCACAGACAATATGATGGTCCTGTGCTACATAAACAAGCAGGGGGAACACAGTCGTACCCTCTGTGTAGCTTGGCAATCCAGATCTGGAACCTAGCATTTTCTCTCCACATTCATCTGGTAGCTGTTTATATTCCTTCAACAGAAAATATTATGGCAGACTTCCTGAGCAGAACTTCAGCTCCCAGTCACAAATGGATGCTTCACAGGTGGGGTATTCCACAAGCAGATCTTTTGCCTCCACCCAGAACAGACAAATGCCCAAATTCTGTGCAAGGAATCTGCATCCACAAGCATGGAAAGTGGACACCTTCTCCTTTTCTTGGGAGGGAATGTACCTCTATGCTTTCCCCCCTTCACCTTAATTCAGAAAGTCCTCTTGAAAATACAGAGGGACAGCCCAAAAATCCTATTGGTGACCCCTTTTTGGCCAAGACAGCATTGGTTTCCCCTCCTACACCTACTAGCCAAGGGCAGTCACCACAGGTTACCCCACCGAACAAACCTGCTCACACAGGACAGGGGATCCCTATTACACCCCAAGGTGAACAATCTGAAATTAACCTTATGGGTGGTAGGGTTTTGATCCACTACAGACACTTGTACTCAAAGGACGTACTCAATGTTTTGCAGGAGACCAGAAAACCTAGTACCAGGAGAAACTATGTATCCAAATGGAACAGATTCTTCTACTGGTGTCAACAGAAAAAAACAGGACCCTCTGACTCACTTTGTACCTATGGCCATGTCCTATTTGTGTGAGCTACTTCACTCAGGACTAACTTACTCTTCAGTCAATGTGCATTTAACTGCCATCTCTGCTTGTCTGCCCATATCACCTCCTCTGGCTTCCAGACTGGAGGTCAAACTTTTCCTCAAAGGGGTTCTTCACATCAGGTCTCCCAGGAAACCTATCCCTCCCCCTTGGGACCTGAACTTTGTACTAGAAAAACTTACATTGCCACCCTTTGAACCAGCTTATTCAGTATCCCTGAAGCTATGCACAATGAAAGCAGTTCTTCTAGTGCCCCTTACGTCCGCCAGGAGGGTATCGGAGATACAAGCCCTCATGGCTACCTCTCCTTACCTTATTTTCCACAAGGACAGAGTTGCTCTCAGGACCAACCCTTCCTTCATGCCTAAGGTGGTTAATGAACTTTAACTAAACCAGACCATTAACCTACTGGTTTTCTAGCCTCAGCCACAAAATTCCTCAGAAAGGACTCTCCATTCCTTGGATGCCCACAGACAACTAAGGTATTATTAGACAAAACCAAGCTTATCAGAAAGTCAGATCAACTTTTTTCATCTCCTTCCACCCGAGGGCTCTAGGGAAGGCACTGTCCAAGCAAACCATCTCTTTATGGATTTCTAAATCCATTACCTTATGCTACTCTTACCATGGGAAATCCCTGCACGGTCAAGTCAAACCTCACTCTACCAGGGCAGCTGCTTCCTCAGCTGCCTTTTTCAAAGGCATTGACTAAGCTTCCATCCTGGAAGCTGCCACTTGGACTTCTGTTCACACCTTTACCAACCATTACAAACTGGACCTAGTCTCTAGAGCTAGAGCAGGGTTTGCCAGGTCTATCTTCCAAGGACTCATTGACCAGGGAACCCAATCCTGCACCCAGAACCATACCTAAAAGCTCTGGTACTCTCCCGACTGTTATGAATACTGCAACATGTGAATAGAAGGACATAGAACAGTTGTGTAAGAACTTATCATAACCATAGATGTCCTTCTCTTCCATGTTGCAGTATTCAGTCCCTTCCACCAGCCCCTCTACATTTACCGTCTAACATATCATACTGACTTGTGGGGTCATAACCCTTCTATTCCCCAGTCTCTTCACTTAACACAAACTACCTGCTACCCTGACTCTAGCCTACATGTAATTCTAAGGGCTCCCCTGGGGACTCTTCTTACCCACAGGAGTACTACTGTATGTGGCAGCTCATTCTGAGGAGGGTATGTGCAGATGTCATCTTTATTTCCTACTTCGGTTTATGGACCTAGCAAGGGACATCACACATACTCTCCAGAAGCAAAGACTTTGGTATACTGGCTGGAAAAAGGCACTGCTGGCAGAAACTCCCTACTGTTATGAATACTGCAACATGGAAGAGAAGGACATCTAAGGTTATGGTAAGTTCTTACACAACTATTCTATGTCTTTCCATATAACTGTTGCAGTATTAATAACCTAAGGGATCTCCTGCCAAGGATACCCCATCCTCTGGCCAGGATATCAAAGCCTTTAGTACTTGTAGTTGTAGATCACGTGTACACTCCCAGTGCAAAGCTTAGGGCATAAAGGTGACTATGGATGCACACACTCGGACCTACTTTGCCACCATTCCAAACACTTTTGTTGAATGTCTGTCTGAACACCCTTCTGCTATGCTGGTTACCAAGCTGTGCTTCATATAAGTGCCCCATTGGGGTTTCCTCTTGTCTTTCTTTTTTGTTTAGTGCTGTTGGGTTCATGTCATCCAGAAAGGGAAAATGTCAGTGTGAGTGGCAGATTCCCCATAAAGACCATCACGACCAGTGTCTTTTCTATTTGGGCACTTCCTATGACCAAATGCAGTGTTTTATTTGACGGATTTTTTTCCCTAAGAAGTTACATAGTCATCTGTCCTCTTTATCTGTTTACCAGAATAAGTTATTTTACACTTATTTCATTGAATTGCACTTCTGTAATGCTTATAATTGTGCTATACAGTTAATCTACTACACTTTGCACTGTTACAAAGCTTTTTTTTTTACTGTTTCCCTGCATTTATGTACTGTTTTATACAGTTTTAATTGTATTTTTCATTGCTAGATACTGTTTAATTACTCTTAATTGCATGTTTACTGAATTACTTAACTGTAAACTGCTTTTTCATACTTAGAGTTGTATTTTATGTTTGTGAGTGTTCTGTCTGTGCTTTTCTGTGCATTTTCTTGAGGTTTCTGTGATGTTTTTCATGTTTCACTGTTGCAGTCATCACCTGTGGGTTATCCTTGCTGTGGTAGCCCTCGGCCGGCCCGAATACCAGAGTCAGTGTTTTTCTGCATCGGCTACAGTCGCCTGTAGTCTGACGTCAGGTTGTCAGTGCTATAAAGCAAGGCAGCTGATGTAACATCAGTCTTTCTTGCTGTGGAGCCTGTAGCAAAAGCAGTTCGCATGAGTGCCGGTCGGTCGCTACCAGAGTTTGAATTTCAGCTGAAAGTGTCTAAAGCTAAGTACCCCATTGGGGACCCTATTTTTTTGGACTAACCAATGTCCGAAAAAGTTAACAATTGACTCGCCTGTGGAAAGCAGATCCCACACCGAGACTTCCATTCTTACTGCGACATTTGTTTAGGCCCAGACCATGACATCCCCTGTTCCCGGTTCTGTGCTCTCTTTAATGCGAGAACCATTTGCCGTAGAGCTCTTATTGTACACAGTTGTTTTTGTGTTCCGTCTTCACATTCTGATATGGCATCCGTCAGCCAACAATCCATGTACATTCCGAAAAAACGCAGAGATAAAGATAGAGACAGAACACACAAAGCTAAGCCTTCTGACAACGCTACCGCTAAACAGGTTGTCAGTTCTCTGGAATTCAGTTAGGTGCTTTCCCAGCCCCTGATGCCCAATTCGAAGTCTACGCAGGCCTCTACCAAGATCTTTTCGGAGTCCGGTATGCCGCAGAAATCTTCTTCGTCTTCCGAGCCTTTGGCCGTCACTGCCTCAGTTGGGTCCAGAGCTGCAATGCAAGCACCAGCTTCTGAGGAGGCCTTTTGCACTACCGAATCTAGACAAAAAAAGCAACATCTTCTCATCCGACTACCGTTTTTCTCAGCCTGACAGATTCTCCCAGAGGAATCCATCCTTTCTGCCTCCCCTCCAGAGGACCCTTCTTTTGGGAAAACCCTTCAAACCCTCAGGGAACATTTCAAGTGGCCAAACACTCATTACACTGTGGATATCACGCCCTAGAAGCCTCTAGCAGGGTAGCAGTGTCAGGATCTGTCATTAGGAGACATGCATTGCTGAAGGAACAACCTCTCCCTGATCATGTCAAGTCTAAACTTATTGATGCACCCCTGGATAATGAGCGCTTGTTTAGAGTAAAAGCAGAAGAGGTGCTTAAAAAGATGGAAGATAAAGCAAAATTTACGCAAACAGTAAAAGATTTCTGTCAGGTTCAACCTCCCAGGTTCAGCAGAAACTTTCCTCTAAGCACTGGTCCTTCCCTGCCCCGCAAAGATAGATCATCCAGGCCACAAGGGCCAGGAGAGAAGCAAACAGTGGACCACATCCACCCCAAAGGCAGAGAGTTTTAAGCCACCCTTCTATGGCAAAAACTCACAATGACTTCCCACCCCCACCCCGCCCTCCCTTCACTCACCAAAAACTAGGAGGAAGGCTCTCCCTCTTCAAAGAAAATTGGCTTTCTGTAAAAAAGGGCCAATGGGTCTTAAAGACCATTTTTCAGGGATACAAATTCTCTTTCAGCGAACTCTCAATTCTAACAGGGTACCCAGACTTACCCCCAAATCAGTGGGCAGAGGCATTGAAACAGGTCCAAAACTCTCCCCAGGGGGCAGTAGAACCTGTCCCCTCAGATCAAACAGGGAAAGGCTTTTATTCCAGACTATTCCTTGTTCCCAGAAAAGAGGACACTTGGCACCCCATCCTAGATCTATCCATTCTGAACACCTCCCTGGTGGTCCCCAGATTCAAATTGCTAACCTTGCCGCAGCTGCTGCCTGTGCTAACAAATAATGCCTGGCTAGTGACCCTAGACCTAATAGATGCCTACCTCCACATCCCCATAAAGGAATCCTGCAGGATATTTCTGCGCTTCAGAGCAGGATCACAACACTTTCAGTTCTCTGCACTGCCCTTTGGCTTATCTACTGCACCCAGAGTATTCACCAAATGCTTAGCCCTGGCCATAGCATTTTGCAGACAGAGAAATATTCAGATTTACCCTTACCTGGACAACTGCCTTATTCAGACAGAGTGCAAAGAAAAGCTGCTCCAGGACCTTCTCTTTGTCAAATCCCTCCTAACTTCCCTAGGGTTCACCATCAACGAGAAGAAATCAAAGCAAATTCCCACCAGGAAGATCATTTTCTTTGGAGCTCTGCTAGACACAGCATCCCAAATGACATTCCTATCCCCAGAAAAGCAGAGCTTCCTACCTCTCTACTTTACCCAGCTGGCTTCCAGAAGTCACCTCACCACGAGGAAGTTCCTACAAGCCCTGGGATACATAGCATCTTGCATCCTTCTAATTTCTCTGGCCAGGCTTCACATAATAAAACTTCGGTGGTATCTAAAAAACCTTTGGTGCCAGCACTGTCTGTCTGTAGAGACCTCTCTCCCTCTGATCCCATGTAATGATGGCAGTACAAAAGGCTCTGACATCCTTCAAACCCCATCTCAGGCCAGGGGTTCTCCTTATAAAAACAGACAACACCACAGTGATGTGGTACATCAACAAACGGGGAGGGGGGCACCCAATCTTACCCTCTGTGCAGGCTAGCCATGAAACTCTGGCTGATAGCCATCTACACCTAATTGCCCAATACCTACCAGGGGTCAACATCACCCTGGCAGACCACCTAAGCAGAAACTTACTGGACCCCCATGATTGGCAGCACCACAGGGAAATCTTTCTGCAAATCACAAAGGAGTGGGAGACTCCGGAGGTGGATCTCTTTGCTTCGCACCTCAACCACCAGCTGCAAAAGTTCTGTACCAGGGAGTATCACCTCCTAGCATGGAAGGTGGATGCCTTGACCTTCCCCTGGAACTCCCTCTTTGTGTACGCGTACCCTCCTCTGCCTCTTATTCCCAAGGTACTGATCAAAATAAGGGAGGAGAGATCAAAGGCAATCCTCATTCCTCCAGATTGGCCCAGACAGCATTGGTACCCCCTTACTGTGCAGCCTGACCTTACAGCCCCACAAGCAGCTTCCCCTGATCTCAGACCTCTTGACCCAGGTGAGGGGGGGAGATACTGCACACAGACTTGCAAACTCCCAATCTTTCAGCATGGCTTATACCATAAAAGCTAACAAGGGAGTCCCTGTTAAGCAAACAGGTCCTAGACATTATCACAGAGGCCAGAAGGCCCAGCACCAGAAAATCTTATGCAGGGAAATGGAAACAATTCTGCTCCTACAGCCAGTCCACAGGGGCCAGTACCTGACATCCTTCCATCCCTCTTATCTTGGATAACCTATCCAAGTTTCTCAAAAGTGGCCTCTCCTTCTCTTCTATTAAAATCCTTGCCTCAGCCATTTCAGCCCATTACGATTCAGACCTTCTCTTCTCTCATCCTTTGATTAAACAATTCATCAGAGGGTCTTCTAATATCAGACCTCCCAGAAGGCCTCCCACGCCAGCCTGCAGACCTGAATTATGTTTTAGAAAACTAACCTTTCCTCCTTTCGAACCTGCTGCTTCAACAGAATTTAAATACCTGTCTCGGAAGACTGCCTTCCTACTAGCTATCACCTCAGCCAGAAGGGTTTCAGAACTTCAGGCACTCATGGCTGTTGAGCCCTGTATCATTTTCCATGCAGACAGTGTCTCCTTGAGGACTAACCCCTCCTTTATGCCCAAGGTGGTATCTGATGTGACCCACAACCAGGCTATACACACCTACCCACCTTCTTTCCCAACCCTTAAAACAAGGGGGAAAGAATTCTGCACTCACTAGATGTGCACAGACAACTCAGATGCTATATGGACCATACTAAACCCTTCATAAAAACAGACCAGCTGCTTGTCAGCTTTGCCCCAAGGGCAGAGGGGAAGCCCATTTCCAAGCAAACCATTATCACACTGTGTCCATTTCTGCTACAGACTACATGGGAACCCCCCCCCCCAATGTCTCTTCATACGCATTCCACTAGGGCAACCTCCACTTCCACAGCCTTCCTCAGAGGAGTCTCCACCAGGGACATCTTGGAAGCTGCCACCTGGACCTCTGTCTGTACCTTTACAAAGCATTAACACCTACCTCTTTTTTCTAAGTCTAGGCCAGGGTTTGCCTTTTCAGTTCTGCAGGGCTTGCTTGACCCATGCCTAGGGCTCTAACTTATCCTTCCACCCCTCTCCTTAGCATTGGGAATCCTCCTACAGGTGATGACTGCAACAGTGAAACACGAAGAACATAGTACAGTTGTGTACATTTACCATAAATGTAGATGTTGGTGTATTCACTGTTGCAGTCCTGCTTTCCCTCCCTCCATCTCCCTTTTATCCTCTTCCCCTAAGGGGACATAAGCTTCCCATGGTGGCTTTTAGCCACCAGGTCCACTTTACCTCATTTCCTTGTGCATCTGACGGGTGAGGGCAAGAAAAACTGATGTAATGACATTGGCTGCCTTGCTTTATAGCACCTGATGTCAGGCTACAGGTGACTTCAGCCGAAACAGAAAAACATTGACTCTGGTATTTGGGCCAGCCGAGGGCTACCACGGCAGGGATAACCCACAGGTGATGACTGCAACAGTGAATACACTCAAACATCTACATTTATGGTAAGTGTACACAACTGTACTTTCTACTCAGGTATCATATCATTTTATTTTTATTTTACATTTGTTGACCAGGATAGTCCAACTGGATGCATGTCCATTTTCAGCAGAGGCCCGGGGAGAAAAGTTCCAAGGGTAAGCAGATACAGCATTACATATTACAAATGGACTATTTACAGAGATTGCATAAGTAAGCAAGTTATACAAGTTCCACAGATAAGAGTTAATCCCGAGCATAAATCGGGATTAAATTAAATTACACAGTAAACTGGTTAACAGATTTTTACACATTCTAGAGAGAGTTAGCCAGGCTTGATACATTGACATAGCCAGTTAAGTGACAAATGTTTGAGTCTAGTTTTAAATTGACCTAAGGTGGAAAGTAAGGTAATATCAGCTGGAAGAGAGTTCCACGGTCTACTTACAGAGTTTGCAAAGTGAGAGTCACCGGCTGTGTTATTAATTTTGCTAGTCTGAATTAGTAGTTTGTTAGAGGATCAAAGCGGTCTAGGATTGTTATAGGGGGTGATAATATTTTTAAGTGCAGGAGTATTGTCCGGATTATAGAGGATTTTATAGGCCATAATCAGTTGGTTATACTGGATTAGGCTGGGTAGTTCAAGCCACCCAAGTTGACTTAAATTGATACAATGATGTGTCCTAAAAGGCAGCCCAGTGGCAAACCTGGCAATGTGGTTGTAGCAAATTAAGAGTTTAAGGACAGTCTTGTTTAAATTTGAGAGTAGAGGGGATGCATACAGAAGGGTTGAAAGAATCGAGCTATGGCAATTTTAGCTGGAGGGGTTAGGAAGGCTTTTATTCTGTAAAGTGACCCTAGTTTTTTATTGATGGTTTTGATAAATTGGTTAACATGTAGGTCAAATTTTAGATTACTATCTATAATGACACCCAATAGTTTTGTAGTGGGGTCAGGGGAGATTATTGTGCCATCATTTGAATTTATGGTAAAGGTGAAAGCGATAGACCTACGTGTTGGTGAAAATAACAGCATTTTAGTATTTTTGGGATTTAGGATCAGACAACGTTCAGAAAGCCAGTTTTCTGTTGTATTAAAGGTGGTCTGGGTAGCTGACCATAACTCTACTGGAGATGTGGCCGAGCAAATCAGAGTAGAGTCATCAGCATATTGGATACAGCTGACTTTTGGGATGACAGTATAAAGGTCGTTAATGAAGATGGAGAACAGCAAGGGCCTAGTATAGAGCATTGTGGTACTCCAAAGGTGTTAGGTAGAAGGTTAGAGAGTTTGTTCTACCAGAGGACAGCCTGCTGTCGACCATTCAGGTAGGATTTAAACCATTGAATGGCTCTAGTATCTAGACAGAATGTTTGCAGGGTGTGGATTAAAAGTTGGTGATCAATCATACTGAATGCCTTGGAAAGATCCAAGAAGAGGGCAGAGGATATATAATTATTGTAGCGATTATGGTTTATGGTGTTGGTAAAGGCTAGGAGGGCTGAAGTAGTGCTGTGATGAGGACAGAAGCCATGCTGAATGTCTGCCATAAGGTGATTCTGGATTAGGTGGTGCATGAGTTGTCTATGAATAC
Organism: Protopterus annectens; assembly: GCF_019279795.1. Lineage (NCBI taxonomy): Eukaryota > Metazoa > Chordata > Ceratodontiformes > Protopteridae > Protopterus > Protopterus annectens. Next base: position 657,180,854 of record NC_056725.1, read on the forward strand.
ATTTTTCCATAATCTTTGCAAGTGGAGAGAGTATAGCTATTGGCCTATAATTGGAGAATTCAGTAGAGCTGCCTCCTTTGTGAAGTGGGATTACATAGGATATTTTCCAGATGGTGGGAATTTTAGCTTCTACTATAGTTCGATTGATTAGTATTGAGATGGGGTAAGCAATAGCATCAGCAAATTTTTGTAGGTACTCTGCAGGGAGGTGATCAGCAGAAAGTGTAGTGGGTTTTAATTTTTTGATCAAGGTACAGATAAGTGAAGTGGTGACTGGTTGGAAGCTGAATTCGAGTAGGTTTCTAGGGGTGCTACTTTCAGGACCAGGGGAGCTAGGAGGTAGTTGGCTAGCTAGGGCTTGAATTGTCTCAGTAAAGAATCGGTTAAAACTGTCAGAAACATCTTCAGAGGTTTTATCAATAGTAGCAGCAGGGACTGGGGTTGAAGTTTGTCCAGGATGTAGCAGATTATTTAAACCCACCCAAAACTTCTGAGGGTTATTTTGATTTACTGTCTGTAAATTACAGTAGTATTGTTTTTTGTCTTGTAAAATGAATTTTTTAGTTTCGTTCCTGGATTGCCTGTATTTAATGTGATCTTGGGGGTATTTAGAAGAATGCCATAAAGCCCATGATTTGTTTCTAAGGGTAATTTTGAGATTAGACTCTTTAGAAAGCCATGGCACAGTTTTTGCCTTTGTTCTCTTTGAACGAACAGGTGCATGCAAATCAAGGATCTCAAGGAATTTGTTGTTAAAGTATGCTACTGCTTCCTCTAAGGGGTGTTGTTTTAGAATAGACCAATTACATGAGTTTAGTTCTTGTTGAAATTTGGCAGGGTCAAAGTTTATATTGTTTCTAACCTTTCTGAGTACGGGTTGTTGGGAATTAATGGCTTTGTGCTTAATTACATATGTGAGAAGGTTATCGCTTAGGCCATCAGGAAGGGTACCAGAGGTGTACAGTTGGGGGGTGACTATTTATGAGTACCCAGTCAAGTATGCTTTCTTTTTGGTTGGGTTTACCTATCCTGGTAGGGGTTAATATGATTTGTGTAAATGCATGCAGGTTAGTATGGATGGTTGGGGATTCTGAGGAACAGGTGCCCCAGTCTATGTTAAAGTCTCCAAGTAGTAGGGTTTCTTGGGGGTAGTGACATGATAGCCAGTGCAGGATAGCTTCAAGTGTAGATATATTGTTACCTGGGGGAATGTACATACAGATGATATTAATGCATTTATTTTTATTAAGTTGCAATTTGGTGATATAACTGATTTTCAAATCTAGGTGCTTAGGATTTCCCTCTCTCTTCCCCCCTTGGCTGACCTGGTGTGACTCAGTTTGAACTCTACAGTTCCCTACAAAACGGAGTCTACAGAACTGCAATTGGTCACATAATAAAATCAGTTTCTCTCAGCATTTAAGCAGATTGAACTCTACAGTTCCCTACAAAACGGAGTCTACAGGACTGCAATTGGTCACATAACAAAATCAGTTTCTCTCAGCATTTAAGCAGATTGAACTCTACAGTTCCCTACAAAACGGAGTCTACAGGACTGCAATTGGTCACATAACAAAATCAGTTTCTCTCAGCATTTAAGCAGAGTAGTTTGCACACAAAAAGCATTTGTTAAGCTTGCACTTACAGTGCTGTGTAAGTAAACAGTTCACCATTTTGGTCAACCATAGGGGTCTTTTTTCTGCTGGAGTGTTTGCCTCCTTCCCCAGTAACTTAAGTAAACTGACTCTTACATTAAGAACTATAATACTTACCTTATAGCTTTAGGACACCTTAGGAAACCTTGTAAAATGCAACAGCCTGACAGTTGAACAAGTAACCCTTGTAAAAATTCCCAAAATTGTATACTGTTGGTCTGTCTTTCCTGCTAAACATAAGTGAAATTACAGCGCTGAGTGCAAGTAACATTAAAATTAAAGTACTCGGTGCAAATTACATTATAGTGCTCAGTGCAGATTTTAGGCCCTTACATTCAACTTGGTGGTGCTGCGGTAGCGTTGTCACCTCACAGTAAGACGCTGTCCGGTTTGATTCTCAGCTAGAGCGTCTTCTGCGTGGAGACATGCGTGAATGGGCATACCTTCGTTGAAGGTTGTGCGTCAGGGCTGGTAACTCGGCACGTAAAAATCAACTACCAATCATTAGCGGACTGGAGTTCCGCTGTGGCGACCCCTAACTGGGAAAAGCCAAAAGACACAACAACAACATTCAACTTAACTCTGGTGTGGCGTCTTGAGTCAATCAGGGTATTCCCTGTAATGACTCCTACTGCCTTCTCTTTTCCCCCACCCCCCTCTTTCCTCAAACAGGTTAAACTGCTACAGTTCAGTACAGGCATCATTTTCAAATCTAGGTGCTTAGGATTTCCCTCTCTCTTCCCCCCTTGGCTGACCTGGTGTGACTCGGTGTAAGTTTCTTCATTGTATGGATCTTTATGTTTTTGTGTAACTGAATGACCTGCTGCTAAATTCTGATTCTGCACAGACTGCTCTATTTTTTGCAGAGGCTCTATAAGTAGCTAGTGACTTTACTGAATTTGTGTGGTAATATTTGTGTTTAAACTGAAACTGTACCTAGAGAAAGTGTATAATCAGAGCTCCAACTTGCTGCATGTGTTTTTAATGTTTAAATTGCACACACACATTGAAGAAGAGCTTTTATGACTTGAATAACTTGGGCTAGCTATACCTGAAGTGCTTTTACTGGCAATTTTCCAGTTGTACAATTGTGAACAATTGATTTAGTTTTTCTGGTATATCTTTAAAATCTGGCAAGTGTTTATTTACTGCATTGCTGTCTTGCTTAGGTTTCTTAGCTATAAATCTTAGTTCATTCTGAAGTGTGCTACTTTACCCCTCCACCCTCAAACCATTCTGAATGTATTATTATAAAATAACTGCCTGTTGCCTTCATGCTTACCCTAGAATCTCTGCTTTTCTCTTTTCCTAGTTGAACTCTACAGTTCCCTACAAAACGGAGTCTACAGGACTGCAATTGGTCACATAACAAAATCAGTTTCTCTCAGCATTTAAGCAGAGTAGGTTGCACACAAAAAGCATTTGTTAAGCTTTCACTTACAGTGCTGTATAATAAATAGGTCACCATTTTTGTCAGCCATATGGCTCTTTTTTCTACTGAGTGTTTGCCTCCTTCCCCTGTAACTTAAGTAAACTGACTCTTACATTAACAACTATAATACTTACCTTATAGCTTTAGGACACCTTAGGAAACCTTGTAAACTGCAATAACCCCACTATGCTCGGGCTCTCTTCGCTCCCCTCCCTGCCCCCAATTCCCTCTTGCCCTCAGTACCTCTAAATTTATAGTACTATAGCCACTCCCCCACTTTCTAGATCCTATCTGCTTTCATCTGGGATAATTCCTCCCACCCCCATTCTTCTACCTACATTTTAATAGCACCTATTGGCTTTCATCTGGCATTCTCCCATCCCCCTTCCAGTACCTTTACCTCACCATTCTATCTTCTGGTGTTGCATCACCAGGTAAAACAGTTCCTTAACTCACTAGCTGAGTCACAGATAATGATATACTCTTCTTTACTACCCCTCTTGTTCGCAGCATACCTCCTTACCTTGTATGAAAACCAGTTTCTCACGGGATTTCAGGTCCCGAAAGGCCATACTATCACCCCAGCTGTAAATCCTCCCACCTTCAAGCATATTTACAGTACCAGATCCTATCCAATGTCTTGTTCAGTCTGTCAACATCTCAACCCCAGGCACATCAGCTCTAGATCTAAACACTACCACAGACTAGTAAACAAATTCCTGAAGTTCATCACCAAGTATAGACTTAACCTAATACTTGGTGGTGATGTTCACCCCAACCCTGGCCCACCCACTTCAGATACACATACCCCCTCTACTTGCAATCTAAGCTACAAACCTACAATTAATAGGCCAACTAACTCTCTCCTAGTCTGTCATCTCAATATTAGAAGCATTAATAACAAGGTACATGAATTGCATACACTTCTGGATGTCCACTCCCCTGAGATTCTCTGTTTATCTGAAACCTGGTTAAAACCTAACACTACAGACAATGAAGTGTTTCCACCTGGGTACAACATACACAGGCTGGACCGTGCTTCCAGGAAGGGGGGTGGGGTAGCTGTACTCTATAAATCTGAGTTAAATGTCACCACAGATGTAATACAACCACCTCAGATTAATGACTCAGAGATTCTTGCCACCAAATTGCAACGTAATAAAAATAAATGCATTAATATCATCTGTATGTGCATTCCCCCAGGTAACAATATATCTACACCTGAAGATATCCTGCACTGGCTATCATGTCACTACCCCCAAGAAACCCTACTACTTGGAGACTTTAACATAGACTGGGGCACCTGTTCCTCAGAATCCCCAACCACCCATATTAACCTACATGCATTTACACAAATCATATCCACCTCTACCAGGATAGGTAAACCCAACCAAAAAGAAAGCATACTTGACTGGGTACTCATAAAGAGTCACCCCCAGCTGTACACCTCTGGTACCCTCGCTGATGGCCTAAGCGATCACTTTCTCACATATGTAATTATGCACAAAGCCATTAATTCCCAACAACCCGTACTCAGAAAGGTTAGAAACAATCAAAACTTTGACCCTGCCAAATGCCAAAAAGAACTAAACTCATGCAATTGGTCTATTCTAAAACACCTCCCCTCAGAGGAAGCAGTAGCATACTTTAACAACAAATTCCTTGAGATCCTTGATTTGCATGCACCTTTTCGTTCAAAGAGAACAAAGGCAAAAACTGCATCATGGCTTTCTAGAGAGTCTAAACTCAAAATTACCCTTAGAAACAAAGCATGGGCTTTATGGCGTTCTTCTAAAGACCCCCCCAAGATCACATTAAATACAGGCAATCCAGGAACGAAAATAAAAAATCCATTTTACAAGACTAAAAGCAATACTACAATTTACAAACAGTAAATCAAAATAACCCTCAGAAGTTTTGGGCAGGTTTAAATAATCTACTACCTCCTGGACAAACTTCAACCCCAATCCCTGCTGCTACTATTGATAAAACCCCTGAAGATGTTTCTGACAGTTTTAACTGATTTTTACTGAAACAATTCAAGCCCCAGCTAGCCAACTACCTCCTAGCTCCCCTGGTCCTAAAAGTAGCACCCCTAGAAACCTACTCACGTTCAGCTTCCAACCAGTCGCCACTTCACTTTTCCGTACCTTGAACAAAAAATTAAAACCCACTACACTTTCTGCTGATCAACTCCCTGCCGAGTACCTACAAAAATCAGCTGATGTTATTGCTTACCACATCTCAATACTAATCAATTGAACCATAGTAGAAGCTAAAATTCCCTCCATCTGGAAAATATCCTATGTAATCTCACTTCACAAAGGAGGCAGCTCTACTGAATTCTCCAATTATAGGCCAATAGCTATATAGCTATACTCTATCCACTTGCAAAGATTATGAAAAATGTATTCATAGACAACTCATGCATCACCTTATGGCAGACAATCAGCATGGCTTCCGTCCTCATCACAGCACTACTTCAGCCCTCCTAGCCTTTACCAACACCATAAACCATAATCACAACAATAATTATATATCCTCAGCCCTCTTCTTGGATCTTTCCAAGCCATTTGATATGGTTGATCACCAACTTTTAATCCACACACTGCAAACATTCTGTCTAGATACTAGAGCCCTTCAATGGTTTCAATCCTACCTGAATGGTCGACAGCAGGCTGTCCTCTGGCAGAACAAACTCTCTAACCTTCTACCTAACACACTTGGAGTACCACAAGGCTCTATACTAGGGCCCTTGCTTTTCTCCATCTTCATTAATAAGAAGTTATGTACCTACCATAACGTTCCATGTTAGTTGTCTTCTCTCGCCTTTTTTCTTGCTGGATGGGTTCGGCTCCGACTCGGCACTTGCTAAGCTCGAGAGCTAATTTTACCAGCTCGAGGCAACCCTATATCCCATGATGCAAGGTGGAGACTACCCAGATCTCGTTTGGTAGCTAAGGAAAATATGGAATACATTCTTCCAACTGTAGAGGAGGAAGAAAAAGTAACAATACTAAAAATGACAATCATAATCATCATAATCCTCTGAAAGGGATCAAGCTAATCTAGTGACACTAGAAGCTGATTAGCTAGAAAAAGGATAAAGCCTCTTAAGAGAAGAGGCATAATCTTCTCGGTCTGACCAGGCTAGGGGGATGGAGGGCGGGACACAAGAAAGAAGGCGAGAGAAGACAACTAACATGGAACGTTATGGTAGGTACATAACTTCTTAATGTTAAGTTGTCAATCTCGCCTTCATTCTTGCTGGATGGGACCGCATCCCTAGCACCTCTATCCTGGGTGGCTCAATGGAACAGACTCTTGAGAACGGTGGAACCAAAATTCGCTCTGTCTCTGGAGGCCAAGTCTAATTTGTAATGTGAAACAAAGGTATGAGGAGAGGCCCATGTGGCTGCTGCACAAATAGTGTCTATTGGAAGTCTAGCCTGAAAAGCTGTAGATGTAGCTAGAGCTCTGGTAGAATGGGCTTTTGGCCTAGAAATCAACTCTTTGCCTCTGAGCTGATAAATGTAAGTAATCACAGAAGACAGCCATCTAGATAAAGTCACCTTGGAAACTGGAAGGCCTTTCCTGTTCTCTGCACAGGATAGAAACAGTTGATCAGATTTCCTAAAATGTTTAGTTTTGTCTAGATAATATCCGAGTTGGCGGTGAACATCAAGACAATGCAATTTTTGTTCCGCTCTATCAGAATAATTTGGGAAAAAAACTGGAAGATCAATGGATTGATTTAAGTTCGTCTGCGATGTCACTTTGGGTAAGAAAGACGGATTAGTCCTTAGAGATACCCTGTCTTTGTGGAAGATTAAGTAGGGAGGACGAATGCAGAGAGCATGAAGCTCAGATACTCTTCTGGCAGAAGTAATGGCGACTAGAAAGAGTGTCTTCCAAGAAAGAAATTTCAATGAACAGGCAGCCGCAGGTTCGAAAAGGGGGGGGGAATCAAGGATGTTAAAATTAAATTTAGATCCCACTGTGGTGGGGGGTCTCTAATCGGAGGTTTAAGTAAAAAGATACCTCGAAGGAATGCCTTGCAAAGTTTATGTGACATAATGTTGTGGTCCAAAAAGCCTATATGAAAATTCAAAATGGCTGCCAGCTGAACTTTTACTGTGGAGGAAGAGGATCCTGAATGAAAAATCTCAGCTAGGAAGTCCAAGACTGAATGAATCGGAGCAGTATAGGGGTCTATATTCCTAGCTTTTGCCCAGAAGGAGAAACGTTGCCATTTACTAGTGTAAATCCTTCTGGTAGAAGATTTAAGGGAAGCTACTATGATATCCCGGACGGGATTAGAAATCATAGGAAGCCTGGCTAAGGATGGAAGTGGAGCAACCAAGCAGTGAGGTCGAGAGAAGGTATGAATTGGTGCAGCTGCCCCGACTGGTGGGTCAGAAGATCTGGGACCGGGTCCAGATGCCATGGCTGTACCAAGAGATAACGATGTAGGAATGGAAACCATATCTGTCGAGGCCAATAAGGGGCAATGAGAATCAACTTGGCTCTTAAGGTGGTTGCTTTCTGAATTACTTGAGGTATCAGAGGAAAGGGGGGAAAAACAAAGAAGTCCCCGGGGCCAATCTTGGGTTAGAGCGTCTCTGGGGGGATGGCCTGGAAGGGGGGAAGAGAGAGAAGAAGTCTGGGCATTTGCTGTTTTGAGGTGTAGCAAAAAGGTCGCAGCAAGGAAGGCCCCACTCCTGAAAAATCTCTTCCGTCACTGATTGTTTGAGAGACCACTCGTGAGGCATGAGAATAGCTCTGCTCAACCTGTCCGCTATGATGTTAGATTTCCCGGGGATATGCGTTGCTATCAGAAACCGCTGAGAAGAGATTGCCCACTGCCGGAGTCTGAGCGCCTCTCGACACGGTGGATAGGTCTTGGTTCCGCCCTGTTTGTTGATATACCACACTACGGACATATTGTCCGTTTGGACTGCAATAGTTCCCAGGGGAAGAGAGTCGTTGAGGGCTTGCAACGTTAAAAGCACTGCTCTCATCTCTAGGACATTTATGTGCAGATGGTATTCGAAAGGTTGCCAAGTGCCATGGACCATCCTGCCCTGATAATGCCCCCCCCACCCGATCAGGGAGGTGTCCGATGTAACCGTGGCGACCGTGGCAGGAAGAACAAAGGGTCTGTCCTGATGGACTTGAGGGGACGATATCCACCAGGTCAGATGCCTTTTGCAAATTGGAGTTATTGTGATCTTGTGACGCATGGGAAGTTGTTGAAAGGACCATTGGGCGAAGAGCATCCATTGTAGAAGACGCATGTAAAAGCGGGCAAAGGGAAGAAGTGTTATGGCGGCCGCCATAAGACCCAATACTTTCAGAGCAAATCTGGCCTGAATTTTGTTGCTGAGAAGAATCACCTGGACGTGACTTTGAATGTCCAAGATCCTTTGGTCTGTTAACTTTGCTGAAAGTTGTACGGTGTCCAATCTTGCGCCTATAAAAGTAATAGATTGACAAGACGACAAGGCAGATTTTTCGAAATTTATAGAAATCCCTAGCCCTCTGCAAATGTGAATGGTGTAATCTCTGGCTTGGAGAAGTTGATGCCTGGTGGTGGCAGTGAGGAGCCAGTCGTCTAGATATGGAAACACCTGGAATCCTTGACGTCTCAGGTGAGCCGTAACCGCTGCCATACATTTGGTGAACACTCTGGGGGCTGTAGTGAGTCCAAAGGGCAGGGCCCTGAATTGGAAGTGACTGGTCCCCAGCGGAGAAATCTTCTGGAGCACCTGTGAATTTTTATGTGATAGTACGCATCCTGAAGATCTACCGAGCACATCCAATTGTCCTTGCCCAGAAAGGGTAGAATGGACTGAAGCGTGACCATCCGGAATCTTGTTTTCTTTACAAACTTGTTTAGTTTGCTCAGATCTAATATTGGTCTCCAGTCCCCTGTCTTTTTGGTACTAAAAAGAACCTTGAGTAGATTCCGGATCCTATTTGGTCTGCTGGGACTGGCTGGATGGCTCTTTTTGCTAGCAGTTTTGATATTTCTGATACTGCTAGTTCCCTTAGACCGGGTGGAACGTCTGGAAGGGTTCCCTTTTGCTGTATTGGGGTTTGAATAAAGGGAATTTTGTAACCCTCGGATATAATCGACTGTACCCATTTGTCTTGAGAAAGGGAAAGCCAGGCTATTGGGTACAGCGATAATCTTCCCCCGACTGCCTCCGAAGGTGGACAATCGGGCAACATCTCAGGGATGCTGGAAGGGTTTGTCAGAAAGAGGGTTCTCTGCTACCCTGATTTTGCGTACCCCATCTGCCCCTAGGGTGGCGTCTGTTGTTGTTACCCCCTCTGCCTCTGGGGGTAAACTGACCTCGTGCGTCAGGCGTGACTCCTTGAGATTTGCGGAACCACATTTTCCCTCCCTTCTGACCTTTTGGGTAAGGTCTTGAAGGGGTGGAGAAACGGACTCCTACGGCAGAAAGAGTCTTGCCATCTTGTTCGCATCTAGTCAAAGTGTCTTTCACTTGAGGTCCGAACAAGGTCAAACCATCAAAAGGGGAGTTTGTGAAGAACGCCTTGAAGGGGTCTGCAAAATTACAAAGCCGCATCCAGGACTGACGCCTTAAAGCCACTCCTGTGCCTGCGGCCCTACTCGCTCCATCGGCTGCATAAGAAATGAGCCGCATGGAGGAGTTAACAATGAGGTTTAGGATTCCTAGCTGTGAGCTAATCTTATCCTGAGACCCAGCAGCTGACGGATCCTGTAAAACTTCTCTCAACTCTTTAAGAACATCTCTTTGAAGGCGGGTGAAGTGACACAAGTAGTTCAGTGATCACATGGCAAAGGTCGCTGAAGAAAAAATCCGCTTGCCGTACCTGTCCATAGTCCTAGAATCCTTGTTAGGAGGATGGACAGGTACTGAAGGATCAGCTAGTTCCTTCTTGGTGGCTGCAGCCACCACCATGGCATCAACCGGGACACCTTTTGTCAAATATTGCCTATCAGGTGGGGCCGTAATGAATTTAGAAGGCCTCCTAGGAATAGGTTCCACCGAATCCGGGGCCATCCACGCCTTCCGAGCCACCACGTCCATAAGAGGGTCGAAAGGCGGAGACACCCAGGAGGCGGAGGGTCGAGATCTGAACGCCTCCATGTATACTGACTCGTCCTCGGAAGGATTAAGGGAGGGCCAGTTCCCCCTCTGCTTAAGGAGTTCAAGGATGTCTGAGAAAGAGACATCCTCAGAGGAGGGCCTTGGGGATCCCTCCGACTCATCCAAGTCAGTATCAGATGTAATAGACTCGGCGGAGTCTAGATGTTTCCTCTTACATGTCCTCTTACGCGGAGGTTCACCTGACGGATCAGGAGAAGCCTTGGAAGAGGAAGATATTCCCAGTGGGGAAACCTGAGGTGTTGGATCTCTGGGTCTGGGAGCAAGAGAGAAGAACAGCTCCGATGGCTCCGCTCCGAGAGCAGGGGTGATCTCGGAGCCGAACGTATCGATTCCAATGAGGGGGATCGAGATCTCTTTTTAGAGGTAGGTGGAGCCGAAGGAGTCTAGGATAGGTCGGCTCCAGCCGGAGCCAACACTGAGTGTCCAGATCTGGCAGTATCGGCGCCGGATGGAGCCGATACTGTGACTTTTAAAATGGAAGGATCGGCTCCGGCTGGAGCCGATCTCGACACTGAAGAAGCCGAACCAGTAGCCGACAGCATGGGACTTGCAGCCGAAGGCTTGACAGGTTTCGAGGGCTTCCCCGGAGCCGACTTAGTCGGGGAGCTCTCAGGCTTTAATAAGCCCCTCAATATTAATTTATTTCTGCGCTCCTGCAGGACTCTTGGGCTGAAAGCATGACAGATAGCACAAGAGTCCTGCAGGTGCAGAGGTCCCAGGCAGTAAACACAAGAAGTGTGACCGTCTGTCAGAGACATCTTCTGACAGCACGAGTCACACTTCTTGCAGCCTGAGACCTTTGTGTCTTTCGACATAGCTGTGTCAAGGAAACACAAAAACACAGACACACACACACAAATAACACCCAATCCAATAAACTAAAACTAAACAGGGATACAACACACTCAAACACACACAAAATCCCTGACAGGAAAAATTAGGAAAGGGGAAGGCCTAACCTAGGGAAGGGGATAAATAACCCGAAAAAAAGGGAACACTAACGGGAATAGGGTTAAAATAAACATTAAGGTTCACAAAACAACTAAGGTTATGAAATTTAAAAGGGGTGGGACTAAAAGTCTTAATATGAAGAAAACCTAACTAGAGCTGGTAAAAGAGGCACCTCGTAAGCGAAGTGGCAAACGAGATCTGGGTAGTCTCCGCCTTGCATCATGGGATATAGGGTTGCCTCGAGCTGGTAAAATTAGCTCTCGAGCTTAGCAAGTGCCGAGTCGGAGCCGAGGATTGGCTCCGAACCCATCCAGCAAGAATGAAGGCGAGATTGACAACTTAACATCAACCTTTATACTGTCATCCCAAAAGTCAGCTGTATCCAATATGCTGATGACTCTACTCTGATTTGTTCGGCCACATCTCCAATAGAGTTATAGTCAGCTACCCAGACCACCTTTAATACAATAGAAAACTGGATTTCTGAATGTTGTCTGATCCTAAATCCCAAAAAAACTAAAATGCTGTTATTTTCAACAACACATAGGTCTATCGCTTTCACCTTTACCATAAATTCAAATGATGGCACAATAATCTCCCCTGACCCCTCAACAAAACTATTAGGTGTCATCATAGATAATAATCTAAAATTCGACCTACATGTTAACCAAACTATCAAAACCATCAATAAAAAACTAGGGTCACTTTACAGAATAAAAGCCTTCCTAACCCCTCCAGCTAAAATTACCATAGCTCACTCTCACCTTCTTTCAACCCTTCTATATGCATCCCCTCTACTCTCGAATTTAAACAAGACTGTCCTTAACAAACTCTCAATTTGCTACAACCACATTGCCAGGTTTGCCACTGGGCTGCCTTTTAGGACACATCATTGCATCAATCTAAATCAGCTTGGTTGGCTTGAACTACCCAGCCTAATCCAGTATAACCAACTGATTATGGCCTATAAAATCCTCTATAATCCGGACAATACTCCTGCACTTAAAAATATTATCACCCCCTATAGCAATCCTAGACCACTTCGATCCTCTAACAAACTACTAATTCAGACTAGCAAAATTAATAACACAGCCGGTGACTCTCTCTTTGCAAACTCTGTAAGTAGATCCTGGAACTCTCTTCCAGCTGATATTACCTTACTTTCCACCTTAGGTCAATTTAAAACTAGACTCAAACAACATTTGTCAATTAACTGGCTATGTCAATGTATCAAGCCTGGCTAACACTCTCTAGAATGTGTATAAATCTGTTGACCAGTTTACTGTGTAATTTAATTTAATCAGATTTGCGCTCAGGATTAACCCTAACCTGTGGAACTTGTTTAACTTGCTTACTTATGTAATCTCTGTAAATAGTCTGTTTGTAATATGTAATGCTGGTATTATATAATGCTGTATCTGCTTACCCTTGGAGCTTTTCTCCCCGGGCCTCCGCTGAAAATGGACATGCATCCATTCGGACTATCCCGGTCAACAAATGTAAAATAAATTTGGTTGCAGTTAAAAGCATTCTCTAGAGTCTCCTTGCTCCTTTATTTAAAACTTTCATTTAGTGGCTACAACTAGTAGCTGTAATAGTTTCCCACCCCTCCTCCCTATTGTTGTCTTGTTCTTATACTTGGTGGCTTTGTAGTTGCCCGCCCATATTGTATATTTGATCTGGGACACTCCTCCCAGTCTAGTGTCATTAGTTCATTCTACGTAATACAGAGAGAACATTTGAGAAGGCCAACCCATTTAGATTCTTAACATTGAATTATCGTCTGTTCCAGCTTTCTTCTTTTCCACTTTATTAAAAAAAAAATTCTAAGCTTGTTTCCCCCCTTTCCTGTAACTAGTCTAGTCCAGATACAGATTTGCTGTATCTAGGACTGTTTGTAAGCTGCTGAGCCCCCCACGCCTGTCTGTGTTGAAGGGAAGCCTGCTAGCTTATCAGTGGGAGTGGTAAGCACTAGGTAACCTATCTACCACATAAGGAGTGGTTTCTGGCCCAGAAATTGTAGCTATTGGCTGTTTGGGCAGTTTTTCCATCTCAGTCAACTTTCTGATTTAAAAGCTTGCATTTGTACTTGTTTTCCCCCTTTCCAGTCACTAGTCTAGTCCAGATACAGATTTGCTGTATCTAGGGCTGTTTGTAAGCTCCTGAGCCCCCCAAGCCTTTCTGTGTTGGATGGAAGCCTTCTAGCTTATTATTGGGAGTGGTAAGCACTAGGTAGCCTATCTACCACAAGAGGAGTGGTTCCTGGCCCAGAAATTGTAGTTTATTGGCCATTTGAACAGTTTTTCCATCTCTCTCAACTTTCCGGTTTAAAAGCTTCGTTTGCGCTTGTTTCCTGCCTTTCCTGTAACTAGTCTAGTCCAGATACAGACTTGCTGTATCCAGGACTGTTTGTAAGCTTCTGAGCGGTGCCAGAATCTGCTCTTCAATTTTTCCCTTAGATCTACTAGTTCTCTTTTCTCCTGCACTTATACTAGCTTATTAGTCTAGCACTTTACCAGACCTCTTGTAGCAATTATTGTAGCACACAAAAGTGCTACCAGCACTAAACGTTCTACAAGGAATCAGTTCCAGTACTCATTATCAATGCCTACCCCTCCAGGCATGTCTAAAGGTTAGTTCCCTGTGCTTTCTCCTATTAACCTGGTGAATTTGGGCATCCTGCGGTAATGTAGCAACTGCCTCATGTATACTGACAACCTTTTCCTCTTACCTTCCAACACTCAGACTTGCAAGAGATGCACTTATATATCAAAATTGGAAGCCACGCAGTCTCCAGCCAAGACCGGAATAGCTGGTCAAGAGGAGGTCAACACTTGCACCACACCACATGGAACACATAGCCCTCCAGAACACACACCAGCACTGCCTTCACATAAAAACACAAACCACACACCCACGTTCATGGAGGCTCTCAATAAAAATCTACCCAAGCAGCAGAGACCTCCAAGGCAGAAATGCACTCCACCACCACAACACAACACCAATCACAAGATACACAACTCTCCTAAACAGTGTACCACTCACCCAAAGCCCCTAAGGCAAAACAGCATGCCCAACACACTAGTCATAGGTGACTTGATAGTGAGGCACACGGATGTCCCACTCAGTAGGTTGAATAAGGAGAAAGTAGCAGTCAACTGCCTGTCAGGTGCCAGGATCTGCCACATAATGCTCGCACTCAGGTCCCTCAACAACAGGTACAAATATGACTCTGTCATTGTACATGTAGGTATGAATGACCTGAGACGTACCTCCTTGAACTACATGAAGAGAGACATGGAGGAGCTCTCGGATTATGTAGCCCAGGAGGGTATGACACTAGCCCTGGTCAGCATCCTGCCATCAACCAGAATGATACCACAGTACAAGCAGAAAATGATTGATTTCAACAATTGGCTGTTTCTGGTGTCATTCTAAGGGGATCCAACATCTGTCTGCCTGGGATGACATGTTTGACCGACCTTGATGCTTTGCCAGAGATGGCCTGCATCTGTCACCCCTGGGCTTCCGGATACTGGACAAGGCTCTTGAGACCCCTATAGTACCTTTTTTTAGGCAGTGTTCCAAAGACCAAATTACCACCGTAACCGCTACAAACAAATGCAGTCTGTAAGTCATGCTGCTCAACTCTAGAAGTCTAAATCTCAAAATGCACTCACTCGAAGCACTCCTTAAAATGGAGAACATCGATATTTGTGCTGTAACAAAGAGCTGGTTCAAGGCAACAGAAAGCACCCCTGCACTACCAGGCTATAACTCATTCCATACCTTTCGGCCTTAAAACTTGGACAGAAGCTCCAAAGGTGGTGGTGTTTCCATAAGGATATGCACACCTCCAGATTGGTAGCCCAACATAACGCATCAGAGATACTTCAGGTGCAGCTAACATTGGGTAAGACAGCGATTTAGGTCGTAGCCTTCTATAGGTCCCCAACCATGTCTCAAGACTTGCACTCCACGTTCCTAATCACCCTGGAGAATATTCGTGTCCAACCTAACACCCTCTTACTAGGTGACTTCAACTACCCCTCCATTAACTGGGTAAACTACTCATGCACCAATACACTTTCCCAAAGTTTTCTGGAGTTCATTAATTCCAATGCCCTGGACCAGCTCGTTCTTACCCCCACTAGAGGTAGCAACATCCTTGACCTGGTCATTACTAACATCGGCGACCGTTGCTCTATACCAATAGTCAGATCCTCCCTGGTTAGATCCAACCAGAAACTAATCACCTGGGAAATCCACATCCCTCCCATCCACCCCCTGCAAAGGTGACCACCATGAAAACCTTCTCCAAAGCTAACTTTGAGCTCCTAAAAACAGAAGTGGCTAACTTCACAGCACCCTTGCAAATGGAGAATAGTTGCGTGACTGCAGAATCATACACCAATACACTGTATGAACATATACACAAATGCCTGGATCTCGCCATACCCAATAGAACCAAGACGCTATCCTCCAAAGAAAATGAAGCCAATCTGGTAGTCCCCTGCCATAAACAAACTCTACAACAGATGGTGGAAAGTGATGCGGAATAAGGTGATGTCCCAAGACTGAAAAAACTCCCTTATCAGCCTCAACAAAAAGTTGAGATCCCTCATCAAATCCTCTAAAGCTAGCTATGAAAACAGAATTGCAGCAGATAGTAAAGACAACCACAAGACCTTCTATAGTTATGTAAAGAATCTCCATGGCAATACCCACATTTATTCTGAGCTACTGCACTATGGTACCTCCTATACCGAGACAACAGATATTGCCAGTATACTGGTTGACAGATTCAATGCCAACTTTACCCCTCCCTCCCAAACGACCAATCACAATACCAGTAGATTGCCAGGCACCCGGTATTACTGCTGTACAGGTTAAAATAGCATTGTCCAAGGCCAAGAATACAGCTTCTATGGGACCTGACAATATCCCTGGTTGTGTTCTACATGAACTACAGAGTGAACTGGCACCTTACCTGTGTGCCCTGTTCAGTCACAGCCCTACCTTAGGCTTTGTCCCTACTGAGTGGCACACTGCTACAGTCATCCCTCTCCACAAAGGAAGAGTGACTACAGACCCTGGGAACTATTGCCCCATTGGCCTGACGAGTCTGATATGCAAAGCTATGGAACGCATCATCATGGACCTAATAAATAAAGATATAGGGACTCTCCAAACTCTGGATCCCACACAGTTTGGTTTTGTGAAGGATAGAGCATGTCCGCTCAACCTGGTCAACTTCTTTGAGTCAGTCACCAGAGCTGTGGATAAAGCCAAGGTGGGTTCATACAGCCTGTCTTGATCTGGCCAAGGCTTTTGATACCATTCCCCACTCAGGAATCATAGAAAAACTCACTAAGCTTGGCATCAACCCGTATAGCACTGGGTGGGTTGCAAACTGGCTCACAGATAGAACCCACAGTGTGAACGTAGCTGACTCCAAGTCAGACTGCCGACTAGGCACGAGTGGAGTCCCACAGGGTTCTCTCCTGTTTGGTATCTACTTCTCTGAAGTCCAGACCAACATGAAGGGACTCTGGCTGACGAAGTTTGTAGAAGATTGCAAGTTGGGAGCTATTACTAACTCCCCAAGTGATGTTGATATCCTACAGAATGAACTCACTGAGACCGACTGGTGTCAGAACCATGGCCTGAAGCTCAATGCCAAAAAATGTCATCATCCCCTTTGGGAAAAACCCGGTTCCCATGAATTACCACATTGATGGTAGTCCACTGAATACAGAAGGCGTTATAAGATGTCTGGGAACACAGGTTGACAGCAACCTCTCTTTTGATCACCACATTGCCACTGTGGTCTGAAAGCCCTTCTGTGTGGCACATCTCATTACTAAGGGTTTTGCATCCAGGAAGAAAGAGGTCATTGTCTCCCTCTACTCTTCCCTCATTAGGCCACTCATTGAGTACAATGCCTCATTTAGCATGTACCTCGTTAGACACCTGCAACAACTGGAGAGGCAGCAAATGTACCTCACAAAGAGGATCCTAGGCCTTAAACACTTGTCCTGTATGGACAGACTCAGAAAACTCCGACTATTCTCTGTCTCATATCGACTACTTAGAGGCGATCTCTGCTTGACTTACAAAGCCATGCCTGACCCAGTTCTGTTAGAAATGCTACATCTGAAGAAATCCCAATCCCTCCACATCACACGCTCCAGAGACCTCAACCTCATTACCAGAATTAACAGAACATGCTGGAGGGTCAGGTTCATAACCCAGAGACTGCCCATGCTATGGAACAGACTTGCCATATCTTTCAAGTAGAGCACCTCGCTGACCCTCTTCAAGAGAAATCTTGATGAGTGGATAGGAAACAGAAAATTCATCCCTGGGATAACTCCAGTGGCTCTACTCGACAGAGGCACTGGGAACTAAAGTCAGGTGGCACTATGCCAGGGTAATCCTATGGCTAGGCTTGTAAAGGTCCCAGGGCCATTAACCTATGAACCTTGAAAACCAGCAACTTAAGCTGTTGGCTCAAGGTGCTGTGGCAGATTCTTCTTGTCCTGAGGGCCAGGTGTCTGCCAAGAAAAAGGCCAAAAAACATAGGTCTGTTATGGCTGCTGTCCAGCCATCGCCGAGTGCCTGTCTCGAGGCTAGTGAAAGCCTAGAGGATCATCCGGTGGTTGTGTCAGATTCCTCTGCTGTAACCCTTTTGGAGGCTGGCATGGATTCACCTTCTTGCATGACCTCAGAGGTTTCACAAATGTCTGCTCCTGTCGTTGAGGGCGAAACTCAGCTGATTTTATCTGAGGGACCAAGGGGGTTTCCACAGACCTTAGTTAGGGAGGAGATCTGTACTACACTTATTGAATGTTGCCATGGGTCTGACCCTCCAAGGTTCTTTCGTGTGGATGTGGCACAGAAAAAGAAACAGAACATCAAGCAAGTTTCCACTGTAGTTAAGGATCCCCTACATGAATGGCAGGATTTTACTCGGGGGTATTTTAATGCTTTAATGGCTTTAAAGCCTCCTAAAGGCGTGTCTGTACCTGCCCCTCCTCAGTCTTCCACTCCTGTTAAAAGACCCAGGGAACTAGATTTTTCAGAGGAAGGTCTGGATTCTGTGGAAGAGTTCCTGGCTTACTCATCTCAAATTCCTTCCACCTTGGACTGTGATTACAAAGAAGAGGATTCTATTAGTCCAGATTCCCCATTGGAGGAACTCTCTTTTGAGGATAGTGTTGCCTGCATGATGGCGTATTTTAACTGGGATTGCTCTCAAGTCTCTAACATTCAAAAAAGGTATTATGAGCTCCGCCAGATGGAGTATCCTAAGCCATGAGCTGTTTCCCCTGTTCTGGCTGCCCTTCTTGGATACCTTTTCAGCAACTTCTGTTGCCCATAATTCTCAGTCTCCTGCACCCAAGAAACCTGATAGGTTTTACAAGGTGCCTGACAAATGTAATCTTCTTTATAAATGCTCTTCTGATGACCTTTCTGCAGTGTCTCTCTCTTCTGACAAGTCCTCCAAGCTGTTGCCTTCTACCAAGTTGTTCCCTTCATATAAGGATAGTACAGCTATGGAGAGGCTAGGCAAAAAGGTTTCCACTGCTGCCACTTTATCCTTTTGGTCCATCAACTACCGGACTGATTTGATTGGGTATGCTTTGGCAATCCTTTCTCAGGTTTCCAAAGTGGTTTCTGACCTTCCTGAATCTGAGGGGAAGGCTTCTGCCCTTTCCCTGTTGGGCTTTACCTCTCAAGTTGCTCGCCACTCTGTCAGGTGCAACTACAATGCAGCTGATGCTTCCTCCAGGGCTGCTGACTTTGGTTCTGTTGTGAGGGATTATTCTTGGCTTTGTCTTAAAGCTTTGCCTGATGACATTATGGCCAAACTGTTGGATCCTTCTGTGGATAAATACAAATTTTTTTGGTGCTGCTGCTGAACTTTTCAAGTCTTTCCAGGATAAGGGTAAAGCTTTGCATTAAATGAAACATATTTTTGTTTCTCCTATTCCTAAGTTACATAGGAATTGCACCTCCAGTCTGCCTTTGTTTGTAGTCAGTCTCGCTGTCCGCCTAAGGGAAGAAAGGGTTCTAGACATATGCCTCCTACTACGCCTACTCAAACCCCTACTTCCCAGAAACCTACTTTTTAGGATAAGCCAGGTTCTATTTGACATTTGGCTTCTCCTTTCACTCAGTGACATTCCCTTTTCCTTCTATCTTTCCATGACTCTTCCAAATTGGTTAAAGATCACAACAGAGTCTTGGATTCTGTCCATTATCCACCAGGGATATGTCATGGTTTGGAAATCCTTTCCTCTGTTTTTGGGCATCCCTCAACCTCTTTGGAAGCAGTGTCCTTTTTTTCCTATAGGTGCTCCATTTTCTTTTGGTCCATGATACCATCAAGCTGTGCCTCTTGCCCAGGTAGGGAGGGTTTTTTTCTTCCAGAATGTTTTTGTTTCCCAGAAAGGAGGACACTTGGAGACCAGTTCTGGTCCTTTCCCAGCTCAACACCTTTCTCAAGATTCCTTCCTATCAAATAATGTCTCTTTGACTTTATTTCCCCCTTCTTCTACCTCAGACCTTTCTGGTCTCTCTGAATCTCAAAGATGCCTATTTCATATCCCCATCCATCCCTTTTCAGGAAGTGTTTATATTTATGTGTTCCTTGCATGTTCTGTTCTTTTCTTTACCCTTTGGCCTCTGTACTGCCTCAAGGGTATTCACCAAGTACCTTACTCATTGCCTTTTGCAGGATGAGGGGAGTTCAGATCTTTCCCTGTCTGGGACTATCTGTTCATTCAAGCTTCTTCCCTGATGCTCTGCTTCAGGATCTCAAGTTTACTGTTTCCCTATTACAGACTCTGGTGTTAACCATAAACTTCCAGAAATCTACTCTGATGCCTTCTCTTGATCATATTTTCCTTGGTTGCAGGCTTCAGACCATCCACATGCTGATATCCAGGTAGGGCCGTAGGTCAACTGGTGCCCTAGGCAAAAGGGCTCCATGTTGCCGCCCACCACACTACCCGGTGCCCCCATCCTGGTCTATCTACACCAAATAAATACTGGAAAAGTGCCCCTACAAGAGTGGCGCCCTAGGAGGTCGCCTAGATGGCCTATGCCTATTGCAGGCTATGCTGATATCTCTGTCTGCCCCCATGGCCTTTGTCTCTTACTGCCTTTTTACAGTCTCCTCTTCCTCTGTCTTCACACAAGGCCAGGGATTTTTTCAGGGTCCTCTGGTTCATGGCTTCCACCATTCCCATGCTTCCTGTGGCCAGCTGTGCATGAGAAAATTTCAGTGTGTCTCCAACATTACCATCACCTGGACCTCCTGGTACCATTACTTACCTGTCTTGAGCTCAAGCTTCTGTAGTGGATTCATCAACTTTCTCTCAACCTGGGTTTTCTTTTCCAGACTCCAGTCCCATCACAAGAGCTCTTTACAGACACCTCAGATAGGGGATGTTGAGCTTCTTTTGGCTCTCTCATGGTTCATTGTCTCTGGCCTGTTCATCAGAGGTTGAACCACATCATTATAAAAGACATCAGGGCTCTGCTTTTAGCTCTTCAGGCTTTTCATTCCTTTTTTTTATCCTGGGTCCCTCAAAAGTTTCACAGATAATACCACAGTGATGTGGTATGTCAACAAGCAAGGAGGTACAAGGTCCTATCTTCTTTGCAATCTAGCTCTTCAGGTCTTGGATCTAACTGTCCAATATGAGGTGACTCTTTAGGCAGTTTACATTCCCTTGGAGCTCAATCTAATAGCAGACTCTGAGCAGGTCTAGCACACAAGTTCATGAATGGATTCTTCACAGAGATATGTTCCTGGGCATTGTCCGTTGGTGGAGGTATTCCTCTGGTAGATCTTTTTTCCTCCCATCTGAGCAGACAGCTTCCTCTAATCTTTTCCGGAGTCCCAAGTCCTCCGACATGGAAAGTGGACACCTTGTCTTTTTTTTGGAAGGAGATGTCTCTGTATACCTTACCTTCTCTTCCCGTCTTACCACGAGTCTTGCACAAGATCAGGCAGGACTCTCCTAAAATTTTGCTAGTGACTCCCTTTTTGCCTAGACAGCATTGGTTCCCTATTCTTTCTCACTTGGCCAGGGACAATCATCACAACCTAACTCACGGAGTTGATCTTGTCATACAAAGCCAGGGGTCTCTTATGCATCCTCACTTGTCCACACTTCAGCTGATGCTGGGGATGATAGGATTTGGATCCTTTGTAGGCACCTCTTTTCTGAGGACATGCTTCAGGTCATACAGGAGGCCAGGAAATTATATATGTCCAAATGGAAGAGATTTTCTGTCAGGTGCCTATCTTGCCATCATAATCCCCTATCTCTGGCGGTTCCTCCAGTTTTCTTACTTGTGTGATCTGCTCCATGTTAGGTTAACATATTCTTCAGTTTAAGCTTACCTGCCAATTATTTCTAATTGTCTGCTCCTGACTCCTTCTCTGGCTTGTAGATTTGATGTCAAGCAATTTCTTAAAGGTGTCCTTCATATCAGGCCTCCCAGGAAGCCTATTCAGCCTTCTTGGGACCTCAGTTTTGTACCTGAAAATTTGACTCGGCCTCCTTTGAGCCTGCCTCTTCAGCTTCCCTACAACATTGTACTTAAAAGACTGTTCTTCTTTTGGCTCTCACTTAGAGTGTCTGATCCTTCTTTGTTAGTTTTCCACAGAGTTTGGGTACCTCTTTGCATTAACCCTTCTTTTGTATCCAAGGTGGTCAGTGAGTTGTCTCTTAATCAGTCTATTCATCTACTTTCTTTTTTTCCTTCTCTGCAATCTGCCAGTGGGAAGGTTCTTCACACTTTGGATTTGCACAGACAGGTCAGATATTATTTGGATAAAACTAAAGTTATTGTAATTCTGAGCAGCTTTTTTTGTTTCCTTTCATCCCAGGTGTTTGGGTTTGGCTGTTTCTAAGCAAACCATCTCTTACTGGATTTCTAAGGTCATTTCCTTTTGTTATTTTTCATGGTAAATGTCTTTCTTCATCAGTAAAGGCTCATTCCACCAAGGCTTTTTCCTTCTGTGGTGTTATTTTCAAGGGGGTGGATACCAATTCCATACTTAAGGATACTACTTGGTCTTCTGTTTATACTTTCACTAAGCATTACAAGTTGGATGTTGTTGCCAGGACTAGGGCTGACTTTGCATGGGTTTTGTTGCTCTTCAGATCTCTCAACCATACCGAATTCCTCTGCATTTACCTGTTTTGAGGTCCAAATAATGGGGTGCGTGGCATGAATTCCCAAGTGGCCCCCTTTATACCCGAATTTCCTGGCTTTTTTATTTTGATTATTTTTCTGCTGATGTCAACGGCGTGCATGGTGACGTCCGCCTCACTGTTGTTTATGGGCAGCAGCAGAGTAATGTGTGTGTGTTGACTGCAGGCTCAACAGCAGAGTTTCCAGGTAAGGAAAACTCAGCACTTTAGTTGATAGTTGCATTTCTAGGTGTTAGAACTATTCCCCGATCCAGACATTTCAATTCTAGCTGTTAGGACTGTTCCCCGGTCCAAATGTTTCAATTCTAGCTGTTAGGACTGTTCCCCAGTCTAAATGTTTTATTCTTATGTGCTGCTGCTTGCAATTCTTATATTGATGAAGGACCATTCTGGTCATTTTGAATTACTGTTGCACTTGCATTATTCATATAGTTGTGTGCAAGTGTGACTGTGTGTGTGATCATTTTATTCTTATGTGCTGCACTGCTGCTGCTTGCAATTCTTTTGATGATGACATGTAGACCGGGAGCAGAACCGTTCCGTTCACACATGCAATTGCATTTGAATCACCTTGTGATCTAAATGAACATCTTATTAAAGGATAAACACACCCATCCTCCCACTGTCAACTCAGCCTCCAATGAACCCTTTTTTGTACTAATTGAACCAGAGTCACATTCAGGCTTCGTTCTTTGCAATGGAGTGAACTTAACCCACATCATTAAGTACGAATCTTTATAAAACCAGGAAGGAGATCCACAAATTTTCAGCAGGAACGAAGCTTGTAATGTAAATGTGGGAGGTTGGCATAATGGTTAAGGTATTTGCCTTATAAACCAAAGGTGCAGGGTTTGATTCTCACTTGGAGTAATTGGCTAGGCTTAAAAATGTCCCACAAAGGCAGTTAGCCTAGTACTAATCTATGAACCTATGAATCTATCTATAAATCACTTATCTTGTGGAACTGTTTTTCTTTTGTTTGGTTTAAAGTTTTGCATTAAAAGCTTCATTCTCCTGAAAATTTGTGGATCTGTTTCCTGGTTTTATATGTTCGTTTTTCCTGGCTTGTGGTTTGTTTATGAATCTTCTTTAAAGTAAAAGATTATGTCAGCGACAGCAGTACCTGAAGAGATTAACATTAATTTAATGGGAAAATACTGCCAAAAGGAAAACAAGTCACAGAGTCTGAGGTCAGTCTTTAGTGAAAATGTGATGTTATTCATTCTGCAGTGCACCTTAAATCAAGATGCAGATAAAACAGCACTTACCGCTATCATTGTAAGAAGGTTTGTTAATTGTACAGGATAAAAACATCCATAAGTCTGTATGTTTTCTTTGAGTGGATTTTTTAACCATTCATCACCTCTCAACTGTTCCACATTTGACTCAAATTTAGCTTCATCCCTCTTACATCTGTTAACTGTTGGAGAAAAAAGTTAATGCATAATATGACAATAATTCAAGTTAAAGACTTATTTTATTTTACTTAAGAAAATGTATATCATTTCAAGTTCTGATAGTCTGTCAATGTCTTTTTTTTCTTATTTGTAAAACAAGCCCTTGCTGCCTTCTAACATCTAAGCAATCCAGCAATACTGCACACATCACAGTGTTCTAGGCAGTTGTGTGCTAGCCTATTTACATATAGATTACCTTGATTTTGTTTAAGAATTTTGAAACTGAATTACTTTTTTGTTGTTCAGTGACTACATTTACTAATTCCTAACTTATAACTGCTCATCTAAATGGGTGAGATATTTTCTTGTTCACCAGCTCAATCTAGTTTGTTATTTTGACTACCAAGTAAATGGGCAGCCAGAAGAGAATGATACATGCACATTTTAGATGGCTAGCACATGAAAGCAAGCACTTTACCGTATTGTAGTATTTTGGGAAACTGTACAACAGCTTGATAAAAATGCACCTTGTTTTTGTCTTAAAAATTGTCTTTATAAGGCTATATCTATTTTGAACTAGGGTCGGTCTTACTGTGCAGCAGCTACAGATGTTCTTCATGTTTCACTGTTGCAGTCATTACAGTTGGGTTATCCTGCTGGCAGGCTACCCTCAGTCGGCCTGAATTCCAAAGTCTAGGTCCGGCGTCAGTTGCTGTCGCCTCCTCCCTGACGTCAGTGCGCCAGAGGTATAAAAGATGCAGCCGATGCCATTTTCTTCAGTCTTTCTTGCCGCGCGGTACCCGAAGCAAAAGCAGTTGGCAACTGCTGGTCGGCCGACTCCTGAGATTTTCGTGTTCGAATTTCAGCTCCGAAGTCTTCACTAAAAGCTAAGTACCTCATTGGGGAAACTTTTTTCTTGCTCCAGACCAATGGAAAAAGTTAATAATTGTATTTCTTGTGGGAAGCAAATATCTCATAAGGACTTTCATTCTTACTGTATTCCTTGCTTAGGCCTTGACCACGAAGTTGCTAGTTGTCGGTTTTGTGCTAGATTTAACCAACGCACTATTAAGCATCAGTACGATTTTGCATTTCACTATTTTGGCAGAAGATTTAACTATACAATGTCGCCGGATAGCCATCCGACTACCGGAATTCACAAGAAACACAAGGAAAAGGGCAGGCATCCGAGGTCTAAAACCGACGACGGGGCTTCTAAGCCAGTCGCCGGTTTGCCGGTTCTCAGTGAGGTGCCTTCGCAGCCCCTGACGACCGCTACTTTAGACTCGCAGGCCGCTACCGACACCCACATGGAGTTGACCAGGCCGCTGGAAGCTCAAGGTATTGGACCTTCGGTAACTATTCCCTCAGATGGGTCCGGGGCCGCTGAGCAGGCATCGGCTTCTGAGGGTGTTTTCAGACCTACTCAGTTATATGTTAAAACGACTTCAGCTTCAAAGGGAAAGACTAAAGCACCTTTAAAGACAAAGAAAAAAGTACAACAGCCTCATGGACAGGCCTCCATGCCTAAAAAACAGATGCTCAAAATGGCCGAAGACCTAATTACTTTGATCAGGGGTTCCCATCCCCCTCCAGATAAGAGGTCTAGGCAAGAGACAGAATATAAATTTTCAGATCAGGTTTCCATTTCATCTGATTCCCCTTCTGATCAGGAATACTCTCTTCCTCCCTATGAGGATTCTGATGCTGAAGAATCAATCCCTGCATCCTCTCCTCCTGAGGATTATTCTTTTGGAGAAACTTTACATACCATGAGGGAGCATTTCCACTGGGAGATCCAAGATTATTCAGAATCTAAGAAAAGGCTCAGAGACGTCCATTTACTACCACAACACAGGCCCCTAGCTATTCCACCTGTGTTAGACATTGTAGATGATGTATTTTTAGAGTCCAGTCTGACCCCTGACTCCTTACCTCCAGCTCCTGGACAGGTACTACAGGGTTCCTGACTCTCATAAATTCCTTTTCAAAAACCCTGCTGCTGACCCAGAAACTATTTCTCAGGGTCCCAAAGGGGTCAAGGCTTCCACTGCAAAAACCCTACTCCCTCTGACAGGGATTCTAGGGCACTGGACAGATGGGGGAAAAAGAATTACACTTATGCTACCCTGGCTATAAGGGCTTTAAATTGTCAGTTTCATATGCTTAAATATCAGCAATATATTATGTCACTGCTTAAACAGAAAATGTTGATAAATTCTGCATGTGCAGAAAACAAAGAAATGCAGGAATTATTGCATGCAGCTGAACAAGTTGGAAAGCATACTTTGCAATGTGGTTTTGATTCTCTGGAGGCCTCCTGCAGGGCTGCAGTTACGGGTCCTGTCATTAGGAGGCATGCTTGGTTAAAGGAACAAAATCTACCTGATCATGTTAAAGCAAAATTATTAGATGTTCCATTACAGCATGATGCTTTGTTTGGTATTAAAGCAGAAGAGGTGTTGAAGAAAAGGGAGGACAAAGCTAAATCTATGCAAACAGTCAAGGATTTCTTACAGGTACAGCCACCAAGATTTAGCAGACACTGGCCTACAAAGAATTGGTCCTTTCCAGTGTCAGACAGGCCACAAAGGGGCAGATAGAGATGCCCTAGAGGCAGATCCCAGCCCCAAGGTTCATACAGGTCTAAACAATGGGGTGCTTCTACCTCCAAAACTAGAGAAGACAAATCACAGCCATACAGGAAACAATCCCAATGACTTCCCCCTGCCTGCGCCAAGCACTTATCTTCTGGCAGCACCTTTAGGGGGAAAACTAGCACTTTTTTCACAAAATTGGCACATAATAACCCAGGACAAATGGGTCTTAAACATAGTGTCACAAGGCTAGCAAAATTAATAACACAGCCGGTGACTCTCTCTTTGCAAACTCTGTAAGTAGATCCTGGAACTCTCTTCCAGCTGATATTACCTTACTTTCCACCTTAGGTCAATTTAAAACTAGACTCAAACAACATTTGTCAATTAACTGGCTATGTCAATGTATCAAGCCTGGCTAACTCTCTCTAGAATGTGTATAAATCTGTTGACCATCTTACTGTGTAATTTAATTTAATCTGATTTGCGCTCAGGATTAACTCTAACCTGTGGAACTTGTTTAACTTGCTTACTTATGTAATCTCTGTAAATAGTCTGTTTGTAATATGTAATGCTGATATTATATAATGCTGTATCTGCTTACCCTTGGAGCTTTTCTCCCCGGGCCTCCGCTGAAAATGGACGTGCATCCAGTCGGACTATCCCGGTCAAGAAATGTAAAATAAATTTGTTTGCAGTTAAAAGCATTTTCTAGAGTCTCCTTGCTCCTTTATTTGTTTAAAACTTTCATTTAGTGGCTACAACTAGTAGCTGTAATAGTTTCCCACCCCTCCTCCCTATTGTTGTCTTGTTCTTATACTTGGTGGCTTTGTAGTTGCCCGCCCATACTGTATATTTGATCTGGGACACTCCTCCCAGTCTAGTGTCATTAGTTCATTCTACGTAATACAAGTTCATTCTACGTAATACAGAGAGAACATTTGAGTAGGCCAACCCATTTAGATTCTTAACCTTGAATTATCTTCTGTTCCAGCTTTCTTCTTTTCCACTTTTTTAAAAAAAAAAATTCTAAGCTTGTTTCCCCCCTTTCCTGTAACTAGTCTAGTCCAGATACAGATTTGCTGTATCTAGGACTGTTTGTAAGCTGCTGAGCCCCCCCAAGCCTGTCTGTGTTGAAGGGAAGCCTGCTAGCTTATCAGTGGGAGTGGTAAGCACTAGGTAACCTATCTACCACATAAGGAGTGGTTTCTGGCCCAGAAATTGTAGCTATTGGCCGTTTGGGCAGTTTTTCCATCTCAGTCAACTTTCTGATTTAAAAGCCTGCATTTGCACTTGTTTTCCCCCTTTCCAGTCACTAGTCTAGTCCCGATACAGATTTGCTGTATCTAGGACTGTTTGTAAGCTCCTGAGCCCCCCAAGCCTTTCTGTGTTGGATGGAAGCCTTCTAGCTTATCAGTGGGAGTGGTAAGCACTAGGTAGCCTATCTACCACAAGAGGAGTGGTTCCTGGCCCAGAAATTGTAGTTTATTGGCCGTTTGAACAGTTTTTCCATCTCTCTCAACTTTCCGGTTTAAAAGCCTGCGTTTGTGCTTGTTTCCTGCCTTTCCTGTAACTAGTCTAGTCCAGATACAGACTTGCTGTATCCAGGGCTGTTTGTAAGCTTCTGAGCCAGAGTCTGCTCTTCAATTTTTCCCTTAGATCTACTAGTTCTCTTTTCTCCTGCACTTATACTAGCTTATTAGTCTAGCACTTTACCAGACCTCTTGTAGCAATTATTGTAGCACACAAAAGTGCTACCAGCACTAAACGTTCTACAAGGAAACAGTTCCAGTACTCATTATCAATGCCTACACCTCCAGGCATGTCTAAAGGTTAGTTCCCTGTGCTTTCTCCTATTAACCTGGTGAATTTGGGCATCCTGCGGCAATGTAGCAACTGCCTCATGTATACTGACAACCCTCTCCTCTTACCTTCCAACACTCAGACTTGCAAGAGATGCACTTATATATCCAAATTGGAAGCCACACAGTCTCCAGCCAAGACTGGAATAGCTGGTCAAGAGGAGAAGGTCAGCACTTGCACCACACCACATGGAACACATAGCCCTCCAGAACACACACCAGCACTGCCTTCACATAAAAACACAAACCACACACCCACCTTCATGGAGGCTCTCAATAAAAATCTACCCAAGCAGCAGAGACCTCCAAGGCAGAAATGCACTCCACCACCACAACACAACACCAATCACAAGATACACAACTCTCCTAAACAGTGTACCACTCACCCAAAGCCCCTAAGGCAAAACAGCATGCCCAACACTCTAGTCATAGGTGTCTTGATAGTGAGGCACACTGATGTCCCACTCAGTAGGTTGAATAAGGAGAAAGTAGCAGTCAACTGCCTGTCAGGTGCCAGGATCTGCCACATAACGCACGCACTCAGGTCCCTCAACAACAGGTACAAATATGACTCTGTCATTGTACATGTGGGTATGAATGACCTGAGACGTACCTCCTTGAACTACATGAAGAGAGACATGGAGGCGCTCTCGGATTATGTAGCCCAGGAGGGTATGACACTAGCCCTGGTCAGCATCCTGCCATCAACCAGAATGATACCACAGTACAAGCAGAAAATGATTGATTTCAACAATTGGCTAAGTTTCTGGTGTCATTCTAAGGGGATCCAACATCTGTCTGCCTAGGATGACATGTTTGACCGACCTTGATGCTTTGCCAGAGATGGCCTGCATCTGTCACCCCTGGGCTTCCAGATACTGGACAAGGCTCTTGAGACCCCTATAGTACCTTTTTTTAGTCAGTGTTCCAAAGACCAAAATACCACCGTAACAGCTACAAACAAATGCAGTCTGTGAGTCATGCTGCTCAACTCTAGAAGTCTAAATCTCAAAATGCACTCACTCGAAGCACTCCTTAAAATGGAGAACATCGATATTTGTGCTGTAACAAAGAGCTGGTTCAAGGCAACAGAAATCACCCCTGCACTACCAGGCTATAACTCATTCCATACCTTTCGGCCCCAAAACTTGGACAGAAGCTCCAAAGGCGGTGGTGTTTCCATATTCATAAAGGATATGCACACCTCCAGATTGGTAGCCCAACATAACACATCAGAGATACTTCAGGTGCAGCTAACATTGGGTAAGACAGCGATTTAGGTCGTAGCCTTCTATAGGTCCCCAACCATGTCTCAAGACTTGCACTCCACGTTCCTAATCACCCTGGAGAATATTCGTGTCCAACCTAACACCCTCTTACTAGGTGACTTCAACTACTAAAAAACAGATGCTCAAAATGGCCGAAGACCTAATTACTTTGATCAGGGGTTCCCATCCCCCTCCTGATAAGAGGCCTAGGCAAGAGACAGAATATAAATCTTCAGATCAGGTTTCCATTTCATCTGATTTCTCTTCTGATCAGGAATACTCTCTTCCTCCCTATGAGGATTCTGATGCTGAAGAATCAATGCCTGCAGCCTCTCCTCCTGAGGATTATTCTTTTGGAGAAACTTTACATACCATGCGGGAGCATTTCCACTGGGAGATCCAAGATTATTCAGAATCTAAGAAAAGGCTCAGAGACTTCCTTTTACTACCACAACACAGGCTCCTAGCTATTCCACCTGTGTTAGACATTGTAGATGATGTATTTTCAGAGTCCAGTCTGACCCCTGACTCCTTACCTCCAGCTCCTGTTAAGCCGGACAGGTACTACAGGGTTCCTGACTCTCATAAATTCCTTTTCAAAAACCCTGCTGCTGACCCAGAAACTATCTCTCAGGGTCCCAAAGGGGTCAAGGCTTCCACTGCAAAAACCCTACTCCCTCTGACAGGATTCTAGGGCACTGGACAGATGGGGGAAAAAGATTTACACTTATGCTACCCTGGCTATAACGGCTTTAAATTGTCAGTTTCATATGCTTAAATATCAACAATATATTATGTCACTGCTTAAACAGAAAATGTTGATAAATTCTGCATGCGCAGAAAACAAAGAAATGCAGGAATTATTGCATGCAGCTGAACAGGTTGGAAAGCATAATTTGCAATGTGGTTTTGATTCTCTGGAGGCCTCCTGCAGGGCCACAGTTACGGGTCCTGTCATTAGGAGGCATGCTTCGTTAAAGGAACAAAATCTACATGATCATGTTAAAGCAAAATTATTAGATGTTCCATTACAGCATGATGCTTTGTTTGGTATTAAAGCAGAAGAGGTGTTGAAGAAAAGGGAGGACAAAGCTAAATCTATGCAAACAGTCAAGGATTTCTTACAGGTACAGCCACCAAGATTTAGCAGACACTGGCCTACAAAGAATTGGTCCTTTCCAGTGTCAGACAGGCCACAAAGGGGCAGATAGAGATGCCCTAGAGGCAGATCCCAGCCCCAAGGTTCATACAGGTCTAAACAATGGGGTGCTTCTACCTCCAAAACTAGAGAAGACAAATCACAGCCATACAGGAAACAGTCCAAATGACTTCCCCCTGCCTGCGCCAAGCACTTATCTTCTGGCAGCACCTTCAGGGGGAAAACTAACACTTTTTTCACAAATTTGGCACATAATAACCCAGGACAAATGGGTCTTAAACATAGTGTCACAAGGCTACAAGTTTCACTTCCATACCCTGCCAAGGGCAAACGGTTGGCCAAACCTGCCAAAACTTCAATGGGCAGAGGCACAAAAACAAGTCTCATCCCTCATGGACATGAGGGCCATTCAACAAGTACCAGAGCAAGAGCAGGGACAAGGATTATATTCGACTGTTCTTGGTACCCAGAAAGGACAAAGCCTGGAGACCAATACTGGACCTATCTATTCTAAACACATATCTGGATATTCCAAAATTCAAAATGTTGACTCTTCAGCAGCTTCTGCCCATGTTGGGCAAGAAGGCTTGGCTTGTGACTTTAGATCTAAAAGAGGCATATTTGCATGTCCCAATCAGACAAACATGCAGAAGATACCTCAGATTCCAAGCTGGCTCAATGCACTACCAATTCTCTGCACTGCCCTTTGGCTTATCTACTGCGCCCAGGGTCTTCACAAAGTGCCTGGCACCAGTAAATGCATTCAGCAGACAAAGAGGAATACAAATATATCCTTACTTGGACGACTGCCTCATTCAAGCAGAGAACAGGGACATTCTACTGCAGCATCTGGCGTTTGTAAAGAGATTACTACCATGCCTAGGGTACAAAGTCAACGAACCGAAATCAAAACTAGTACCCTCTCAAGAGATAATATTCCTCGGTGCAAGCTTAAATACAACTGCCCAGATGGCTTATCTCACGCCAGACAAACAAAGGCATATGCTGCAGGATCACAAGGAAAGGCTATCTCAAAGCAGACTATTTCAAAGTGGATAGGCCACTACATTCGTTTCTGCTGTTTACAACATGGCAAGCCAGTACCTAAGGACATTAGGCCACATTCAACCAGAGCAGCAGCCACTTCAGCAGCCTTCCTCAGGAGAGTGCCAACCAAAGACATTTTAGAGGCTGCTACTTGGAGTTCAGTGCATACCTTCACAAAGCACGATCACTTACCACTCTACTCTAAATCCAGGGCATGCTTTGCCACTGCAGTTCTGCAGGGCCTAATAGCTGCTCCTAATGCTATTTAGCTCCAGCCTCCCAACCTTAGCTTTGGGATTCAACCCAATTGTAATGACTGCAACAGTGAAACATGAAGAACATAGTACAGTTGTGTACACTTACCATAAATGTAGATGTTCGAGTGTATTCACTGTTGCACCCGCCATCCCCCATTTCTTTGTTGGAACTTATCTGTACTTCTCTATTCTATACAACCTATGTGGTGTATTTGCTTGTAGATGAAGGCAAAATATATACTTTGGTGCATGCATGTTTTATTGACATATTTTTAGCCTACCCTTTTGGGGGCACCTGACATCTGGGGCAAGGAAAACTGAAGAAAATGGCGTCGGCTGCATCTTTTATACCTCTGGCGCACTGATGTCAGGGAGGAGGCGACAGCAACCGATGCCGGACCTAGACTTTGGAATTCAGGCCGACTGAGGGTAGCCTGCCAGCAGGATAACCCAATTGTAATGACTGCAACTGTGAATACACTCGAACATCTACATTTATGGTAAGTGTACACAACTGTACTTTTTCTTTTTGCTTGCAGCCACGCTTCTAAAGAGGTCATAAATAATGAAGTCTTCATTTTCCACCAGGAATCAGCACACTTTATCCCTGTGTCATGTGGTTGCTAGGTAAAGGTCTGAACAATAATGAGTCAGAGATGTTACACAAGTTAATGTAAATGTGCCTGATTGGGCAGAGATGCCTCTTCAGTGATACTGCTCATGTTCCGTTATTTCTAGTCACACTTGTTATTCTTTTAGTAATATTACTGCATATAGAGGGTGTGTCTTTTAGTGATATTACTGCCTATAGCGGGTGTGTGTTTTACTGATATTGCTGCATAAATTAGCGTTGTTCCAAGTCAGACTTTCCCAGTAAACAAATATTAAATAAAAATAACATTTGTGGTTTTCTGGCAAATCAGTGAGAACTGAATTCACTAAGTAATGATAGCCATTTAAGTTTCAGTCTTCCTGTCTTTCAGGAAACACATGGTAACACATTTTATTCTAGCAACTTTCTAAGATTATACAAGCAGTTTTTAAAATCTGTCCCTGGTTTTGGGCCTTTGTCCAGGGAAAGAGAAGTTTAGTGCTGTTTATGCAAAGTCGACTTGTGTTGTTAGTAGCACAGCAGGTAGTATACTTGCTTTTGCTCTATGGGTTCTACTCCTATTGTATGTAGCTGTATTGCTGGTAGTGTGTACTGTGTTATACTTTTAAAGCGGGTGGATGCTGCTGCAGTCCTGAGAATGTCCTCCTTTGGCAGAGATGCCTAATAGCTATAAACCTGTTGTCAGTTTGCCATCCATTCCCTGTTGACATATTACTAGCTTGTCATTTTTTAATGTAACATAGGCAATTTATTCTTCAAGGGCAACAGGCACTTTACGTATAGATGAAACAAGGAAATATAAAGTTGTTTGCTAGCAGCAACCTCTTCATTAGTTACAGATCTCTTTAATGTGGAATTATTTAGATGACTTTTACTTCTGCAGAAATTGTGCATATTACTGATACTGGTGGATTGTAGAAGTTTGAGTAGACGTTTGAGGGAAATGTTCTGAATTGGGCAGTTTTGTCATTATGGGTTAGTGCATTTTGTTTTATTGCTTACTGGAAAAAATGTTCAAAACAAATTTAAAATGTGCTGTAAAAAGTGTGCTGTATTATACATGGAATATAATTTAATGCAGTCGGGAAGGTGTATCAAAGAACACATGTATGTTTCGTGTGCAAAGGGCCTATGATTTGAAAACAGCCCAAAGGTAATCTTTATTCGTCACCGGCCAGATGCATTTTCTTTGAATGTGGGTTTCAGTGCTGTTTCAATGAATGTGAGTTTCAAGGTCAGAGAAATTTTAATGCTAAGTCTGTTTTCATTGTGAGAAAATATAGCTTTGTTTAGCAGATATCTATTGATGTTTGAGCTATAAAATTTAAAATAAAAGTTTTAAATGAAATCCAAATAGTTATTGTAGAAATAATGCAGTATGCACATTAGTGTTTATGGTAAATGGGGCGAAATAGCCAGTAAATGGGACATTAGAATGGCCACAGGGGGAGGGCTTTGTATGGGGTGGCCACATTCAAACATGATTTTGTGTGGAGGGAAGGGCGGCAAACTCAGGCAGCCCCAGGCGGCACAAACTCTAGCTACTCCACTGATCAGTAGGCCATGGAGAATGACTTTTGGAGGTCCTAGCAAACTATAATAGTCTTTTGCTAAGATTAGAATATTGCCTATAATGAAATGCCCTACTTTTACCACAAAACCCATACACTGCAGTTCACCAAAAACAAAATCCTAAAGTTTATCATCTTCTCCCTTCCCAGTGAATGTCATTACTACACAGTGAATGTCATTACTACACATTTAAAAAAAAATGGTTAACATTTACTACAGGGTCTGGGGCCATAATTGGTTGTTTTTTCTTCACTTTGAGTTTGAAAGTTGGTGTCCCACAATTCCATTGGAGTGGGTGGGGTTACATAATCATGTATGCAAATTTTAGGCTAATCTTCATACATATTTGTACCTATTTTTCATGGGCCTTTGTCCAGAATTTTGAGGTTTCTAGGTTGAGGGGTATGAATGGAGTTAATGTTTTGTCATGGAAAACTCTCTTTGATTACAATAAGTTCGCCAGACAACTGCCAGAACTTCTGACTTTATCCTTTACTTAATTTTTCACAAGGACAAAGTTTTGTTGCACACTAATCCAGCCTTTTTGATTAGGGTGGCCTCAGTATCTAATCTAAATCAGTCTATTCATTTGCTAGTATTCTTTCCAAATTCCAGGAATTGAAATGTACACAGACAACCCTTTCCTCCTACCACCCAACACTACAACCTGTGAGAGATGCACTTATATAGCCAAACTGGAAGCAAAGCTCTGTTCACCCAAGACTGGACTAGACACTCAGGAGGAGAAGGTAAACACTTGCACCACACCACACTCATCACATAGTCCCTCAAAGCCTACACCACCAAAACAGACGCATAGAAACACAAAACACACGCCTACATTTACAGATGCTCTCAATAAAAGTCTGCTGAAGCAACAGAGACCTCCAAAGCAGAAACGCAAGCAACCTCCATCCCCCCCAACACAACCCAAATGACACATAACCTACAAACTCAGTGTGCCACTCAACAGCCCATAAGGCATAACAACATACCCAACACTGTAGTCATAGGTGACTCTCTTGTCAGACACACTGATGTTCCACTCACCAGGCTAAACAAGGAGAAAGTTACTGTCAGCTGCCTGTTGGGTGCCAGGATCCGCCACATAAAGCACGCCCTCATGCCGCTCCACAACAAGTACAAATATGACTGTCAGTGTCCATGTTGGTATGAATTACCTGAGACGTACCTCCCTGGACTACATGAAAAGAGACATGGAGGAGCTCCCAGATCTTGTAGCTCAGGCAGGTGTGACCCTAGCCCTGTGTAGCATCCTGCCATCACCCAGAATGATGCCACAGTACAAGGACAAAATGATTGACATCAACAATTGACTAAGCTTCTGGTGTCATTTTAAGGGGATCCAGTATCTGTCTGCCTGGGATGACATGATAGACAGACCCACGATGCTTTGCCAGAGATGGCCTGCACCTGTCGTCCTTGGGATTCCGGATACTGGCTAAGGCTCTTGCCACCCCTATAGTGCCTTTTTTTAGGCAAGGTTCAAATGACAAATTCACCACCGTAACAGGTACAAGCAAGCAAAATCTGAGGGTAATGCTACTCAGTGGTGGAAGTCTAAACCTCAAAATGCATTCACTCGAGGTACTCCTTAAAATGGAAAACATCGACATCTGTGCAGTGACAGAGACCTGGTTCAAGGTTCCAGAGAGCACCCCTGCATTACCAGGCTATAATTCATACCACACCTTTCGGCCACCTAACCTGGACCGAAACACTAAAGACGGAGGCGTGTCCATATTCATTAAGGATATCCACACCTCTAGGCTAGTTGCTCAGCGTAATGCATCCGAGATTATCCAAGTGCAACTAACTCTGGGCAAGACTGCAGTCCAAATTGTAACTTGCTACAGATCCCCCACCATGCCCCGGGATTCCCACTCCTCATTTCTTGATACACTGGAAAATATTAGGGTACAACCCAACATCCTCATAATGGGTGATTTCAACTACCCCACCATTAACTGGGGAAACTACTCATGTACCAACTCTTTTGCTCAACATTTTCTGGAATTCATAAATTCCACCGCCTTGGATCAACTTATCAACACCCCCACCAGGGGCAGCAATATCCTAGACCTGGTCATTACCAACATGGACGACCAGTGTTCCACACCAGAAGTCAATTCCTTGTTGGTCAGATCTGACCACAAACTAATCACCCTATTCATCCACATCCCGCCCCAACCCCCCATTAGGGAAACCACCGTAAGAAATTTCTCCAAAGCCAACTTCACACTTCTTAAGACAGAAGTGGCAAACTTCACGACACACATGCAGATGGACTCTAAACCTACAACTGCTGAATCCTACACAAATGCACTTTATAAGCACTTACACGAGTGCATGAATTGTGCTGTCCCCAACAGGACCAAGATACTATTCTCCAAAAAAAGGAAGCCAATCTGGTGGTCCCCTGCCATAAACAAACTCTACAACAGAAGAAAGAAACTGTTTCAAGAAGAGTAAAATCCCATGATTGCAGGAACTCCCTGGTCAGCCTCAGTAAACAGCTGAGATCCCTCATAAAAAGCTAGTTACAAAAACAAAATTGCCACTGATTCTAAAGACAACCACAAAGCATTCTATATAGCTATGTAAATTGTCCACTTTTATTAAGCATCTGTTGGGTTGTTTGTTTCTGACAACTTGTTGCAGTTAAACTCTTTTTTTCTAGAGGCTCCTTTAGCTGTTTAAAACTTTCATTTAAAGGCTCAATGCTGCTTTTCAGCTGTGAGAAACATTTCTGCAGTTTGTCTCCCACCCCCCCTTACTGTTGGTATAGTGTTTTTATAGTTGGTGGCTTTGCAGTTGCCCGCCCCTAGTGTAAATTTGATCTGGGACCCTCCTCCCAGTCTAGTGTCATTATCTCATTCTGCACAGTACAGGGAGAACATTTGAGAAGGCCGATCAGCTTAGTTTCTGCTACTCCTTTCTCTCTTTCCTTTCTCTCTTTCCACTTAATTTTTTTTATCTGCTTTTACTGTATTTGTGTTTCTTCCTACTTTATTTTGCTTTTGCGTCATCTTAAAAGTACTCAATTGTATTTATTACTGCTTGGTGTAACTCATTCTAAGCCTTTTAGTTTAAGCACTTGGGCTTCAGACCAGTTGTTTTACATTAAGAAGGTTTGTGGTCTGCACTGTAGTGGCAGAACAGGTAGCTTACATCCTTCTAAGTTGGGAACTGCTGATTGAGGGCTCAGTGTCTGTTATTCTAAAAGTGTGGGAGGAGAGGCTGGACTCTGCCCTTCTGAGCTGGGAATTTCTGGTTAAAGGCTTATAGTGCCTGCATATTTGAACTGCTTCTTACTGAAATTGGTACACCTTGTTTGCTGTAGCATAGACTAGATCCAGGCCTGCTGAATCTAGCTTTGTTTGTATGCTTGTTATTTCCCTGAAATGCTAATTCCACCTAAAACACGGCTTTTCACCGCTTCTGTGGATCCCTAGTGATATCTGCATTGCTTACTGTACTTATTTCTTTGTTTCACTTGAAGAAAGTTACTGTTTGTCATTTTTGCATTTAAGTTACCTGTAACACATTGCATTTAAGTTACCTGGCATTTGCTCACTAAGTCAGCACTAAAAAATTAAAAGCACTACACCCTCACAAACTCCCCTTGAGTACGTTGTTCCCCATTGGCCCTTTTTTTCAATTATAATGGAATTCCCAATACTATTCTAGCATGTCCAAAGGTCAGTTGTCAATCTCCTCTCCGGTCCAGCTGGTGAATCTGGAGACAATGTTACAACTGCCTCATGTACACAGACAACCCTCTCCTCCTCCCAACAAATTCCAACACATGTGAGAGATGCAATCATAAAGCCAAACTGGAGGCTAAGCTCTCTCAACTCAGTACTGGCATAACCAGTCAGGAGGAGAAGGAAACCACACTCACTACAATTCCAGTCTCACATAGACCTACCACAACAGCAAACCAAACACATAAACACACAAAAACATACCCGGAGGCTCTAAATAAAAATCTGCCTAAGCAGCAGAGACCTCCAAAGCAGACACCCAAGCAACCGCTACCCCAAAACAAAACACGTGCAACACATAGCTCACAAAGCCAGTGTGCCGAACAGTCACAGCCCTTAAGGCTAAACAACACACCTGATACACTTGTAATAGGTGACTGTATCGTCAGGCACACTGACGTCCTGCTCACCAGGCTGAACAAGGAGAAGGTCATGGTGAGCTGCCTGTCGGGCGCTAGGATCTGTCACATAACACAAGCACTCAGGTCACTCCAAGGCAAGTACAAATATGACTCATTGTCCATGCTGGTGTGAATGACCTGAGACGTACCTCCCTGGACTACATGAAAAGAGACATAGAGGAGCTCTCTGAGCCCAGGCCGGTATGACCCTGACCTTGAGTAGCATCTGACCCTCACCAAGAACGATGCCACAAAATGAAGACAAGATGAACAATTTCAACAATTGGCTTAAGTATTGGTGTCATTCAAAGGGGATCCAATGCCTGTCAGCCTGGGATGACATGCTCGACAAGCCATGATGCTTCGCTATGGACGGGTTGCACCTGTCACCCCTGGGCTTTCAGATATTGGCAAAGGCTCTTGCTACCCCCATAGTGCCTTTTTTAGGCAAGGCTCAAAAGACAAACCTACCTCCATAGGTATCACAAGGGATAAGAAACTAAGAGTAATGCTACTCGACGCCAGAAGTCTAAACCTCAAGATGCACGCATTCGAAACTCTCCTTAGCATGGAGAACATCGATATCTGTGCAGTAATAGAAACCAGGTTCAAGGCTCCCAAGAGCACCCCAGCACTACCAGGTTATACCTCATACCATGCTTTTCGGCCCCAAAACTTGGGCCGAACCACAAAAGGACGGGGAGTATCAATATTCGTCAAAGATACCCACACCTCCAGATTGGTGGCACAGCACGAAACATCAGAGACTATCCATGTGCAACTAACAGTGGGTAAAACTGCCTTCCAGTTTATAGCCTGCTACAGACAACCCTCCCAAACCCAAGAACCCCACTCGGCCTTCTTGAGAACACTGGAAAATATGAAGGTCTCTCCAAACACCATTATATTGGGCAACTTCAACTACCCAAACATAGACTGGGAGCATTACTCTAGCTCCAACACCCTAGCCCAAAGGTTCCTAGAATTTATAAACTCAAATGCTATGGAACAACTTGTTACCACTCCCACAAGAGGGGAAAACATACTGGACCTGATCATCACCAACATGGGGACTCTATGCTCCAGACCAGAAGTGTATCCCTCACTGGTAAGATCAGACCATAAACTAATCTCACTGGATATTCACATCCCAACCCCACCCCCTGCCCAGAAAACCACAGTGAAAAACTTCTGTAAAGCAAATTTTACACTCCTCAAAACCGAGGTGGAATCCTTCAAAGCCCCCGGGCCTGTGGAAAATACGCCCAGACCGCAGAATCCTTTATAAAAGCATTCTATGAACACCTTCAGGAATGCATGGATCATGCAATCCCAAATAAAACCAAGACCAAATCCTCCAAAGGCAGACGTCCTGTCTGGTGGACCCCAGCCATAAACAAACTATACAATAGAAGGAGGAAGCTACTACATGATAGAGCAAAATCCCAAAAAGGGAAGGCATCTCTGATCAGTATTAGCAAAAAACTATGGGCACTCATAAAATCGTCTAAGGCCAACTTCGAGAGAAAAATTGCACAGGACACTAAGGATAATCACAAGGCTTTCTTTAGTTATGTTAGGAACCTGGGTGGGAATTCCCAGATATGCTCGGAATTAGTCCAAAATGACAAAAAATACACCAAACCCACAGACATTGCCAACATCCTAGCTGACAGGTTCAGCGCAAACTCCCCCCCCCACCAAAAGGGCAAATATCTATCCCAGCAGAGTGCTGCCCCTCTGACATCTCAGATGCTCAGGTAAGAGCCGCCCTCTCCAAAGCAAAAAACACAGCATCAGTGGGACCAGACGGTGTCCCAGGCTGCGTCCTGCATGAACTCCAAGAAGAGCTAAACCCAAACATAAAACTACTGTTCAATCTCAGCCTTACTAGAGGATATGTACCCAAAGAGTGGCGTACTGCAACAGTGGTCCCTCTTCACAAAGGTGGTGCCTCAACAGATCCTGGAAACTATCGCCCCATAAGCCTGACTTGCTTGGTCTGCAAAGCTATGGAAAGGATCATCATGGACCTCATAAATAAAGATATTGGGGACCTACAGACACTGGATCCTACCCAGTTCGGCTCTTAAACCTGGTTGATTTCTTTGAAACAGTCACCAAGGCCATTGACAAGGGGAAGGTGGTCCACACAGCCTACCTGGACCTCGCAAAAGCCTTCGATACAGTACCCCACTCGGGCATTATAGATAAGCTCACCAGCTTTAAACCCCTATGTCACTAGATGTGTTCCAAACTGGCTCAAGGACAGAACCCACATGGTTAGAATTGCTGGAGCCATGTCAGACTCCAAACCAGTTACAAGTGGCATCCGACAAGGCTCAGTCCTGGGACCTCTCTTGTTCGGTATATATTTCTCGGAGGTACAGGCCAACATGGAAGGACTGTGGCTGACCAAGTTCGCAGATGACTGCAAACTGGGTGCCATAATCGACTCTCCAGCTGACACAAGCATCCTTCAAAAGGGCCTCATAGAAACAGACAACTGGTGCCAGAGCCATGGCCTCAAGCTAAATGCCAAATAGTGTATAGTCATCCCCTTTGGCAAAAACAAAGTGACAACAAATTACCACATAGGTGGTAATCCATTAAGTACAGAAGAAGTAATTTGGGACCTGGGGACCCAAGTTGATAGCAATCTCTCATTTGACAACCACGTGGCCAAAGTGGTTAGAAAAACATTTTATATAGCCCACCTAATCATGAAGGGATTCACATCTAGATCAGGGGAGGTCATCGTGCCTCTTTACTCATCCCTCATCAGGCCCATAATTGAGTATAATGCCCCTTTTGGGATGTACCTTACCAGACACCTGCAGCAACTGGAAAGACCCCAAAAGTACCTCACCAAGAGGATCAAAGGGCTCACACAGATGCGATATGCTGCCCGGTTAAAGAAACTCCAGCTCTACTCAGTGGCATACCGCCTGCTCAGAGGCGATCTGTGCCTGACGTATAAAGCCATGTCCAACCCGGAATTAATGGACATGCTGCACCTCAGAAAATCCAAATCCCATCGAGCTACGCGCTCGAGAGACTTGAACCTCAGCACTGAAATAAATAGGACATGTTAGAGGGACAGATTCATAACCCAGAGGCTCCCTTCACTCTGGAATAAAATCCCAGTCCAGCTTAGGCAGAGTCCCTCATTGACTCTCTTCAAGAGGAGTCCTGATGAGTGAATGGGAGATCGTAGGTTTACCCCGGGTATCACTTCTGTGTCACTGTTAGACAGAGGCACAGTATACTAACCTTGAAAAAGGGCATAGCAAATTTAATTTAAAATGGGTGGCGAAAGCCAAACACACTCTGGCTAGGCTTATAAATGCCCTAGGGCAGATAGCCTAGTATGAACCTGTGAACCTGTAAGAATCTCAATGGCAACACTCAGATCTGCTCTGAGTTACAGCACAATGGCACTAAATATACAGAACCAACTGATATTGCCAACATCCTGACAGATAGGTTCAGTGCTAACTTTACCCCTCTCTCAGCCCCTAAAGGGGCCCATCTCTTGTTGTATCTTTCGGCTTTTCCCTGTTAGGGGTCGCCACAGTGGAACTCCGGTCCACTAATGATTGGCAGTAGATTTTTACGTACTGAGTTGCCAGCTCTGACGCACAACCTTCAACGAAGGTACGCCCATTCACGCATGTCTCCACACAGAAGATGCTTTAGCTGAGAATCATACAGGACAACGTCTTACTGTGAGGCGACAACGCTACCGCAGCACCACCACTGCAGTAGTAAAGGGGCCCAGCTCTATACCGGAAGAATGCAAAGTTCCTGTAATCACGGCTGCACAGGTACAAACCACACTCTCCAAAGCCAAGAACACAGCATCCATGGGACTGACAACATCTCAGGCTGCATTCTACACGAACTACAGAATGAACTGGCACCCCACCTAAGCACCATGTTCAGTCATAGCCTCACCTCGGGCTTTGTACCCACTGAATGGTGCACAGAAATGGTTATCCCACTCCACAAAGGGGGAGCCACCACGGACCCTGGGAACTATCGTCCCATTAGCCTAGCGAGCCTGGTCTGCAAGGCCATGGAACGTATCATCATGGAACTTATAAACAAAGATATTGGTAATCTCCAAACTATGGACCCCTACCCTGTTCGGGTTTGTAAAAGGCAGATCATGTCTCCTAAACCTGATAGACTTCTTTGAAATAGTCACCAAAGCCGTAGACGAGGGTAAGGTGGTTCACACAGCCTATCTAGATCTCACCAAGGCTTTTGACACCATCCCCCACTCTGGAATTATAGATAAACTCACTAAACTAGGTATAAATCCCTATGTCACAAGATGGTTTGCCAACTGGCTTACTGACACTACCCACACTTTGAAAGTAGCAGACTCCAAATCCGACTTCAGACCAGTGACAAGTGGAGTACCATAGGGTTCAATCCTGGGTCCTCTTCTGTTTGGTATCTACTTTTCTGAAGTACAGGCTAACACAGAAGGTCTTTGGCTAACGAAGTTCGCAGATGACTGCAAACTAGGAGCCATAATCGAAACTCCTAATGATGTGGACATCCTACAAAAAGGCCTCACTGAGACAGATGCCTGGTGTCAGAGCCATGGCCTCAAGCTCAATGCCAAAAAGTGCATTGTGATCCTCTTTGGTAAAAACTCTGTACCCATGAGCTACCACATAAGTGGTAGTCTACTTAACACCGAAAGTGTGATAAGAGACCTTGGGATACAGGTGGTCTCTCCTTTGATAATCACATCGCCACAGTAGTCAGGAAATCCTTCTACTTGGCACACCTCATCACAAAATGTTTCTCATCCAGGAAAAAAAGAGGTCTTTGTTCCCCTCTACTCATCACTCGTTAGACCCATTATAGAGTACAATGCCCATTTTGATATGTATCTCACAAGGCATCTACAACAACTGGAAAGGCCACAGAAATACCTCACAAAGAGGATTACCGGCCTCAAACAGATACCCTATGCAGACCGTCTCTGAAAACTCCAGCTTTACTCCGTCACATATTGCCTACTCAGAGGTGATCTCTGCCTAACATACAAAGCTATATCAAACCCAGAGCTGTTGGACATTCTCCACTTAAAGAAATCCCAATCCCTCCGAGCCACACACTCTAGGGACCTAAAACTTGTCACCACAGTAAACAGAACATGCTGGAGGGGATAGGTTCCTGTCCCATGGACTTCCCATACCCTGAAACAAACTATCTATCTAACAAAGCTTCTCATTAGCACTCTTCAAGAAAAATCTTGATGATTGGATGGGAAATAGGAAATTCACCCTGGGGTTACCTCTGTGGCTCTGCTCAACAGGGGCACAGGAAAATAATTTTCTTGGGTGGCGAAAGCCAGGGTACCTTTTTGCCTAGGCTTATATAGGCCCTAGGGCCAATAGCCTACTACCTGCCTGTAAACCTATGAAAAAGTCTTGTAAACTGTGACATAGATTCCAATGTTGATAAACTGTATAAAGGATTAACCTGCCAAACATTAATGAGTGCATGCATCACAAAAGCTTGGAAGTAGGCATTTAAAAATATGCCATATAAAATAGCTGGGAATAATGAATTCTTACAGTAATAGCAACACTTTCCATATTATCTTGGAATATGAAAGGTCTCACAGGTATAGACAAAAAGGAAAGAGTACTTAATTATATTAAGAAATACAGAGTGCAAATAGCAGTGCTACAGGAGACACATTTGCAAAGAAATTAGCATGTCAGTTTGATATTGCAAGGATTTCATTATGGATATTCTTCAGAATTGTTGTTCTTTCAGCTTTTCCCGGTTAGAGGTCACCACAGCGGAACTCCATTCCACTAATGATTGGAAGTAGATTTTTTACGGTGCCGAGGTGCCAGCCCGATGCCCAACCTTCAACGAAGGCACGCCCATTCATGCATGTCTTTCGAATGCCACTTGACCGTGGGGAGGACATGCAGACTCCACAAAGAAGGTGCTCCAGCCGAGAATCGAACGTGAGGGAGAAAAGAAACGAGGAGTATTTATTATTAATTAATAGAGGAGCTCCAGTAGTGATAGAAGAGGGGGGAAAAAGATGGTAATGACAGATTTGTGTTAGATGAGGCTTACCAATTACTAGTTAAGATAGGAAGAGATGAGATAAACATGGTGATTTGTAATCAATCTGCAGGAAAGTCTTCAGCAATAGATGGTATACTGATGGAAGTTTAGAAGCTAAGGGAGAAGAAAGTGATAAAAAGTCTGGAAGGTTTTGTTTAATAGCATTTTAAAAGGAGAGGAGGCACCAATATCCTGGAAAAAAAGTGGTATGGGCTGTAATACATGAAGGCAGTAAAGACCTATCCGACCAGCTTCATATAGGCCCATCTGAGTTTTAATACGTGATTATA
Source organism: Protopterus annectens (assembly GCF_019279795.1). Taxonomy (NCBI): domain Eukaryota; kingdom Metazoa; phylum Chordata; order Ceratodontiformes; family Protopteridae; genus Protopterus; species Protopterus annectens. The sequence continues at coordinate 657,225,654 of NC_056725.1, forward strand.
AAGTATTTATGACTATTCTTCTTCTTTCGGCTTTTCCCGGTTAGGGGTCGCCACAGCGGATCACCTGTCCGCTCATGATTGGCAGTAGATTTTTTACGGTGCCGAGTTGCCCGCCTGGAGCCCAACCTTCCACGGGAAGGCACACACATGCAAACACTCACGCCTAAGGCCAATTTAGAGTGTCCAATCCACCTACAGCATGTCTTTGGGATGTGGGAGGAAACCGCAGCACCTGGAGGAAACCCACGACACCCCAGCAGAGGATTGAACTGGCAAACCTCTTGCTGTGAGTTGACAATGACAATGGATATGCCAAAAGTATTAGATATGGACCAGTGTGGTTTTGTAGAGGGGAGACAAACATTTGAAAATGTTAATGGAATAATGATGATTCAGAGGGAAGCAAAATGTAAGAAAATACGGCTGTCAATGGTAAGTCCTGATGCGGAGAAAGCATTCAGCAATGTAAGCTGGGATTTTATGAGAAGGGCAAGGGAAGCATTTGCATTTCCGTATGGAATAATACGGTTAGTTACAAGGATATATGCGGAATTGGAGGCAAAAATCAAAGTGGAAGAGGATCCCTCTCTGATAAGTTGTGTTTGAACACAGGAATTAGGAAGGGGTGTATTTTCACCTTTGTTATTTGCATTATATTTAGAAACATTGGCTAAGAAAATAAGGGACTCAGAAGTTGTTCAAGAAAAGATGGCTTTATTTGCAGATATTATTTTATAGCTGATGGAACAAGAAAGGGACATCTCAGTGGTGTGGAACATTCTGCAACAGTTCCATGTTTTTTCGGGATTTAATATTAATGAAGATAAAACAAAGGCTACAGCTGTAAACTATGTACCCACACATGGATTGGTTCAGTAATACCCATATTTATGCAGACACGATAAACTTAAGTATTTAAGAATATGGATTAAAAGGATCATGTTATGGCAGCTAATGATATGTGGGAAGAAACTAAAAAGATACTTTTGTACCCCAAGAAGAATCCAAACATTTTTTTTCCTCAGGTATATGGCAGATGTTAGAAGTAGTAGTTATGGAAAATGCTCCTGTAACTAAGGCAATGAGTTTTTTGAGCTTGGATACAGGATCTGAATTGCCTAGACATAGTAAGGCTTTGGTAGGTTTAATTTTTTTGCTGCTAAAAAGCAATTACTAGAAAATGTAAATCCAAATTTAAACCAACTATACTTGAAGTAGTGAATATTGTAACAGATAAAAGAATAGAGGTATGCTATGCTATTTTAGATAAGTGATAATAATTTTTAAGCATTTTTTATTTAGATATATTATATAGAATTACTGTATGTTATGATGCTGATTTAGATGTGTGGATGTTTCACTATCATCTTGTTAAATGTATCATTACACTTATACAAATGTAAGTGTTCCTGTGTCAGAAATGATCATTCAATAAAGTTGTTTTTAAATCTGTCGGCATGCTTGCTATGAAGCCACAATGATCCAGGTTTGTCACTTTTTATCCTTCTCATGCATAAAATAGAGCTAGACTTACATGAACCAGGATCAGTTTGACTTTACCTTCCTTAGGCTATCATGACTACTGCCACCCTGTGCAAGGATGGTGGTTATCTTATTCATTTATTCTCATCAATCGACTGTTTTTATCATCCTCTTCTGTTGTAAGTAAATTTAAAATCTTGCAAGCATTCTTTCATATCATGTTCCCTTTTATCTACTTCTCAATCTATTTGCTCTTAATATTTCTGATATTTTATGTAGATTTACCTTAGTCCTGCCATTTTCTGGATTTTTGACTTTCATAGTCATTCTCTCAAACTTTAGGCCATGTGTTTTGTTGTGTTCAGATTTCAGTGCTTTTACCTTAAGCACAATAATATATTCTTAATATTCCTTCATATCATCCTTACCCGCGGTTAACCTCAGACTCTGCAGTTTTTTTCTCTTTGTGTAGGAACTGTTATCCCAAAACTTCTTGTTGCCACACAACTCTGGCTAGGCTTATAAATGCCCTAGGGCAGATAGCCTAGTATGAACCTATGAACCTATCCCTTAGCCAACAACCAGATCACCTCTACAGGAACTTACATACAGTAAATAAACACTTACATTTAATTCTGTGTACACACCTTCATACTATTTGTCTTAATCTAAATATCTATCTTAGTGATTATAGTGACTTGAAAAAAAAAAAGTTTTGTATACTGATGTGAACTGTTACATATTGTTATGCTTTACCTTCTATTTCGGCTTTGATTTACTTTGCCTTAAATTTTACTCTCCTTGCATTTTACTATGTTTTTATATATTGTATTTCACTATGTTTTTATTGTATCCTTGGAGCTTTTCTCCCCAGGACTCCATTGAAAACGGGCTCATTTGGCCCAATGGACCATCCTGGCAACCAAACTTCAAATAAATAAATAAATAAAATAAAATAAATAAGTATTGTGGTTTGTGTCTGTTACCATCAGTGAGGATTCTGCCATGACCAGGAGTTAACTAATTGGATTATATGGTGGTGGTGGTTTTTTTTTTTTTTTTTTTTTTTTGAATTTCTGAGGAATGTAGTTGTAAACCAGAGTTGTCAAACTGCAAGTGGTAACATGGGGAATCCATACCAGGTTTGAGTATTTTAGCGTATTCCCCCTACTCCAAGGTACAGTGATATCTCAAAATGTTTAAATAGCAGGAGTGTGGGTCATGGGGGGAAGATGCCCTGCAAAAACACTTTTGAGTATGAGTGAGTTTCACATTTCATTTTTTTTTTTTGTAGAAATTGCAGTTTAATATTTGTAGTGTTGAGACTCCATGATATCACGCCTCACATGTTGATAAGAGATGGATTAGGCACTGTATTCTTTCGTCGTCAGAAGGGGAAAAAAAGGACGTTCAGCCAGCAGTCCGCAAAGCCATTGCATTCAGGTCTTTCAGAAATGTGTTAATGGGAGGGATGTCTGGGCCACAGCTATTTATTCACTAAGAGAAGTGAATTACATGACAACAGTTTTGCCATCTACTTCAGGATTTTACAGTATCCTTTGGAAGAGTTGGTCTTCAGGTCGATTTTTGTTGAATGTCCCTCATTCCACAACTGTGGGGTTTCTGCTTGGGAATTAACCCATGAGTTTCAGCCACTGCAGATGTCCTTTTAAGAAACATAAATATGTATGTGATATTGACATATTAATGGATCATTTAGCGGGCTTTCTTGCTTTGGTGCCCCCCCAGTTTGACTTAGGGCAGGGATCCATAGCATTGACCATAGCTCTCAATCATCCTGAATTAACCACCCATTTTTAAGCTTAAATAAGTTTATTTTCCCAAGTGCCCCGATTTAGACACAAGAACACCATAGAGACTGAGATAAGTGAGGGCCCTTCTTTAGGTAACTTTCAAGTGTATGGTGGAGTATCCTTATTAGTTAGTATGTGTTCATGCAAACAAGGAGCAAAAATGTATATTTCTGAATGTGTGCATATCTTTTAATCCATCTGCCATGGTTCTCTCTCCCATTGTTGGCAAAACAAAATAGGAGGTACCCACATGTTGCAGCCTTTTCATAGGGGCCATCTTGAAGACCAGCTTATGTGCACATACATACTTTTCAACCACCAGATAAGAGGATCAGGGCCACAGGACCTTAAAATCAGGTACAATCAGGAGCACTTAATTAACAATGTATGCATGTTTAAATAAGCACATTAATGGGCATGCCCACACACATTCATTTACACAGAGTATCATTTCAGAGCTCTGAGCAGTTTCTTATTAAAAAGAGTTGTATACATAAACAGATGTGTTAAAAATATAGGATTATTTATATTTTCACACAGCTGTATAAGATTAAAGTAATACATGCTCACCCCTCAGACCCATGAGTTCCAGTTTTATAAAGATAGGTCCGTAAACATTTGCAAAACACAAATACTTACTTAAAAAAACAATAAGTCAATTTACATTTAGACTATTAACTATACAGTCTGTTTGCTGCAGTTCTGCACGTCATTTCTCCACTGCCAAAAGTGAAACTAAGTTATTCACCTTCAGCATCTTGGCAGGCAGTCATGTTCTGCGCCTGATGCCGTGGAATGTTCTTTGTTTTAAACAGCTGTTGCCTTTCTTGCTGCTTCCAGCATATCCTTTGGACTTTTCACGTAGTAGCAATCATTGTCCTCATTCATCTTTATTGCTAATAAACAGTTTAATGTTTTGAAGCCTAGTGAGTGTCTGAGCTCGGTTTTTACTTTGTGAACCCTGCTGCCCATTCTGCTTCACTGTCTGAGTGCGGCAAGCAGAGCACAGTCTGCATTAGTTTTTGAAATGTTGGGAGGTCTTGTACTGCAGGGCTTCCAAGCACCATAGACTAATACTTCAGGAAATTAGATGGGTCTGATTCATATGACCACTTAAGTCGTCTGCTACACAGAAAATTCATCAATCAGTTTACAGAACTCCACTTGTGAAGTGCAAAAACCAAGATGAATGCCAATATCTGCAATAGTGGTGGAAGAAAGCTGTAGTTTCATAGCTGGATCTGATAAGCTGGCCATGTTCTGCAGCAGAGGATTTATTGCAGGGAAATTTTTGTTTCCATTTTGAGTAGGACTGCAAACTAAAACTGTTTGGATGTTCTGAAAGGTTTCTGCTCTACTATTGTAGCCCAGATGTCATCCATGTTGTCACCCAAATATGTTTTGCCATCAGAACCAACACGGATTTCAGTGTCTTGCACTTCAAGAATTTAATCGGTAGAACTTGCATTGCCCAGAAACTACCTAGCCAATTAGTGCTTTCTGGATGTCATTATGCAACGTGAGCATTTTGCTTTCCCTGCCTTGTATTGCACACTGAAGTTTTGCAATGTTTCAGTGGCATAGTGCAGGAATAGGAATGCCAGCTTAATGTCGTGGCTCTGCAGTTTCTAAGCTGTTAGATCCACTTTAACAGATCATGGTTCATAGGACATGAAGTAGGATCTTGGGGCAGGTCACAAGGTAAGCATTCTTTTGATGAATTTTGGCAAACAGCTATCGAGTGGGGGCATATCTGATCAATTTGGAAAATTCAATATCCAGAAACAGAGGAAACTCTTTGAACTTCTGCTGACCCTATGCACTGCTGGAAAAGTGACAATAAATGTTGGCTATTAGTTCCTCTACCTGTACAGCTATTGCCTTTACAACCAGATTTAATGCATACATCTGCAATGTGGCATAAGCAGCCCATGCTGAAAATGTGGGGATTAAGCTCTTTTAGTCTGGATAGTGCAGAATGTCATTTACCAACCGTGGATAGAGGATTATCTGATCAATAAGCCACCATGTTGCTCACAGGAATGTCAAACTTGCTCAGTCTCCCCTTTACACAGTCATAAATGGCTTAGTCAGTTTCACTGACAGAAGCAGGCATGTCAAGGAATATAACAACATTTTTACCAATGCCATGGTAAAAAAAAAATAAAATTACAATTAGTTTGTCATCCCACTATGTCTGTACTCTGATTGAGGTACAGACAGTATTGCGCTTTGACACATTTGTGGAATGTTAGAAGTCAAGAAATCTTTAAGAAGACTCTCCCTTTGGCTTCCGCAGTGGGAATTTGGTCCCAGGCACTCACAGTTACTGGAAGGCCTGGTTATGGCTGTCTTTCTTTCATGAGAACTTCTGTTAGGCCACATAAATGTTTCTTTCCTGGGATGGTCATCTCTAGAGAATCCTTACAAGACATAATTAAGGACTTTCAAAAGACAACTGGTGCCTTTTCAGCCACGGAGGGCGTGTGCCACCGTTTCCTTTCTGTTTTCTATTCCCACCTCCAGGATTTCACTCAGGCTACGGTATCCTGTCAAATCTCATGTAGTTAGCTACTATCCCCAGCCCCACCCCAGGCCATGATTGAAGTTGGCCTTGCTTCCCAAGCTTCCCTGCAGAAGTCCTAACTATTACGTGGCAGTAGAAGGCTGGTTCTCTGGATTTGCTTTGATATGGAGAGGCATCACACAGAGCATATGGGCCATAGATGTGGTTGAAATGAACCATGTTTTGCAACTTTTAAGACCAACTCCACTAAATCTCATTTGACAAACCGGTATGTTTTACAGGTGTTGCATACATAGTTCCATCTTCTGGAAGAGATTTAGAGTTGATGCCTGTCAGTGAGTGGCTAAGGAGAGGAGATTATACTTTCATGCGTTTGATTTTAACAGAAAAGTCAGGAATGAGGTTTGGCTGATTTTGGACTGGTCACTGTCCAGTTTATAGTTCTTCTGATATACCAGGGATGCTGAATGTTGTCCTTAGATATGATGGATGCCTGCTAGTGCATCAGTGTATGAGAATATCTCTGGAGATTTCTGTGATTTGCTTTGAGACCACTGCACCATCAGCACAAGGTGTTTTGTTTATTTATCTTCCCCATCATCTTTGCCAAAGTGGTGGCTGTGGTGATTGGAGGGGTTCCAGTAGTAGAGTGTCAGTGGTCCCCCTCTCTTAATTACCGTCATCTGTTCTGACCTACTTTGCTGGGATAACTCCTCTTTATACCTTATTCTAGGGAGTCCTTTCACTGGATGCATTTTTCCTTTGTTCCAGTGGCACTTTGTTATTCACTAGAGACGGTCTGATAGCTGTCTGTCTAGTTCACTTCCATGTTCAGTTCCTCAATTAGATGGTAGATAGTGTATAGATAGTGGTTGAGAGCTGTCATCTTCTGGAATACAGTACATGCTAATGCTGTATGGACTAGTGCATGTTTCACCACCCTGTAGCGGAGTTCATTCCACCTCAGCCCCTGAATGTAGCTAAATCTTTGCCCATTTCGGGAGCTCTCTTTTTGCAGGCTTTGTGAAACATTCTTTTAGAGTTGAGAATGGTGAGTTTATCTTTGCATGTCCTTGGGGGACCTTTCTAAACTGGTGCCCCTTCTTGTGAGTATGGGCTGTCTGGGAGTGGTGTGGCTTCTGAACAATGAGGGAGATGCATGCTTTTGTTCCCTGTGCCAGGAAAAGATACAAGTGTAGCAGTGGGCTACAGACCAAAGCATTTGCCTTTTGGTGAGCCACAAGCCAGCTGAGTCAAATGTCATTACAGCAGTATTAAGGATTAAAGAGTTCCTCTCTGCTTTTCCTGTCTTCTGTCACATCCTTTGTACAGATTTCTTAGAAAAAACAGGCTTATTTTGGTGGTACACTATGACTTGCTTTCAGGCTATTTGACTTCTTGCCTCTGCCAGAACTATTCTGGCCCTTATGTGGGCTGTAAACAAAAACAGCTGTCAAACTTAAAAAAACAGGAAACCAAGTTCAGCGAGCTAGTGTCCTCCCAAGCAGTAAACCAAATCTAAACATCCACTCATATCATGAAGGAAAATGAAAACAGCCTCGCTGAAAGGCAACAAGGAAAAAAGTCCACGGATTTATTTAAAAGTTTTAAGCGCTTTTCGTTTGCCTCAGTCGGCCAAACTTCTTCAGAAACATTAATACAATGAGCTGGGAATCTAATATATACACACAGCTGATTTATAATTAACTAATTATACATAATGAAAATTGCCTCATTAGCAGGGAGCTTCATAAAAGAGACAAACAGACAAAACACACTGCAGCACCCTATGAATAAAAAATCAAAACCTATATAAAGAATTATATAGGGAAAAAAATATAAATAAAAAGAGAAAGAAACAGTGACAATCACCAATTTGTACAGTTAAATAACATCATATAACTCAAAATACAATGTTGTATAATCACAACAAAACAATATTAAAGTTTTACTAGTGCTTAGATCTATTGTATGCTAATAGAACTCTAAAAAGTGTTTAGCAACAAGTACTAGGAATTATGTCAACTAGCTGACACTAATTCTACTTCCTTAAACTTTTTAATTTTAAAATACTACAAATGGAGCAAGAATCATCCAGACCAGGGGGATTATATGCGTTAAGTCTAACCTGCCAGTTAAATTCAAGCTCCTCTGATTTCAGAAGTCTAGGCCCACCCCTACTGTCAACCTTTACATGATCTATAATAGTAAAGTTAAAAGTATGCTCTTGGTTAGTGGAGGCATGTTTGGCTAATGCATTTTCCAGTTTCTGTTTCTTAATTGCATATTGGTGCTCATATATCCTATCTCGGAGCCTCCGCTCCGTTTTCCAAATATAGAAAGCAGGGCACAATTTACACGTAGCCAAATATACAACAAAACTGGAGTTACAATTAAATTTATCCTTAATTCTATATTGTAAGCCGTTGATGTTGAAACTATTAGTCACGTCCACAAAATTACAATAGTTACAACATTCACATTTTCTCATGCCATTACTTCGGGTAATAGGGATATTATTTTGCTCCAAGATGGACTTCAAATTCTGCCCTCTTCTAAAAGTTATTCTGGGGAAATCACCCAGTTTACCATATATATTGGAATTGGTTTTAAATAGTTCCCTATTCTTTTTTAATGCACGAGTTACTATGTAACGTGTAAGTAGTGATATAACTTAAATTGTTTTCTTTTACTCTAGTATTCTGTGAAACGAGACTAGGCAATAAGTGTTCAACAGAACCACTGTTGTCAGAAGTGAAAGAGACACTTCTAATATTAAGAAGTGGTAAATATACTTTGTCTAATCTCTTTGTCTTTACTTCATTAATTAAGTCATCTAGTAGGGGTTCTGGGTAGCCACGATGAATAAACATACTCCTAAGTAAAGAACATTCTTCAAGTAAGTCCTCCTCTAAGGTTATCATTCTTGAAGCCCTCACCAATTGGCCCTTAATAACCGACCTCTTTTGGTATAGAGGGTGGTTGCTTGAGAAGTGGAGAAACGTGTTGGAGTACGTACTTTTTCTTTAAATCTTAGCTACAAAGCTCCCTAACTCATAGTTTTTTACCAAACAGACGTCCAAGTATGATATTACATCTGTATTGAATGTAGATTTAAACTGTAAAAATTGTGTAGTACTATTAAAGTAATCTACCATATTGGAACCCATACGTTCATCTCCATTTAACAGGATGAATATATCATCAAGGTACCGTGTATACAAAATCAGTGAGTCACAAAAAGTATTGTTATTGAACTCAAATTCCGACTCCCAATAAGCCATGACAAGATTTGCAATACTGGCTCCACAGGGTGACCCCATGGTTACCCCCACTTTTTGGAGGTAGAATTGGTCCTTGAACATAAAAAAGTTGTTAGACAATATTAGATCAATGAGTTCCGTTACCAACCTGATCTCAATTGTAGGAGCTCTATGTTTACTAAGCATTAGATCAACCCATTCAATAGCTATCGTGTGTGGAATACAAGTGTATAAGTCCTTCACATCGATAGTGAGGAAATTAAAGTTCGCATTGAATTCAAGGGCTTCAGTCTTCTTCAAAAATGACCATAAGTCTTTACAGATTTGTTTCTCATGGACTAAGTATTTTTGAAGTATTGCATCCACTACTTTAGCACAAGAATATGTAGGTGAGCCTCGACCATCGACTAGTGGTCTTAGTGGTGGATTAGTCAAATTCTTGTGTAACTTAGGGATGACAAAAATGGACGTGTATCTGGGGTAAGATGTTGACAGGTAGTTATAAATTCGCTGTTCAATTCTACCCTCAATGTACAGGTCTTCAATACAGTGTTTATTAAGCTATAGGCTTTATTCACCTCCGAACGTGAACTTACATCGCAAGAACTGGTGTTCAATAATCTATTCATACAATCTTGATAATCACCATTGTCAAAAACTACCAATCCCCCTCCATTATCTGATTTACAAAATTGTAAACCCTGAGTTTTAATGTAAACCAAGAATTCACATTCTTCCTTGCTTATATTGTAAGAAGCCTTATACTTATACAAGTTATTAACCATATGGCGGATGTCTAGTTCACAAAGTTGTTAGAAAATCTGCAAGAGTGGATTCAAAGGGGGGTTATACGTACTAGGGGTGTGAAACTTGTCTTGTTCCACAGTGTTCAAAAAATTATCCATTATTAAACTAAAATTCAACTTCCTAGTGAACATTTTAATATCAGCAATAGTATTGACCACATTAATTGGTTGAGCTGGAACAAAGGTGAGACCCTTAGACAGAAATTCTACAATTTCTGCACTAATCTCAGTAGATGAAAAGTTATGTGGGCTGTATGGGAGAATGACAGCCTTAGTTTCAGGGCTCGGCTGCTGCTGTAGTCCCAGTCATTCTTCTATCTTTACAATGTACTTGAAGTCCCCTGGAATTGTCCCACTAGGCAGAAGTATGTGTCATGGCAAAGTGAAAAGGATTCTCCATTTGGGCAGACAAGCATTCCCTTCCTTCTCAGTTGGTGAACCTTTAGAGCTGTACAAGTAATCGCAAATATTTGTTTGATTTGATTATTATTGCTTGGTCAAGATTCATGTTTTTCTGCCATATTGGTGCATCATGACCTAGTAGAAGGCAGTATTTTTTCCTAGAAGAAGTTGACAAAACAGTTGATGTTCTTCGTGTTTCACTGTTGCAGTCATCACACTTAGGTTATCCTGCCAGGGGTAGCCCTCAGTTGGCCCGAATACCAGTAGCTTAGTATTTCTGCTTTGGATGCTGTCGCTCCAGGACTGACATCAGGTCGTCAGTGGTATAAAATTTGGCAGACAACGGCATTACATCAGTCTTTCTTGCAGAGGAGCCCGAAGCAGAAGCAGTTCGCACAAGTGCCGGTCGGCCACTACCTGAGTTTTCATTTCTGAATTGAAGTTGAAGTCTTCTAAAGCTAAGTACCCCATTCAGGATCCTTTTTTCTTGCTCTAACCGGTGTCAGAAAAAGTTAACAATTGTCTCGCCTGTGGAAAGCAAATACCACACCGAGACTTCCATTCTTACTGCGTCACCTGTTTAGGCCCAGACCATAACGTCCCTCGCTGTCACTTTTGTGCTTTGTTCAGTGCCAGAACTATACGTCATCGGGCCCTTATTGTAGCTAAATATTTTTGCTCTCAGTCCTCATATTCCGATATGGCTTTGGTAAGCCATCCGACTACCGATCTTCCAAAAAAACTTAAGGATAAAGACAGAGACAGACCGCACAGGTCCAAAACTGCCGACAGTGCTTCTGTTAAGCTAGTCGTTAGTTCTCTGGTCCTCAGTGAGGCGCTTTTGCAGCCCCAGATGCCCGCTTCTGTGGATTCATAGGCCGCTACAGAGACCCTTTCGGTGTCTGGTATGCCACGAGACTCTTCTTTGACTAAGAATCCTGCGGATGTCTCTACCTTGGATGGGTCTGGAGCCGCTGAGCGCAGGCACTGGCTTCCGAGGAAGTTCTTCACACTACCGATACTCAACACAAACCGACGACTTCTTTTGCGTCTTCAGTTCTTTCTAAAACTACCAAGTTTCTAAGGTCCAGGGTATGAACTACACCTAAAAAAACGATGACCCAAGCTCAGGCACCTGCTTCCATGCCTCAATGTCAAATGCTTAAAATGGCGGAAGACCTTATTATGCTTATTGGGGGAAGCCAGGCTACCCCTTCCAAAAGAAAAAGAGACTTGTCTCCAGTAGTTTTATCTGAACAGGAGTCCGATGACTCCCTGGTTTCTGAATATGAAGACATGCAACCCCTCTGTGCTTATGAGGTTTCTGATGCAGAGGAATCCATTCCTTCTGCCTCTCCTCCCAAGGATTTTTCATTTGGTGAAATCCTACATACTTTAAGGGAGCATTTCCAATGGGAATGTCAGGACTATCCTCAATCAAAAAAGAGACTCAGGGAATTCTTAGCTTTACCACAGCACAGACCTTTAGCCATTCCTCCTGTCCTGGATGTTGTGGATGATGATTTTATGGAATCCAGTTTGACTCCTGACACCCTTCCTCCAGCTCCCAGGAAACCTGACAGGTAACTACAGAGTCCCCTGACTCTCACAAATTCCTTTTCAAAAATCCTACTGCTGACCCGGAGGTCATCTCCCAAGGACCTAAAGGAATTAAAGCAACCTCAGCTAAAAATCCCACCCCATCAGACCAGGATTCCCAAGCTTTACACAGATGGGATAAAGTATACACCTCTGCAACTCTTGCTATTAGAGCACTAAATTGTCAGTTCCACATGCTGAAATATCAGCAGCATACCATAGAACTCCTTATATAAAAAATAGCGTCTTTTCCTGCTTGTGCAGAAAATAAAGAATTACAAGAGCTTATGCAGTCTGCAAGCAAAGTTACTAGCACACCTTGCAATGTGACTTTGATGCCCTAGAAGCATCTTGCAGGGCAGCAGTCACTGGTTCTGTCCTTAGAAAGCATGCTTGGCTTAAGAAACAGACCTTGCCAGACCATGTCAAATCAAAATTATTGGACACACCATTGAACAAAGACCATTTGTTTGGCACCAAGGCAGAAGAGGTCTTAAAAAGATGGAAGAAAAAGCTAAATCTATGCAGATAGTTAAAGACTTTTTACAGGTCCAGCCTCCGAGGTTCAGTAGGCATTGCCCCTCCAAGCACTGGTCCTTTCCGGCCCCCTCCAGGCCAACTCAGCCAAGACCCAGGGGAAGCAGACCCACCCAGACAGCAGTCCCAGGGAATGCAGAGATCTAAGCAATGGAGTTCCTCCTCTTCAAAAACAGGGAGTGCTAAGCCACCCCCTTATGGTAAGAACTCACAATGACTTTACACCTCCACCCCTTACCTCTGCCCACCTGCTGGTGCCACTAGGAGGAAAACTCTCCTTCCGTGCAAGCAACTGGACCTCTGTTACCAACGACCGATGGGTCCTCAACATAGTGTCCCAGGGATACAAATTTTATTTCCACACTCTGCCAACCCCAAAAGGGTTCCCAGAGCTTCCTCCATACCAGTGGGCAGAGGCCAAAAAGCAAGTCCATTCCCTGCTGTCCATGAGGACAATACAGCATGTTCCTGCAGAGGAGATAGGCCAAGGTTTCTATTCCAGACTCTTCCTGGTACCCAGAAAAGAGGGCACCTGGCACCCAATTCTCGATCTATCCATTCTAAAACACCTTTATGGGGATACCAAAATTCAACATGCTCACCCTCCAGCAGCTTCTTCCTGTGCTTTCCAAGGATGCTTGGTTAGCCACCCTAGACCTAAAAGAGGGCCTACCTACACATCCCAATCAGGGAATCTTGCAGGAAATATCTACGTTTCAGGTCAGGGTCTGTGCACTTTCAGTTCTCTGCGCTTCCCTTTGGCTTATCCACTGATCCCAGAGTTTTCACAAAATGCCTGATGCCATTGCCGACAAAGAAATATTCAAATTTATCCCCCTACTTAGATGATTGCCTGATTCAGGGAGACAGTCAGGAAAAGCTGTTACAGCACCTGACCTTTGTAAAAGACCTACTGACCTCCCTGGGGTATACTATCAATGAAAAGAAATCAAAACTAGTCCCCACACAAAAAATTGTATTTCTGGGAGCAAGCCTGGACACAGCATCGCAGATGACATTCCTTGCTCCAGGAAAAACAAGCCTACCTGACAGGCTACTTTTCTCAACTAGCCACCAGAACCCAGTTATCTGCAAGGAAAATCCTGCAAGCTCTAGGGTTCATGGCCTTCTGCATTCTACACATTCCATATGCCAGACTGCATATGAGGAAACTACAATGGTACCTAAAAAGCCTTTTATGTCAACACTCTCAAGACCTGGAAACTATCACACCTATAATACCCTGTCAAAAGAAAGATTTTCTTTGGTGGGCAGCAGCATGCAACCACAACAAAGGACTTCCCTTCTCACAACCCCACACCACCCAGACCCTCACCACAGATGAGTCAGACTATGCCTGGGGTGCACACCTGGATGGCAGTTGCATTCAGGGCCACTGGAGCCCAAATCAAATATATCTGCACATCAACCAAAAAGAGATGCTATCTGTTCAGCATGCCCTGACAGCTTTCAGACCCCTACTCTCCCCGGGGCCTCTAATGATCAAAACAGACACCACCACAGTGATGTGGTATATCAACAATCAGGGAGGGACTCACTGTTATCCTCTCTGCAGGCTTGCCTTGACCCTTTGGCACACAGCCTCAGCCATGCAACTACACCTGCTACCACAATTCCTGCCAGGCTCCCTAAACTCTCTGGCAGACAACTTAAGCAGAAACCTGCTAGACCCACACGAGTGGCAGCTAGACCACAGAACCTTCAACCTTGTAACCCAGAAATGGGGCACCCCGAAGGTGGACCTCTTTGCCTCCCACTCCAGTCATCAGCTCAGCAAATTGTGCACCAGGGAGCCTCACAGCAAGGCCTGGAAAGTGGATGCTCTGTCCTTCCAATGGGTAAACCTCTCGATCTATGCATTTCCCCCTCTACCACTCATTTCAAGGGTACTGCTCAAAATAAAGGAGGAAAAACCAAGGGCAGTCTTGATTGCCCCAGACTGGCCACACCAGCACTGGTACCCACTGCTGCACAGCCCGTCACCCCTGCCACTGTGGCACCTACCTCAGATCCCAACACTCCTGACCCAGAAAAATGGACAATTCATGCAGCCACAATTGCAGACCCTGAACCTGGCAGCCTGGGTTATTCCCTGACCTCTCCTCCTGCTGCCAGCCTAAGCAAACAAGTCCTGGATGTTATATGTGAGGTCAGATGCCCCAGCACTAGAAAATCCTATGCTGACCAAGAGGAAAAGGTTTTGCACCTGGATCCAGGCTAAGGGAGCCAAAACAGCACAGCCCTCCCTACATCTCATCCTGGATTACCAAGAGACCTACTACACAGGGGTCTATCCTTCTCTTCTATTAACATTCATGCCTCAGCCATCTCTGCTTCTTACAGCACAGAGCCACCTCTCTTCTCACACCCTCTCATCAAACAGTTCCTTAGAGGGGCTAACAACTTATGGCCACCCAGAAGACCTCCTACCCCAGCTTGGGACCTTAACTTTGTGTTGGAAAAGCCCACCGTACCCCCCCCCCCTTTGAGCCTGCAGCATCAGCAGAGTTAAAATTCCTCTCTTGGAAAACAGCCTTGCTTCTGGCCATCACTTCAGCTAGAAGAGTTGCAGAGCTACAAGCACTCATGGCTGTAGAGCCCTTCATCATTTTACATGCTGACAGGGTCTCCCTCAGGACTAACCCATCCTTCATGCCTAAAGTGGTGTCCTGTGTGGCTGTCAACCAATCCATTCATTTTCCCACCTTTTTCCCCTAACCTACAAAATAAGTTGGAAAGGATTCTCCACTCTCTAGATGTGCACAGACAGCGCAGATTCTATCTGGATAGAACTAAATCATTTAGAAAAACTGACCAATTGCTAGTCAGCTTCGCAGCAGGGGCAGAGGGCAAGGCCATATCTAAACAGTCTCCAAATGGATAGCACACTGCATCCATTTCTGCTACAAACAGCACGGGAAACCTCCCCCAAAGGGAGTCAGGATGCATTCCAACAGGGCAACCTCCACCTCACCAGCTTTTCTCAGAGGGGTCCCCACCAGGGACATCCTGGAGGCTGCAACATGGACTTCTGTTCATACCTTCACCAAGCATTATCACCTGCCTATCTTCTCCAAATCCAGAGCAGGCCTTGCCACCGCAGTCTTGCAGGGCATCCTAGCCAGCCCCCAGTCTTCTTGACTGCCTCCACCCTTTTCTTCAGCTTTGGGAATCAACCCAAGTGTGATGACTGCAACAGTGAAACATGAAGAACATAGTACAGTTGTGTACACTTACCATAAATGTAGATGTTCGAGTGTATTCACTGTTGGAGTCCTGGTTTCCCACCCTCCATCCGCCTTGTCTCTCTCTCTCTCTCTCTCTCTCTCTTCCTCTCTCCGTACAGGGAATTTTTGGTATTTGCTTTCTACTAGTGGTGTTCTTCCACCATAACCTAGCTCCCTATTTGGGGGCTCCTGACAGCTGGGGCAAGAAAAACTGATGTAATGGCATTTGCTGCCTGATTTTATACCACTGACGACCTGACGTCAGTCCTGGAGCGACAGCAACCGACGCCGAAATACTAATCCTCTGGTATTCGGGCTGACTTGAGGGCTACCCCTGGCAGGATAACCCAAGTGTGATGACTGCAACAGTGAATACACTCGAACATCTACATTTATGGTAAGTGTACACAACTGTACTTTCTAGATAAGATTTCTATCTTTCTAGTACTATTTGAGGAATCCCTCTGTTCATTGAGAACTTTTTCCTGTATGCTTTTTGCATCTGTGCCTGCCAACCGTGAAGCATCTGATCTGACGCTATTCGTCTCATTGTCGATCACTGATGGGTAACTGATCTGACCCTCAGATCTGAGCTGGCAAAGTGAGTGGCAGCTGCTGAGCTCAAGTTCCTCCCTTCTCCTCACTTCCTGCTACCCATGATCCTCAGACCTTGTTTGCCGCGGTAGTGAACGGTTGGTTCCTGAGCTCGGGCAAGCCTTTAGTTAAGTATTGACCTTTTTAAGGAGTTTTTCTTCTCCCTTTCTGTCTTAGTTTAGTTTTAGCTGTACTTTTTATAGTGTAAGGTAGTTTTACAGTTAGGCTTCCTCCCTCCCTCTAGTTGGTCTCTGGTGTTAGGTCCCTTCCCGCCCTTTTTCTTCCCTTCTATTTCTTCTCTTGT
Organism: Protopterus annectens; assembly: GCF_019279795.1. NCBI lineage: Eukaryota > Metazoa > Chordata > Ceratodontiformes > Protopteridae > Protopterus > Protopterus annectens. The sequence continues at coordinate 657,242,230 of NC_056725.1, forward strand.
GAAGAGGGTGAGTGGTGCTTGTGTGTTTTGAGTATGGCATAGAAGCCCGCAGGCTTCGAATGCTGCTTTTCATCCAAGAGCAAGTGGCACCTGCAGACGCATGAGGAGTGCAAATAAAAATAAAAAGCCTCGGTTACTCACGGCAGAAATAAAATGTATAATTTATTGGAATAAAAACGTACGCGCTTTCACGGTTTAGCCAACCACTTCAGACTTCTAAAGAAATAAAACTCCATATTAAAACAAGATCAATGACATAATTCAAATAATTAACATAAATTAATCACATTAAAGACATACAATCCTAAAAAAATAGTGCATATAATATTTTATCTAGAGACAGAATCATCTCAATGTTTCAATGGTCTGGCTTTCAGGAAGGGTTTGAGTGAGACTTTACTAATTTATTAGCCTGCAGCCGTAATATCCGTTTTTGTTCGGCTGCTTCTGTTTTATTCTTAAAGTCCCCACCTCTAATTCCTTCTCTAATACTAAAAATTTGAAGGTATGATTAGTACCTTCTTTTAAAATATGTTGCACAAGTGCATTAGTCTCTTTTGCATTGCGAATGTCTCTACAGTGCTCTAAAATCCTATCCTTTAGCATACGGTTAGTTTTTCCAATATAGAAAGCATAACATACTCTACTGTACAAAAACTAAAATACACCAAGTTCCTAGTTCTACAATCTGTATAGAAATTCAGATCAATCTGAAGTCCTAAAAATGGATGCTTAGAGGTAGGGATTTTAAGAATAAAACAGAAGCAGCCAAACAAAAATGGATATTATGGCTGCAGGCTCTCAGATCCAAAGAGGCCAAGCAGGTCCTTCTCCGGGGTCCGTAGACTGTCCACCCACTCCAGTCACTCCTCTGTTTCATCTAGGTCCACCAGAAGTGTGCTCCCCTCGGATATGGACCAAATGATGAGGAGTTTCCTCAAAGCCCAAACGGAACTGGGTTTACTCCGTTCCCATGGCCGTGCACTTAGGGTCTATATTATATTCTCGAAAGCTGACAATGTCAAATCCGACATTGTCGACACGAGAATAGTGAAAGTGCAGAACATCAAACAGGTAAATGGAAATCTCCATAAGGGGAGATTTCCATTTACTTCAGTGTAGTGCGGTCTTGGAATTGGTATATTTAAGTAACAGGGGGGTGTGGGGTGCAGGGGGCCTTGCCCCCCGCCTACACCCTTTAGATTTTCTTTTTTTTTTTAATTTATTTTTATGAACAGTTGAAATTTTAATAGTTTGAGCAATAAAGGTCAACCTTTAATGATTCAAACTATTAAACTTTCGATGTTCTAATATAGACCCTGCACCTAGGAGTCCCTTTCCCTGGCCGGCTCATGATAGCTTGGTTCCCCAGGTTCAGGGCTCGTTGAAGGAGTGGCAGTTGGCATCGGGAAACACCCCTCCTCCCACTCCACCTGGGTCCTTGGTGGGGTCAACTCATCTTCCCTTGGGGTCGGCCTTACCTTATGCCCTAGATGTCCACCAAGGGCACCGGGGCCGGGTTCGGGTCTGGAGTTTTCATATCGCTGTTTCCCCTTGGGGTCTTCAGCCTTGGACAGCTCGGGACCGATATTGTCCAGGGGTGGGGCACTGGGCCAGAATCCACCCCCCACATGGGCTGTGCTAGTGGGGAGAGGGAGAAGGGGACTTCATCCAGTCCTTCGGCCTATCGGGCAATAGAGAGGACCTTGTCTAGCTGGTCGGCTTCCTCCTCCTCAGCTCTGAACCCTATATTACCTGGTTCTGTTTTGGGTGGCGAGTCCCTGTGTGGGCCAGAGTCAGCCACCCCAAGATCACCTTCAGAGGGGAGTGACCCCCCCCCTTGGAGTTCCCTCCTCCCCCTCCAAGTTCTCCCCTGAGCCCCTGGCAGAGGAGCCTTCTCGGAAGAGGTCGTGCAAGAGGAGGCACCTTGACTCCCCACGGGAGTCTTTGAAGGATGGCCCAGACTTTGATGAAGAGGATCCGTCCCCCAGTATTGTGCTGCCATGTCTGAAACACAGGGAGATTCTTTAATGGATGTCAGTGTTTATACTATCCAAGGAACTCCAGTTTGACCCATGCTGTGCTAAAGACTGTGGAAGATATACAAAATTCTTTACAATTCCTGGTGAAGGAGCGTTCTGGAGTTGAGTTTAAGTTTTGGGTCAGAGGATGAGACTGAGACTGTCGTAGAGGTGAATACCAAAGGAGAGAGTGCCATCCCTTCCAGGAGAAATGATTTGGTGGAGGAGAGGACTGTAAAGTCGTACAACACTTATGCGAATATTGCAGCAGTTCTAAACAATGGTGAGGATCCTTTTACCAATACTAAAAGGCTAGCGGACCCTGGTAAATTGACCTTGTATATGGAACAGTGTGATTGTTTAAACAAATTACTTAAAAAATATACAAGTGTGGACATTGAAAATAAATATTTCAACAAATGTATTGAATTGAACATTGTCCCTAAAGGACTGAGGTTTTTCAAATGTACCAACGGTGTTTCAGACAAAGATCCTTTTTTCACTAATGTAAAAGAGTTTTTTTAATGAAGCTAGTATCAGCTTTCTGGGGTTACTCACTAAATGTAACCATGAAACCCTGAGAGAGCTGAAAGAAGAAATTCTTAAGGTAAAACGTACCATAGAGTCCAAATTTCAATTTGTGTTTAGTGAAAGGTCTGAGCATTCTTTGTTGTTAGAGGACATCAAGCAACATGGAAAACTCCTAATACAAAGGAAAAATAATAAACTAGATCGGGATCTAACAACATATGAAACGGACACTGTATATTCCATTTTTACTAACAACAAAAATAAGAATTTTCCATCTTTGGGTAAAAATCAACGTGTTCCTTGGTCAGACCACCTTAAACAACGTGGACAAAAAGGTTCCGCTACATTTGCAGAAGTGATCAAGAGTGGAAGAACAGGTCCATTTAAAAAGAATCAGGAGAGACTTGGTGATATTTTAAATGTAGATACAACACCTGAGATGATGGCTCAACAAAACGAGATGACTGCACAAGTAGTAAATGGGAAGGAGACTGAAAAAGAGATGGGTGCAAAACCAAAAGTTTTTTAGTACACGAGAAAGAGCAGAGACCTGCAAAAATAAGGCCTATGGCGACTCGGAAGAAAGGACGAATGGCCTCCGACTCTTCAATGGACAACGAATAAGGTATAATGAACTTGAAAGGGACATTTTAAATCTGTCCAGTTTTGAATTAAATGTATATCATTTGGAGCTATTAAGGCTTGGTGTTAATTTTGTGCCTTCTAAGAGGGCCGATATCACCAATACTGTTCTTGATTTAAAAAATATATTAGGAAATTAAATATGAGTTATTTTCTGAAGGATGTAAAATGCAAGCATGTGAAAATGATTTAAGAGAATTGTTAGGCACTAACACTAGTAGACATTTAAGATATTTTGACAATTTAAGTGCAAACCTAAGGTCAGCTATGAAGGATTTGTGTGACAATAAACATATTCGAGTTATGAAAAGTGACAAGGGGGGGGGTATGCTAGTAGTTATGGGTCAATGCCAATATGTCACTAAAATAGAAAAAATGTTATCCAATGAACATGAATATAGAAGAGTGGAGATTATGGAAGTTTATAAATGTTATAAATACATTTCCTGTTTTTTATATGACAGTTTGATGGGGGATTTAAATGAAGTAGCATACCATTTTTGTAGTATTGAGAATCTTTAAATTTGTGTTCTGTTTGGAATTCCGAAAACCCACAAGAGTCTGTCAGGCACTCCTTTCAGACCCATAATATCAGCCCCCAAATATGTGACTGAGGGCATTTCCATAATGGTAGATACCTTTTTACAGCCATTAGTTCAAAATATGGAGTCTTTTTTTAAAAGATTCCTGGAATTTTTTGGAGAGCATTAGGGAGTTTAGTGACATTGTGGCATTTGATTCAAGCAGACATATGTTCACATTGGACGTTATTTCCTTGTACACCGCATAATACAGGTATCAAATATGTTATAGCTTATTTAAACCAATACACAAAAAAGGGTAGTACTTGTATTAATTTTTATTGTAATTTATTAGAAATCATTTTGAACAATCATTATGTTATGTTCAATAAAAAGTGTTACAAACAGGTTCAAGGTATAGCCATGGATTCCCTGGTAGCCCCCTCCTTTGCAAACATTAAAGAAAGGGTACCTCCTAATGCTAAAGTACAGCTATCAGTAACAAGTGAAAACAGTATTCAAAATGAAACTCTGTACAACAATGGCCAATGAAGTAAAGTTCTCTTGGAGAATAGGTAGTGTGGTTAAATGATATAAAACTTAAAAGTGCAACATATATAGCAAAAAACTTGCATACATTTCCAGTACTTAAATTAAATGCACTTACAAGATATTCACGCTGTGAATGCAGTTATACCATAGCGAAATGATGGCTCCAAAGTTTCCAGTCTTATGATGGCTTCAAAGTATCCAACCTTTTTGGTCTGATATACAAAGTATCCACACTGAAGATGTAGTAGCTGCTATGTGACTGTGATGAACTGTGATAACAGCTTAACCAGTCTAACAGATCAAATAAAAGCTGCTAGCTTTAATGGCAGCTGAAATCCTTTTATTGTAGGAAAAGTTAAAATCTTCATGTCAAGTTAAAATCTTGATGTAGAATAAAACAGTCCCTGTGTATTCCAAACGATAAGCGCTTTCGGTATCTTCTTCAGATCGTAGAGATTGGGACTGGAAGTTCCTTTTTATAGTGTTTGCTTCCTTTACTGTTGAGACAATCATTCAATCATCACACTGTCAATCAGCTGTTTAAACGCACCAATCCTCTTTCCTCTCAGCTGGGGGTGTTCCATTTCCTATACCTTTGCTTTTGAGGGGTGTGACCAGTCATGAATTATTAAGCCAGACACACCTCCATGTTAGCTGATAGTAGGTCTTCTAGCTTTCCTTATTCCACTATATATATTCTCTATCACCTTATAAGTGAAAGTGGCTACAAGAATAAGAAAAATTTAAAGAGGTTACTTTGCACAAAGGATGGGTTTAGCAAACATAAAATCGTTGGACATAAAGGCATGTTCAAGTGTGGCCACTGCACAGCATGCCCACTGATTGACTGCAATACCGAATTTGAACATCCGAGGACAAAGAAGAAATGCACCTTTAATGTCAAAGCCACTTGTATAACCCCCAATGTGGTTTACTTGGCTACCTGTAAACTATGCCCTGCATTCTATGTAGGAAAAACTAATCAGATGTTTAAAAATCACATTTTGAGACATCAAAGAGACATTACCAACAAAGATCCACATGATGCTTTAGCAATGCATGCTGAAAAAAATGTTGGTCATTCTTTCACTTATAAGGTGATAGAGAATGTATATAGTGGAATAAGGAAAAGCAACATTGAAAATATTACAGAAAGCAGGGAGAGTAAGTGCATTGTGAACCTCCGTGCTGATATTGAGCCAGGCTTGAATAATATCATCCCACTGAAACCTATACTAAAAGCTAGAAGACCTACTATCAGCTAACATGGAGGTGTGTCTGGCTTAATAATTCATGACTGGTCACACCCCTCAAAAGCAAAAGGTATAGGAAATGGAACACCCCCAGCTGAGAGGAAAGAGGATTGGTGCATTTAAACAGCTGATTGACAGTGTGATGATTGAATGATTGTCTCAACAGTAAAGGAAGCAAACACTATAAAAAGGAACTTCCAGTCCCAATCTCTACGATCTGAAGAAGATACCGAAAGCGCTTATCATTTGGAATACATAGGGACTGTTTTATTCTACATCAAGATTTTAACTTGACATGAAGATTTTAACTTTTCCTACAATAAAAGGATTTTAACTGCCATTAAAGCTAGCAGCTTTTATTTGATCTGTTAGACTGGTTAAGCTGTTATCACAGTTCATCACAGTCACATAGCAGCTACTACATCTTCAGTGTGGATACTTTGTATATCAGACCAAAAAGATTGGATACTTTGAAGCCATCATAAGACTGGAAACTTTGGAGCCATCATTTTGCTATGGTATAACTGCATTCACAGCGTGAATATCTTGTAAGTGCATTTAATTTAAGTACTGGAAATGTTTGCGAGTTTTTTGCTATATATGTTGCACTTTTAAGTTTTATATCATTTAACCACACTACCTATTCTCCAAGAGAACTTTACTTCATTGGCCATTGTTGTACAGCGTTTCATTTTGAATACTCCTTTGCAAACATGGTCATGGGTTGGTGGGAACATCACGTTTTAAGGACACTTTTCAGGTCCTATACTACAAGAGATTCATGGATGATTTGGTCTTCATCATAGAGGGAGGGCCTAAAGAAGTGTTGAATCTTTTGTCAGTCAGTTAAATACATCTTCTTCCTTTTTGGAATTCATAGTTGGGGAAGTTGGTATATGTATAAACTGTCTGGATGTAAACTTAAAATGGGATGATATCAGCAGTAAATTTGTCATTAATACATAGAAAAAGAACATTCATGAATAGTTACTTACATCATTTCAGTCAGCACCCCAAATTTATAAAAAAATAATATTCCCAAGGGGCAGTTCATCAGAGCTAGTAGAATGACCAGTAAGGATCATTCTCTAGCGAAAGAGTTTACATTCATTAAAAAATTTGTTCATGGACAGGGGATATGATGAAGGCCTGTTGGATGAACAAGTGAAGTATGTATGGGACAGAAGAGAGATTTGATATCCACCTATTTTGAGAAAAGCACTCAAGACAGTTCCTAAAGCAAATGATAAGATGGAATCTGAAGGAAGGCATTTATGTTTTGACATGTCCATAACTATAGATGGGGGGCATTATTCGTAATGTTATCAAAAGAAATTGGAAAATAGTTGAAGGGAACCATGAGTTGTTAAAAGCAGTGGGACCGAGGCCTAGATTTGTGTATAGGAGTGATCATAGTCTAAAGACTTTGTTAGAAAAAGGTAGCGATCTTGTTACCACCAATATAACATCTACTAATAGACCATATGGGATGTACAAATGTCATGGGTGCAGTATGTGTAGGTACATCTTAGAGGGAACCATATGTTGAACTGCCTCATATTTCTTATACTATCCCAGTCAAGGGAGCCTTTTCATGTAAAAGTCAGAGTTGTTTATATAGCAGTCTGCAGCAAATGCCAAAAATTTTATATAGGCATGACCACTAGATGTTTATACATTAGGATCAGAGAACATATGAATAATATAAAAAGAAAGGATAGTAAGAATGCTCTTTACAGACACTGTATAGAATGTATATGTTTTAATAAATTTTTATTTTCTGTTTTAGAGCAGGGAAAATAGAGTTTAAGGAGGGGTAATTTCAAAAAAAATTTGGAAAATGGGAAACCAAATGGCAAATAAATTTAAGGGCAGACAGAACACCAGGACTGAATGATGTGATTTAATATCAAATGTTTTTTAAAGAACCGTAGAGGTTATGTTAAAAAGTGAACCAAGTTGATTATTAAATTTATTTTGAATTATTCATTTTATTTAATTGGTTTAATTGGAGGACTTAATTGTGTTTTAATAATGCCTAGGGTATTTAAAGAGTGTTTTATGTAAGCTTTTTATATTTCTGATGAAGTCTTGTTGAAAGCATTGATTAAAGAAGGTTTATGCTAAAATTGCCGTGATGTTTTCTGACTGTGGTAGTGTTTTTTTATTTTTATCACTTTTTTTTGCTTGACCGTGCACTTTTCGTTAATAGAGAGGACCTTGTTCAGCTGGTCAGCTTCCTCCTCCTTAGCTCTGAACCCCATATTACCTGGTTCCATTTTGTGTGGTGAGTCCTCGTCTTTGGCCCAGAGTCAACCACCCCAAGATCACCTTCAGAGGGGAGTTATCCCCCTTGGAGTCCCCTCCTCCAAGTCCTCCCCTGACCCCCCGGCAGAGGAGCCTCCTGGGAAGAGGTCATGCAAGAGGAGGCACCTTGACTCCCCACAAGAGTCTTTGAAGGATGGCCCGGACTTTGATGAAGGGGATTGGTCCACAGACTTCCGCCCAAGGAAATGTCCTTCGGTGACATCCTAAAGATCCTTAAAGAGTGGGGAGGTTGGACTCCCCCAGCCCCATCCACTGAGGAGTCCATGTTCCTGAAGGTGTTCAGAGTGGACCCATTTACCTCCTGGGTGTCCCCCCTCCTGATGAGTTGGTCCAGCTCGTGGCCAGCAGTGCTTGGAAGGAGTAGGACACAGTGGAACCCAGTGCCAAAAAGAGCAGACAAATTCCTCAGCCCCCCCCCCAAGGAAATACCCTTCTGAAGCCTAGGACGATAGACCAATTTGGGAAGTGCATTTATGCCTCAGCCACATTTGGGCTGAGGACAGCTAACTACATGGCACATTTCACCCGGCTACAAAGGGACTTGGTGTCAGAGCACTCCACATCCCTTTCTGAGTTATTGTCTCCGCAGAGCTTGAAGACAGTTTCTCCGAAGCTCACGAGTCTCACCTCCCTAACCAATGCTTCAATGAGATTGATCTCAAACTCTGTTGAGGCCACCTCTTGGACTGCTAGTACAGGCATTGCCATAAGGTTCCATGTCTGGCTCCGCCTGTACAGATTTGCGGACAACTTGAAGGTGGCCTTCACCAACGCCCCTTTTGATGGGTCCACTCTCTTTGGGACCTTGGTCAGAGAGACTTTGACCTGCAGCATGCAGAAGGGTAAGACAATGTCGGCAGTCAGGATCAAGCTTGCTACTCCCCAATGGTCCTTTTCTAAGACTCCGAGGGGGCAATAAGAAACTGTTCTTCTGCAAGTTGCAGTCCCCCCCCCCATATGATGCTCCACAGGATCCCCCATCTTCTGGCCGGGGGGAGGGGGTTCGATAGCAGGCACCTCCCTAGAGGCAGAGGGGGTTTGCGAAATCAGGGATTCCGAGAGCCTTTCTCAGAAAATCCTCAGCAGCACCCCTGAAGTGCTACCCGACTTCCCTACCCTGGAAGCAGTTGGGGGTCAGATATCCCTGCACCAACTGGCGTGAGCCGCCATCACCTCGAACCAGTGGGTGCTCAATATTGTATCCAGGGGTTATATCATCCCCTTCGATTCCCCACCACCATCACAAAGGTTATTCCCAAATGTTCTACCCAACCATAGGGAGTTGGCTCTTGTACAGGTCCATGACCTCCTTCAGAAAAGGGCCATCCAAAAGGTCCCAACATGACAGCTAGGATCCGAAACTTACTTTCGCTTCTTTTTAGTGCATCCCATCCTGCACCTCAGTTCACTGAATCTGTCCCTCTAAAAGTCGAAGTTCCGGATGGTCACTGTTCAGTCCATTTTGCCGCTTTTGCACAAGGATAACTGGATGTGCTCCATAGATCTCAAGGACGTGTAATATCACATCAAAATAGACAGATGCTCCAGGAGATTTCTGCACTTCCAGCTGGGGGACAATCATTATCAGTTCAGGGCCCTGCCCTTTGGTCTCACCTCAGCCCCCTGATGTTCACCAAATGTATGGCAATGGTTGCAGCCCATCTCCGGCTGCAGGGATTTCAGGTCTTTCCATACCTGAACGATTGGCTCCTTACGGCTTCCACAAAGCATCATCTCCTTCAAGCTGTGGATTTCCCCCTGAACCTTTTTCAAAACCTAGGGATTATGGTGAATTTTCCAAAGTCACACCTTTCTACCTCTCAAAGACTGGAATTCATAGGGATGGTTCTTGACACAGTGTCGGAGACAGCGGCTCTTTCTCTCGGCAGAGTGGCCACCATCCAGCAACAAGTCCGCTCCATTTTGAACTGGGACCGAGTCCCAGTCCATCTCATTCTTCAGGTTCTGGGCCTGATGGCTGCGTCCATCCAATTGGTTCCGTGGACCAGACTCCACATGTGAGTTCTCCAGTGGACTCTGGCAGTTCAGTGGTCTCCTTGCTTTCATCTGATGTCTCACAAGATCAGTATTTCCAAGGTATGCAAGCGTCACCTATTTTGGTGGGTTCAGACCCAGGATCTGCTGTTGGGGAGACCCTTTTGTTTTCCTCTGTCCCAAGCCACAGTGATGAGATGAGAGCAGTTCTCCTGACATTGCAAGCCATCCAGGACTTGCTCCTTCTTCGGACAGTAACTGTTCAGACAGACAACATGGCAGTGGTCTGGTACATCAACAAACAAGGGGAAACACGATCTTACCCTCTGTGCAGGGAGGCCATGAGAGTTTGAGAGTGGGCAATAGTCTCAGGTCTCTTTCTTTTTGCAACCCACATCCCCAGCGAATCCAGCGTTCTGGTAGACAAGCTGACTAGGACTATCTTGAGTCTTCATGCGTGGTCCCTGAATCAGTCAGTGGTGAACCAGATCTTTAGCAGATGGGGATCTCCATGCTGCGACCTGTTTGTGTCTAGAGACAGTCATAAGTGCAGCATCTTTTTTGCCCTGATCCCCCTCTGGGGAGTGCCCCAGGGATGCTCTGACTCACAATTGGCTGCCTGTTCTCCTTTATGCCTATGCTCTATTCCCCTTGATTTCCAAGGTTCTGCAGAAAGCACTGAGCCTGAAGACTCAACTTATCCTCATTGCCCCCTTTTGGCCTCAGCAGACGTGGTTCTCCCTTCTTTGGTCTCATCTAAAATATCCGCCTTAGATATTACATCCGGCTCTGGATCTTATTTCCCATCTAGGGGGGCTTCCCCCTCCCAAAATGGAGTCCTTGAGACTGACACCTGACAGCCTGGTTCCTCCAGTTCCAGTGAACATCAGCCAAATTCTCCAGTGAAGGATATTGTTGTAGCTTCTCAGAAGCCTTCTACCAAGAAAGTCTACCTCAGCAAATGGAAGAGGTTTTCTCTTTGGGCTCATAGAGGGACATAGATTCCTTTTTGGCCCCCATGTCCGGCTATCTTATCCTTCTTGTCTTGTCTCTTTCACCAAGGAGCGAGTTTTTCTACCATAAAGCTTCAGCTGGCAGCGATATCCAACTTCCATCTGGATGCAAGTACAGTCTTTTCTTCAAGATTATCTAAAGCATTTCTAAAAGGGGTTTCTTACTTTGCCCTCCCATGAAGGACCCTTCCCCTCCATGGGATCTTTGCTTGGTACTGCAGTCTTTGAGCCTTCCCCTGTTCGAACCTACTGCAACTTGTGATACAAAGTTCTTGTCATGAAAAACAGCCTTTTTAGTTGCAGTTACTTCCACAAAGAGGGTCTCTGAATTGCAAGCCCTTTTTATAAAGCCCCCTTTTATGGTTTTCCATAAGGGCAGGGTTTCCCTTAGAACAAGTCATTTTGACCCCAAGGTGGCTTCAGAAAATAACCTGAATCACTGTATACAGCTTCCAGTCTTTTTCCCCAATTATTCTAACAAAGGCAAGTATCAGCTGCATTGCCTAAATGTGCATAGACAGCTGCATTTCTATTTAAACGGGACTGAAAAATTTCGAAAGTCTGACCAACTGTGTTAGTAGCATTCTCTCAGACCAGGCTAGGGAAGGCCGAATCAAAGGTCTCCCTCTCTCTTTGGATTGTTTCCTGCATAAGGCATATCTATCAGCCTAACAACAAAGATCTTCCCAGACCTCTTAGAAGCCCACGCTTCTAGATCTGTGGCTGCATCCTGTGTGCTCTAGGCTAGGACATCCTTTTATGACATTTGTGCTGCAGCCACGTGGTCAAGTCCTCGTACCTTTGTGACGCACTATAAGTTGGATCTGGTGTCTAGGGGTGGGGCATCTTTTGGTTCTGCTGTGCTCTGCCATGTCCTTCCTTGAGGCCACCCAGGATTTTGGATAGTTGGGGACTCGGACCCATCCGGATAGCATCAGATAAAGAGTTATGTACTCACCATAACTTGGTATCTGTGCTATCTGGTGTCATTATTCATCAAGTTCCCACCCTCTGTCCCCCCTCCTCCTGGTGGATAAGTGAAGGTTGGGGGTGTTATGAGAGCTGGTGGTCTGTATTTCTGAGTATTTTAGGTACATGTATGGGACAATTCCTTAGCAAACTTGATCTGAAAGTCATGGGTAGCAGGCAGGAAGTGAGGAGAAGGGAGGAGCTTGAGCTTAGGAGCTGATGCTCACTTTGCCGGCTTGGATCTGAAGGTTGGATCCGTGACCCATCTTTGATGAATAATGATGCCAAGTTATGGTGAGTACAACTCTTTTAATTGAGACTCAGACCATTGATCCCCCAATGCAATGCAGTGAGGGGTGAGCTATCTAGAGGAACCTGTCATCCAGGTAGCCATAAAGGTTGTTTGTGCCACCACTTTCACCGTTGGGATACCAGCAGTGGGCTTGTGTTTATTTTTAACACCTAAAATACCACTTAAGACATAGATGCAGATGTGTTAAAGGAAGACAAAACAAACCATATTAACACCTTTTCCATTTACATGCATTATACATTATATGATTTCTTTCTTTGTAACAACCGTATTTCAGGCCAACATTACATAAGTCACTCAATCCCTGCCCTCCCGTAAACCTCACTCCTCCTCCTCCTGAGCATTGTTTTGCACGTATTTTCCCACAGAGTCCATTTATTTCCATTTAATTTGCTCCTTCCATTTTCTAAAGATCCCTCTTCGAGTTCTTTATACCTTGTATATTGTAATACTCAGTACTTAACCTGCACTTGGTTTAGATTTTGATTTCCATTTTATTTTTTTGGGTAGCCAACAGAATTAAACTGAGAGGATTCCTCTCTGATAAGTTGTATTTGAACAAAGAAACCAGACAGAGGTCTCCTTTTTCCCCTTTATTTGCTTTGTATTTAGAGCCATTGTCAAAGATAATAATGGACTTAGAAATTTCTGAATATAATTGATATGGTAGTCAAGAAAAGTTGGATTTATTTGAAGATATTATTCTGTGCAAAATAAATCCAGAAAATGCCATCTCATCGCTGAGGAACATTTTCAGACCGCTTAAAGTGTTTTGGGGATATAAAATTTATGAAGATAAAACAAAGGCTATAGCCGTAAATTATGTACAGACACATATTGGTTCAGCAATGCATATATATATATATATATATATATATATATATATATATATATATAATGTATATGGAAACACCATAAGATGAAGTATTTAGGAGTATGGATTAAAAAGGCTTATATGATGGCAGTTAAGGATATATGGGAAGAGACTTAAACGATAATAGAAAAACTGAGAAACTGGAAGCTCTTGTTTATGTATATGGATAGTAAGATACAGGCAGTGAAAATGCTTTTATTCCCTTTACTTTGTGTATAGGGTCAGGCATATTTATTTCAACCAAAGAAGAAGCAAGAGTCAAGTGGGATACGTTGATCCTTCCAGTAGAGCAAGGTGGTTTGGGATTACCTGATTTAAGTGAATATTTTAGAGCTACACAGTGGAGGCTCATAAACATAAGCAGACTGTTATAATTCAAATTGGAAAGGGGTAATGATGAAGTGGGGGAAAGTTCAAGAAACAGAAAAAGTGAGAGAGAGAGATTTTGGCTGCAGATCCTGAAGGAGAATAATAACCAGTCGGAATATTATATTCATAAAGTAGCATAAAGTATTGTAACATCTAAGCCAACATGAGAATGGAGATTTTGCCAGTAGGGATAGCTGCAGCAAGTACAGAAAATAGGCAGAAGGGAGATGGAATTTATTGGAGAAAACTGGCAAAGGAACCAATGTATTGGGAGCAAGTTTCCAGACAGGGAAAGGTAATAGAATGGGATTTGGCCAAGATGACATTTAGACTGCAGGCTAGAGACTGGCTGCCCTCCCAGAGATTGCTATCAGAGTAAGGAATAGAGGAATCCTAACTGAAGTACCTGCTGTAGTAGAAGTGTTAGTTGAATCTAGAGCAGAAGCTTCTATTAAAAAAAGGATAACTAGCAGGCCATATAAAATATTGCACAACAATTATATAAATCAATCAGTGGAGGTTAGAAAAGATTAAGGTGAGACTGGAAAAGCAGTTTATAAGGGAACAATGGGAGGACATATGTATGGCACCTCAGTATGTAACAAAGTCCAGAAGATTCAGGATATTTGCTTGGAATTGTTCTCATAGGTATTTATATTCCCCAAGCAGAGTTCAAAGAATTTTTCTTCATATAGATAGCAAATGTTGGAGGTGTGATGGGGAAGAAAGAGGTAACTGGGAGCATATGTTTTGGTAGTGTAATGACTTGGCAGATTTTAAAAATTCCCTACAGAGCACACTTGGCAAAAATAATGACTGAGCCAAATGGCTTAAGTAACCTTGTAACCCTGCCTGGTTATTCTCTTCAGACAAAACATATTAGAAAGGAGCCCTCCCACTTTAATTTTTGCCTCCGATCCCTCATATTTCCTCCTGATTAACCTTATTTTTGTATCAGGGAATACAAATGCTTCCATTGCCCTACTCATGAAATCCCAACTTGCTGTGTCGAATGCTTTTTCTGCTTCAAGACCCACCAAAAACAGTGATATTTTCTTACACTGTGCTTCCCTTAGATCATAATTTTTCTGTTAATGTTGTCAGATGTTTGCTTTCCCTCCACAAAAACACATTGATCCATATCTGTCAATTGTGGCAACATCTTTGCCATTCTTTTAGCTATTGTAGACATAACACTTTATAATCCTAGTTTAAAGTTGAAATGAGATAGAATGAAGCTGGATCTGATGGTCTTTACCATCTTTAGGTATTACAGCCACCACAGCTTTCTTCCGGAATCATGGTGCTTCCCCTTCTTTATAAAATACTGTTAAACAAAACTTTCCAGATCTTTATCACTTTCTTCCCTCCTAGCTTCCAAATTTCCACAGGAGTAACATTTATTCCTGGAGAATTTCCTACAGATTGGTTATACATCACATTTGTCTCATCTCCTCCTAATTGTTGAACGTCATCTACCGCTAACCTTAGCATATCTAAGTCTTCCATAAATATTTCCATTTGTGCTTTTTCCTGATTTCCACAATTCTCTGTTTTATACAAATTTTCATAAAATTTCCAAATATCTGTAATACCGCTACAGGATCTCTGGTTGTTTTTCTTGTTATAGGCTTCCTGAGTTTGGCAACAACTCTTTCCACTTTTTGTTGCCTAAGTTGTTGTGCTAAAAGTTTTTGTGCTCTATAGTTATCAAAAAACAGTTTCTTAACAGCAGTCTTTCTAAACTCATGCGTGTTATCCAGATACCCCTTAATGTCTCTTTAGCACTCTCCAGTTGCACCTCTTCTTGTTCTGTGAGATTCACCTTATTTTGCAGCACTTTAACCTTTGTCAACCCCTCTAAGTAATTCCTGTTACTTCTTGACCATGCCTCTTTTTCTTTTATTTCTAACCTATTTCTTAAATTCTACTTTCATTTTATCCCACTCCCTAGTTATAACTTCTGAAGAACTTTGTCTTCCCTAATAATTCTCGAGTAATTTACACTACCCATTCCTTAAATTCCTTTCTTTTTAACAGGTAGGTGGGTAAGTACCAGTGTCTCATTTTCACTTCATTACCCTCAGGACTGGTGTTAGCATTTTAGGTGCCCCCTTGACACTTCTCATTTAAGTATCAGCATGTCACTGTTGCCTCCCCCTGCAAGCAGCCTTTTAGTTCATGCTGCAAAGTTTTAGGAGTAGTACACACAGAGTGAACTGAGGTGCAATGCTTTTACATTAGAACAGGCCTGTGTACCGCATTATATTGACCCACCACACAGAGGGACATTTACAGTGACTGGCATTTAGTTGCAGTGATGCTGCATTACAACCCTATGTGCATAAGGAAATATGGTGCCCTATGTGCAGGTCTCCATGGCACTCCATTTCTCACGTTTACCCCCAGCACACATTCCCCGTCCTGGTCTCTCCATACCAAGCAGATTACCTTTTTCTCCTCCTCTCACATTTTGCTTTATTCTTTAGATTTGTCCAGAAGTTACTGCTTTCTGTATATTCGGAAGTGCATTTTAGAGATTTTTTAAACAACCTTTTAATCTAGTGATGTTCTGAACAAAATTATGGTTAAGGAAATAAATTCAGTGTCACTGTTCAGTTTAGTTTCCCTGTATCCTTTCAACACACTCTAACTGGCCAATACAGCCCTGTAATAACTGTGTAAAAAATAAATTAAGCAAGGGATATGGGCCCACCTGGGCTCCTGAAAGTCATTTGGTTATAGATGTTCTGAAGTGCATTGTAGAGCATTTTCTAACCTTTTGATCCTGTGGTGGCTAGAAAAAACATCATGTGTCCGAAAAGAAATGTATTTTTATGTTTCCTTTCAAAGAAAATAAGTTTTGTCTAAGTGTCCAAGCTTAATCTTCAAAGCTGACAAAATGGTAGCCAAAATAAATTGAGAAGATAAATGTTTGAAGGGATCCATAAAGCATCTCTAGCAATGCTGCCCGTCCCCCACCAACACCAAAAAAAAAAAATCATCTGTACATCCCTCTGGTGGTGGATTGGGAAGGCACAAATGGTCACCATCTTGTATTTCAAGTGACTACTGTAACTGACAAGCTAGATCCATCACATGATGTACAAACACATGCAAACCCATTGCATTCTCACCTTCAGAGAAACTGGGGGAAACCAGAGAGTAAAGGTAAGCTCCATATAGAGACAGAGCAAGCATGCAGACTCCACTTATAAAAGCTACAACCAAGAACTCAACCAGAGCAAAGCACTGTGAAATGACAAAGTTACTCAGTGTGTCACTGTGGCAATGAGCAGTTACTTTCACACGCATCCTACTTCTGCCAAACCACCACAGCTACCCATCATGTTCGAGTTCTACATTTCTGAAGGCAAGTGAAGGAAATTATGGCCAGATTGTTACTCAGATACATTGCAGCCCCCTCCCCGCCACACACAAACTTTATGACAATGATGTTTGCAGCAGAAAGTAAAACAAATTATGGGGCAGCTTGTTACTCTAAAACTGTGCCCCCATATATGTACACACACAAACATAAGCCATAGCATTACTAGTTTTACTCTGATTTCACCAAATAACAATACATTTTTGATAGCATTGCCTCACCAGATTAGTGATTGTTGTGCAACAGTTATCAAGCAATAACAACAGGGTAAGTCACTTTTATTCACCTCATTGAAGAGGAATTCATATCTGTAGCTGTCCCTGATTTTGTCTCTTATTTTTGCCCTGTACCTTGTAAAAATTTTTAAATTTGCTGCTGAATCATCCAGACGTTATTGTTTCATACATTTTATTGTTCAGAAAATGCATGTTGATGCAAAACATGTTATGCTGTTAACTTTTTTTAAAAAGTGCCCCTGATTTCGAGCCTTTGTTTTCCCATTATTTTGGCTTTGCCTAGAATTCTTGAGCAAAGAAGTTGAGGTATAATAAATATCTGGTATCCTGCCATTCTTTATAAAAATCTATGAAGGAAAAAAACCCTCCCTGAAGATCAGAAGCATCTGCTCTTCTTAAAGTACCACATAAAATTGAGATCATTCAGTCTGTGCTCCCGATCTCTAGCACTTAACTTTCCTCATGTTCATTCACTAATTACTGGCTTTATCTTAACACGGTCATATTGCATCCTGTTTAGAATAAAGCACGTGACCAGAGAACTGTTTTTGTCCTCTTTTCTCCTAACCAGTAGCACCTTTTGCGAATCACTTACACTGTCGTGGTTGATCAGGGAGTCCCCTACAGCTGTCGGTATTGCAGGTGCTTAACTCGAGCTATGGTGTTAGTTTTAGTGGACAAAATGCCCATACGTAGGATTTAACTAAGTGAAGGGCACTATGTCAGTTCTAAAACATTTAATTAATTTATGAAGCCTGCTACTTGACAAAACACTGTCACTACAACCAGAGATGTATTTGAAATTTAAAGGAGAAGTGGTGCCAATCATTAGGATTCTTAACCCTATGAGCTATTATTACCCACTTGGCTTATTATATACACAAGATTGCTGTACTAACTTTTGTTGGTTTAACAAACGTGCAACAAAACATCAAAATGAGATAACTTGCTGTGGTTAGGGACATCCCAGCAGCAGGGGGCCTCCAGCAAATGCTAGGTTCATTTCTGCCTAAAACCAGGTACGATTACACTATATTTTTATCTTAGTTGCTGTTGGCACATGGTCTGAAATAGTTATTGGATGTGATTCAAAGCTTTCAATTAAATATACATATTCCTGTTAAATAAAATTTCTGCCCTGTGTAGTCCAGTTATTGGACCTTGGAGAATTCTATGCAAATTCTCTCCCAAGTTCCTACTACTGATTTCATGTCTTCCATATAAAATATTTTCATAAATTTTTTTCAAAAATCTATACTCTTTTGTTATATTTCCCCTCCTAGATTCTCCAGATACATCCTCACTGTTGCAAATCAAATTCCAGTCACCACCTATAACTAATATTCCTTTCTGAAAGCTAATTATTTCTCCCCAAATTTTAACAAGCTCCATAATAACAGTTTTAGGTGGAATATAAATACATGCCAGCTTAATCCTCCTCCCTTAGCAGTAGCCCCTTACTACCACAAATCTATCATTATCTTTTTTTCTTCTCCTACCACTGTTTGAGCTACTCTAGCAGTTAGTGTAAGTACTACATCTTTCCTTTGTCCATGAGACTGTACTGAAAATACCTCCTGAAATCCTTTCTTTATCAAATTCACATACTCATTTCTTTCCAGTTGTGTCTCCTATAG
This sequence comes from Protopterus annectens, assembly GCF_019279795.1. NCBI lineage: Eukaryota > Metazoa > Chordata > Ceratodontiformes > Protopteridae > Protopterus > Protopterus annectens. The sequence goes on from NC_056725.1 coordinate 657,260,872, forward strand.
CATTACTATTCACACTCTGTGTTTCTTAATGTAATTCAATAATATTTCCTTTTTCACTATGCCTGTGTGAGGCCATTAATATTCCATAATAATATGTTTAGTGTAACCATTATGATACAAAGTTGTTATTCTCACATACTATGTCTATTTCCAGCTTTTGTGTTAAATGCATACTCTAATGCTTTGCAGGTTGAGCTCTTGTACAGTTGTTTCTTGTCATCTCCATTTCAATCTGTGTCACATTTTACAAGACCTTTTGATGTCCTTCTCTATCACTGTTGCAGTATCCAAAACAGAAGGGATCTCCTGCCCAGACCAGCCCGATGCTTGGCCAGTATTCAAAAGCCTAATGATCTTATATGTGCCCTGCATCACATTTATGCTCCCAGCACAGAACATAGGGCATACAAGGGATGTACAGAAGCAACTACCCAAAACAACTTTGCCATCATTTTGAACACTTTGCTGCACTGAATACTTTGCCACCAGATAAGTGCCCTGTTTTAACTTTTCTTGGTCTTGTATTTTATTTTGCTACCTAGAGTTCTGTTATGAGGCATTATTTTTGGCTTCATCTTCAGTCTCTGCCTGAGGAAATTAAGGCCAAGTTGTTGGATGCTCCTTTGGATAATGCACATCTTTCTGAGACTGCTGCTGCTGGCATATTTAAGTCCCTTCAAGAGAAAGGCAAAGACTTGCAGGACCTTAAACATGGTTTAATGGTGTTGCTAACTCTACCATTTTTGAAACAGCTGCTGTTGAGCGTTGTAGTACTCTGTGAGCTTTTTCTTCATTTCATCCTCTGATTTTTTGCAGTTTTATCATTTCTTCTGAGTAGCTATTTAAAGCTTCTTCCATTTTTCCAGCCTTTTGTGGTTTGAATTGATATATTCCTTCCACGTTTCATTTATTTTAATCAGCTCTGAGTAAATTTGACTTATTTTTTCCTCTGTATTACTGGAAGCATGTTTTGCACCAAAGCAAGAGCTTGTTCTGCTTTTTGCTGAACAGCTAGAGGATTCTTCCCAGCCAGTGTTTTCTCTTCACCTTTTCTAGTTGATTTTCTTTCAAGCTCTCTTTTAAGTCTCTTCTTTGCTGGCATCCAGGCAGTGTACTTACTAGCCGGTAATTGATTTTACTAAATCTGACAGTTACTGGCCCTTACATCCAGTTTAATTTTTTTTCACACTGTTGAGAGCTGAAATTAAGCTGTTGATCAGTGTTCAGCCATCTTGAAAGTTTCTGAACTTCATGTTTGTTCTTGATTTGCAGGAAGGTGTTTGCACTGGCAAGGGGTGAATTGACAGAGGTGAGGGAAAAGCATTCCTAAGTGGTTAACTTGTCATCTTGGTCACATCTATGTCTGTATTAAAAGATACTAAAAAAATGATTAACGTTGAGGATGAGCCAACCACTGGACCAAACAAGGAGAGTTTTCTTCAAAGATCATGTTATACATTAAGAGCATATCTGATATTTTTGAAATACAATTGAATAAATGTCTGATCCACTGTTTTGCTTAAAAATTCTGGGAGTCTGTTGTGTTCATCCTTGCTTCAGTAATTAATCCCCTGTTCTGTTCAGTATTTTTAAGGGGTGATTTTATGTTTTCTTCATTTTACCTGCCAAAATAGTTTTATAACTTACTGTGTAAAACTTTGAATAAGTCTACTATGTGAGGTCTGCCCCAACCGTGGATGCTGGGGCACTCTGTTCTGTTTCAGGCAGCTTGAAGTCGTCCATTTATGCAACCATTTTCATACAGCTCCATTTTCTTTTTTTAATACATTTTCCCATCTGGTTGTATTTGAGGTCTGTATGTATTATCCATACATCCTTTCTCCCTACTTATGCCATGTTTCCCAGGAAGTTGATATTTAACTGCTCCTCCTCTTTTTGCTTTCTTAGTATTTGTTCTTCACAAAACTGCATTAAATCCCTTCTCTCACAAAGATCTACAGCTGTCTGCTTACCCTTTCTGTACAATATAAAGATTATTTACCCTGTTTACTCATATTTCTTACTTAATTTGTACTATTTGTTCAGGTCTTCCACTGTATCCATTTCTGCTATGACTGCTCACTAATTTCCTACTCTAATCTTTTAACTTTACTAAACAGCCTTCAACCTTCCTTCCAATCAGTTGGCTTCCTTTCAGTCTCTAGCCTGTAATTAGCCCTATCTTTTCCACAACTTCTATTCTGTCCTGGCCTACCTCCTCCTGCTGTCTTATTTCAGTGGTAGTCAACCCGACTGATCATTCCAGTCATTCCTTAACTCATTCATTCCAATGGAGCTCAGGATGTTTGCACTGGAACTTTCAATATGTTCGGAAGTGCATTTTAGTGATTTTTTTTAAACAATCTTTTAATCTAGTGATGGTCTGAACAAAATTATGGGTAAGGAAATAAATTCAGTGTTACTGTTCAGTTTCTTTTCCATGTATGTTTTTTTCTTGCACTTTATATTCTAGTTATACATGTGAAACTTGTATCAAAAAATATAAGGGGAAGTAGATATGTTTAATAGCTACCTTTGTGTCTGTATTCCCAGGACAGTTTAGTTATCTTAGAAACAATAAAAGATCTCAAATACTATGTTTTTGTTATTTTAGTTACCTAATTTTAAAGATAATTACCTGGACAGTGAAGTTTAATTGCTGAAAATCTTAATTCCTAATGTATCTGTCTCTAAAAGTGCCCAAAGCTTTAAAGAAGAGGGTTTGTGTTTCAGGGAGTCTTGCAAATCTGATGGGAATTAAGAAAGCGAGAGAGGTTTAAAGTGTCTAATCACTGTGATTAAGGTACTGAACTCTGTTAAGAGAGCAAGTGTTTGGCATATGCTAAGAATCATAGACCTAAAATAATAACCTTGTAAGAAACCGACTCTTCAGAATCTGAAATTCAAAAGAGCTTTACAATTGAACGTGGAGTCACACCACTGTGAGGAAGCAAGGAAGGGGGGCATAGTTCTCCTTCATAAAGGACTTTGGTTTAATATATTGGATAAAGTGCAGGATGTAGAAGGATGATTCATAGCAATGAAAGAAAGTTGGCAGGGAATGATTCTTACAGTGACTTCATTTTAGTTCCCTACCATCACCAAGTTTCTCATAGCTGGATTAAAAGAAATACTGAGGGAAATTTTTCTTACAAAATGGTGCCTCTGTCTAACAGAGGACTGGCTCTTTATCACAAATCTAGACAGTGTCCTGGTGTGGTGTTCTTGAGCCTTTAGAGTGGCTCACTATTCTAGAGGAAGTTTGGTTATTTTGTGTAATAATGGGGTTGATAGATTTAGAAGACTTTTGTTAGGAAGGACGAAGGTTGTTTTTTCAGTTTTATTTACCATCTTTACAAGGTACTTGAGATTGGGTCTTATTACTCACCAGAGAGCATGCAGATTTGGTCAGTAAGTTTGAGCAGGACCCTCTTGCAATTTCACATCATGCAGTTCTACTTTTAATATTAAAAATAGAAGATAGAATTCCTTAATGACTGTGCAAGTTTTTTGCAAGTCTACCTGTTTTAAAGACTGGTATGCTGATTTAATTGTTGACAGGTGGGTATGACAGTATTTTCAAGGGAAGTACTCATTTTGGGGACACATTTTAGAGTAAACTCTGTGTCTTTACAGGAGTGTACTACCAGAATTGGGGCATAATGAAGATGTATGTGAAATGAATTACACACTTGGCGGGGGAAAAAAAACAGGATTTCCATGCAAACGTGTATGTGTTGGCCAAAGCAGAGATGCAAATGGGAAAGCAGAAGACACTGAAAATATTAGAGCAGAATTTGGGTTACAGATTCAGATCTCTAGGGTAGAAAGTTTGAAATTATAGCTAAAATCCAGAAGCAGCTAGACCTCAGGTTAACAATGCAAAGAGTAGTGTGGTGGAGGGGGTCCAACAGGCACCAAAGCCGATGCTTAGTTGAGCTCCAAATGAAATTCTACAAGTATTCAGAGAATGATAACTAGTTTTGTGTACTCCAGTGGGCCAGACAACCCCTTATGGGTGAGATATGCACATTTCTTATGGTAATGATTGATCCGATATTGACAGAGGAATTTGCAAAACTGCAAGCTGAAAGGATTGTTGCTTGGATGAGTGAACAGAATAGAACTGAAGTTTTGTGCTTGAGGAAGAAGTCCAGAGTGGGAGAGTGAGAGAATGTTTCAGGCATACAACATTTAGCGAAGTTAACAAGAGGTAATGTTAGTTCTGTGCTGTGGAAAAAGCATCATTTTTGACGAGGCTAGCACAGAGGTGTTTTTAGCATGGAGAATGCACAATATCCTCTAATAGGGAGATATACTCCTTTTTATTGGTGGTCCTAAATCTGTGGCTTAACAGGTATGCAGCATAGCTTTAAGCTAAGCAGCTATGTCATCATTACAGATTTTCAAGGTAAGCAAGCAAACAGTCAGACAGGACGTCCAAAGTATTGACAAATTGGACAAACTGTTGAGAGCTGTCTAGAGATGAGTTTGTTTTTTTTTTTTGAGCCAAGCATGACATTTGGCAATTTGGAATGGTTGTTTTAAATCCCAAAGAACTGAAGCAGTATTGATTGATATGAGTAGTCAGAAAAAAGCTGAACATTTATTCCCTCTCGTGGTGCATCAGGGATGGTAGCCCTGGTGTTGATACCAGGTGCATGCATGCCATGCTGACAAATACTGTGGGCATTCAATGGCAGGCATTCTCAGTCATTAAAGCCTTATGTCACTGCGCATTGAGCACTGGAACAGGGAAAAAGCGTAGGGCTTATAAATAAAAACAAAATCCCTATGGCTCTGAGTGTGTCACTGCACTGGGACACCTCAGTCTTTTCTCAGACAGTGGGAAGTTTTTTTTATTAAGTTTGTGGGGGGGGGGGAAGACTTCTGGAGAGGCACTAGTGGCAGCCAATGGTCTGCTCTATAGAGGCCAAAACATTTCTAGAAAATAAAACTTTTCTTAAAGCTGTGTTATTCCACACATGCAGGGCTAGTCAGTGTATATTAAATCATATTATACTGAGGACTCGTGCTTATGTTTAAAGATTCTAGAACCAGAAAGGTCTGTGGTCTTTGCAGAAGAAGAGGCAGTAATGGTAGCATAATCACTGAAGAAAGTTAATGTAGTGGAAGGGAAATTTTGGGTTAATGTTGGTGACTGCCCAGTCAAGTAAGGTGCCCTCATTATGTTTAGTATTTGGGTGTATCGGAAAAGTTATTTGATGGTAGTGAGTGTTCATCTAGGGTCTCCTGTAAGATTGTTTGGGAGGGTGAGTTCCAGTTTAAGTTGGAGTCGCTGAATGTAATCATGCTCTACCCTTTGGAGTAACATGCAGTGGTACCCATTAGTTTTTTACAGCACTGGCAGAAGTGAGAGGTGGGTTATTAACAGCTGGAATATTTAACTTAGAGTGGCTTGCAGTTAGGCAGGTATAGGTGACCCATTTTAGTCTTTGAAGTTAAATTTTAGTTTTGGGATTTCTGGCTAGAGACATCATCCCTGTCCTGGAAGGTAAGGTATGTGTCTGGCTCCTTCTGTCTACATATCCTGAAAGTTTTGTTTTTGTAAGGGGTCAGAATACCCATACGGTCAGCTCTTCCTCCTTACTGTCTCCTTTCCCTTCTCAGCCCCCGACTTAACTGGACAGTGGTCCATCCTGGGCTTGATACTACTGCTAGAGTTGCTATTCAGTCACGTGTCATCATGGGAAAGGAAGGAAAGGGAGGGAGGGAGGGATGGATGGATGGATGAGCTCCTACAGGATGTTCATCTGTGTATTACCTTCAGTACAGGATACGGAGTTTCATTCAAAATGCAGCAAACATTGCAAAACACAGTTTATAACTACTGATGATTAGAGACAAGGAAGAAAACTGACCATTCATCCTACTTATACTTCCACTTTTTTCTAGCTTGCTTTGTAATGGGTTGGCATATGAAATTTTACATCCGTCTTTTGTCCAAATATTTGACAAAAATCCTCCAGACTAAAGGAATGGGCTCATTTCCAAACCCATTTGTCATCCACAGAGTCTGTTTCCTTTATCTCTATATTACCAAGCCAAATTAATCCAGACTGCCCTGTAAAACTCTAAACAGTGAAGGAGTGTTTTTCATTGCTTTACTGAAACTGTTCTAAAGTTGGTATTTCCTATAGAAGAACTAGAGATAGAATCACCATGTATGTTTAACATGTGAATGGGTTTCAGCCTCACTGCCGAAGTTTCTGCTACATCACACTTTGGGACTATGGACATCTGGACTGTATTCATGGAGTTGTGGGTAAGGTATGTAGCTATCTGTTGATGAAGGTTCATTATTTCAAAGAAACCTTCTTAGATTGGCACGGTAAGCCTAAAGACCCAGAAAATGGGCACATAGATACATTTTGTAATTTGTTTTAATCTCTCAGTGCCTGTCAACCATATGACTTTTCATCATCGTTTTGTCCATTAATTTAACCTTTGGGGTGTGAGCTATTCATGCAAGGCTGTCATCCAGGCAACCATCATGGAATAGTCTAGAGGTGGCTCATGGTACTGGCTGCTGGGCTGCAGCCTCCCCAGCTAAAAATGTGGGTAAAAAGTAATCTTAAGGTGATCCAGAAGGAGTGACAACAGGTTGAAAAGAAGGCTTTAGGGTTTTGAATCCAAGGGGAGATGTAGCAAGCAAGACCCCCATCTGGATCTGTGTTCTGAGGAACTTTGTCATCATCTTATCCACCTCCACTTCAGAGAGAGATACTTTGGGATGACCTAAGGAATGATGAGGTGGATGGGTGGTCTAGATAATGTTTTCGGTGTCTCTTGTAAAAATGGGGACCTTAACCTTAGTGAGATCAGCTCTGGAGAAAATCTTGGAGAATGAAGCCAAGGAGATGAGACTGACGGTGCTGTTGGAATTTGAGCTACATATATATATATATATATATATATATATATATATATATATATATATATATATAATTTTATGTGTGCGTGTGTATATAATATATGTGTGTATATATATATATATATATATATATATATTTTTTTTTTTTTTTTTTTTTTTTTTTTACAGACCAAGAAGGAAGCAGAAATACCAACAATGGTAGATCTAAGAAAGGAGAGAATGGGAAAACTACCAGCTATGGTAGATAAAGTAAAGAATACCAAAATAATTGGTATAAAGGGCAAGGCAGACATTAATAAGAGTTCAAAAAGTTGGCAGTAAATATGAAAAAAAAAAAATAAATTTTAATTTGTACTAACACCCCTAGCTTGAGAGATCACAATCCCATCCGAACCTGAAGAGTAGCAGACGAGATCTAGGGTATCGTGGTAGTCGGGGGCATTATGGGTATGGGAAGAGCTCAAGAGTCAGATCCTAGGATCTATAAGAAGATGGCCGAGTCGTAATAGAGGGTCAGATCTGAACCCATATGTTGAGGAATGTAAATGAACAACACAGATGAAATGTTAATGGTGAATACGTAACGTCTTTTTAAATTAATTTGGCATGTCAGCTGTTATTTTTAAGTAATAGTTGACTGTCTTGTTTTTCTTGCTGTTTTGTTGTGGCTTCTTGGAACTTCACACATTTGTGGAGTTCTGAGGGGATCAGGAACAAAAAAGAGAAGATAAATGCAAAATCATTTTGGATTAATTTGTTTGCAGGGCTGTTTTCAAAAGAGCACAGTAATTAAGCTTATCCCGGGATCATCAGGTTTGATCAGTGTCATTCAGCACCAACAAAAGCATTGTCCTCACTAAGTAGCAAGGTGCTCTTCCTATTAGCTCAGAATGCCTCAGATGACTGAGACAGTCTGAATAAGGAAGCGGGAAAAGATCATCATGAAAGAGAAAGCACGAATGGGTCAAACACAGGAACAGGTTGCAGTTTCCTTTCTTTCAAGTATGTACATTTTTTCAGGAACTCTGTCTGAGACTGTCAGCATATAGAAAGAAGATAAGGTACATAAACTGTGTGTGCATACGTTGTGTGTGTGTGTGTATATATATATATATATATATATATATATATATATATATATATATATATATATATATATATATATATATATATGGGTCTATTTCAGTAGACAGAAATGACACTTAATCGAAACTTAGTTTACCGAGACGACATCACCGAAGTTTGAATAAACCAAAGCGTCACATTACAGCATTTTTCAGGGAATGGAGGCAATTGGCCAACGTGGGAAAATTTGCCCTTTTCCCCACTGTAATGCAATCCCAAAGTGGTTATATTTAGTTGCGGGGTGCAGCACCCACCTGCGTGGGTTTGACATATTGCAGTGTATTTTTACATTGAATGTTGGCCAACTGCCTCCATCCCCTGTAAAAAATACAATAACGTGAAGCTTCAGTTTATTCAAACTTCGGTGATGTCATCTCGGTAAAGTATGTAGATCCATTTGTGTGATATACACACACACACATACTTTATTTTATTTTATTTTACATTTGTTTACCGGAAAAGTCCAACTGGACACACATCCATTTTCAGCAGAGGCCCGGAGAGAAAAGCTCCACATGAAACAAGCAAAGACAGTCGGAGATAACTTGTATCAGTAGCCTAGCTACAGGTAGTTTACATAAAGTAATATACATTCAGGTAGTCTTTAGTCTTTATGGTTATTACATTTGTAAGATTGTATTATACACAGTTACAATGACTGACACATTGGTTGTGTAGGTCCATGAGATTTGAGACCTTAATTACAACATTCCTAAGTTTAATCATCAGAACATTATCACACCTTGTTAACCTTGGAGTAAGAGGTATAACAACATTATGTGAGAACTACATCATCATCAGATTTTATTATAACACAATGCTTTTCCTAGGAAATAGATAGGGAGAAATTGGATAAGATGTTACTGAGTTACCTTGTATATTAAAATACAGCAGTTTGAGTGCTGTTTAGTTTGTAGGGGCCTAAGTAATAAATAAGTAGGACTAGAAGCTACAGTAAGTGTCGATGATGCTAGTGTTAGAAACTGAGGTTAATCAGGCACAGAACAAGGGCACAGCCATTTGTTTGATAGTTGATTTTTTAGGGTTGTTTTAAACTGCACAAGAGACGTAGTGGATGTAATATTGTCTGGCAGTGCATTCCAGATGTTTCCAATATAATTTGCGAAGACATACATATAATATCAAAGACAAAAACCTGTAGTACCCCAAAAACAAAGTTTCAATTCCTTGAATATCTCGAAAAAGCGGTAAATAAACAACTAAAATAGTGGAAACAGCTTCCAACCAACATGACTATCATAGACCAGTTTCGCAAAAAAAAGTGTTGTCAGTGCAAAGGCATGCAATTGCCTGTTCATTTTAATAAACTGACCGCAAAATATTGGAAATTGAGGTGTTTGCTGTGTATTTATTACCAAGATTATCAAGAAATACTCTGCGTGTTTTTGGCAACAAAATGCATTTGGAATATTATGGTCTCAAACAACAACCTACATGACTTTATTGGTTCCCTATCAAGGGACAAGGGTGACTTGGCATGCTTTGGTTATTCTGTTGGGCAATCTACAACCTTGGAGGTGAGTCATTCTTCAGATTTAGTGACTATGTTTAAAGACTTGACTGTTGTTTCTAAGAATTTTAGATCTGTTGTCTGGCATGTCAGGTTATTGAAAGCATATGTGAGGGCAGACTTGGCTCCTAGGGACCTTCGTGTTTATGTTAAACCTGCCATTGGGAAGGAGGATGAAACTTTTTTGGCTAAAGGGAGAAAGATTCAAACGACTACCTCCAGGTTGTTTTTAGAGCTGCTAATTGAATATTATGAGAAGTTGTTGCCCTCTTTAAATGCTGAACTTGATGCTAAGTTGCATATATTACAGAATTTTGAACAACAGAAGGAGTATGTGAACATGTATGAGAATTATTTGGGTGAAATTAATTTGTATGAAAAAGACTTAAGGGCCCATAAGCTTAAGAAGTTTAACTGGGACTTGGGCGACTTAAAGGGGAATGTTATGTTTACGTGAAAGAAAGACGAGAGATGTGCTTTTTTCTGACACCGATAAGAAGGGTGTCAGATTTAAACGTAAACGTGTTCATTCAGTTTTAAAAAGTGAATAATTTTAGTAACACGAAGTCAAGTATGTCGGATGTTTCTTCCAGTCTAACACTGATACCGAGCCAGATATTGTTGATGGCTTGGATACCAATTCACCTGTTCATTCCCCTTTAGACGAGCTGGCAGAAAACATCGGAGATGAAGTCGACGAAATATTCAGGAAGACAACAGAAACCTGCACGTGAATGAAAATGGGACTGCTACTTCTAATACAAACGAGAGTGACTTGATCGTTATTTTGACTTCTTATGATTGTACACAGGGTGAAAGGTCATTGTTAAATCAAGGTTTCAATCTCATTCCTTCTTTTTATGTTTCACATTATGTGATTTGTGTAGATGTTAAGCAGTTCTGTTGTATTTTGAATATGAGGTATTATGCCACAAAGGAAGATCTGGGTTCAACTAATGTGTTCAGGGTGAAAAAAAATCTAACTTTCAACCATGATATCACTCAAAAGTAAAACGTTTTGAGGAACAGGTTTTACGTAAATTGCATGTTAAACAAAATGTTATTTTTAAGAATTATGGCAGTAATCTGAATAAATATGAGAAAGAAGCCCTTAGAAAGTTGAGAAATAATGCTGATTTAATCATTACTTCAGCCGATAAAGGTGGGGCTGTGGGATTCTCCCATTTATGAGACTGAGGTTAAGTGACAGCTTAACAACAGAAGATTTTCTTTTAAATTGCCTCTGGACCCCACATTACAATTAAAAAAAACTTATTGATGATTTTCTTATGGAATCTAGTAAGAAGGGCTTGATTGTTGAGCAGTTGGAGGGTGAATTAAAGGTGGATGGCCCAAAACAAAAATATTTTTACATCTTACCCAAGATACACAAGACTGTGGTAACCCCCCCAGTAGACCCATAGTCTTCAGTCGGGGTTCATTGATAGAACCACTGTCTATGTATTTGGAGACTATATTGGAGCCTTTATTAGGTTTATGACGAGCATGTCTTAGGGATTCTACTGAGTTCCTTAAAGTTATTAATGATATTCAGGTTTCAGTTGTCGCCTCACAGTAAGACGTTGTCCTGTTCAAGTCTCAGCTAGAGCGTCTTCTGTGTGGAGACATGCGTGAATGGACGTACCTTCGTTGAAGGTTTGTGCGTCAGGGCCGGCAACTCGGCACGTAAAAATCTACTGCCAGTCATTAGCGGACCGGAGTTCTGCTGTGGCGACCCCTAACCGGGAAAAGCCGAAAGACACAACAAGTAGTGCCTTCATGGGTATGCTTGATGTACAGTCCCTATATACAAGTGTACCCCATGAGGGCGGTCTTGCAGCAGTTAAATACAGGTTACAGATATCAGGTGTGTACTTTCATGAAAAGATTAAGTTTATATTAAGGCTGACTAGACTGGTATTAGAAAGTAATGTGTTTTATTTTGGCAATAAGTGTTATTTGCAAACTAAAGGTACAGCCATGGATACGTTTGCACACATTTATGCAGACCTCTTCATGGGTTATTTAGAACAGGTCTTGATTTATGATGATTCCATCCCCTTCAGAAGAGAACTGGTTATGTGGAGGGGATTTTTGGATAATTGTTGGTGCATTTGGTCTGGTAATATACATCAGTGGAACTCCTTTGTAGGCTGTTTGAATGCTAATGAATTTGACATCAGTTTTGTGGGTTTACTCTTGACTTTCTGGATGTCAGTGTCACAAAGCTTATTGATGGCACCATGGCTACTGCACTTTATTGTAAACACTTCACGAAGAATTACTTACTTATGGCTGATAGTTGCCATGCCAGATGTACAGTTCTGAAACTTCCAAAAGCCCAATTCCTGAGGCTCAGACGTATCTGTAGTGATGATGATTTTCAACTTGAAGTGCATAAAATGGAAGAGAGGTTTAAACTAAGGGGTTATAGAGAAACATTAGTTAAACAAGCTGGTGTAGCAGCTAGTCAAGTTAAAAGGGAGAACCTTTTGAATTCAGACCATGATATGGATAGGGCTAGTAGGAATCTCGGTAATATCAGGTTTATTACTACTTGTGGCAGTAATAGTATAGTAATAGTTTTAAGATCAGGGAAGTCCAGAAAAGGTTTTGGTATATACGTAAGACAGATGATTTTTTTGCCCAATTTTTGGGTGATTATTGTGAATTTGGTTACTGGAGAGGCAGGAATATACAGGAAAATTTGTCGTGGTTTAATAGATGGAGGGTTAATAAACAGGATTTAGATGGCACATGTGGCAGTTGTATTTATTGTAAAGTGGTATCTTGCACCAAGTCTTTTACTTCTCTTAATACTTCCAAAGTATACTCCATTAGACAACTAATTACCTGCAGTACTGAATGGGTGGTGTACATGGCCATTTGCCAGTGCTGTACATTCTATGTTGGCCAGACTTCTAGGGCTTTTAAAAGTAGGATTGCTGTACATCTAAGTGATATAAATTGTCAGCATCCCAGAAGTGCTCTTTATAAACAAAACGTCACATCCTTCAGCACATTTTATTTTTATAGGATTAGAATGCATTAGGGGCAAGGGTTTCACTAATTCTTATAAACGTGCTGTAAGACCGTAAAGAGAAAATGTGTATAGTGAATCTTGAGGCTATGTATAAACCAGGTTTGAGTGAACACTGGTAATTCGTTTTTACATAATACTATTCCTAATATGGTGATGTACATGGGTATATATTAACAAGTAAGAATTTTTTGTGTATATGTGTATGCATGCACATGCTTATGAATATATAAATATCTTGTATTTACATACACATGCATGTGTATATAAATATGTATATTTGAAGGCACACATTTATATGTTTATGTTTTTTAAATATGTGCATTAATTTATGAGTTGGAAAAGTATTTATAGTATGACTTTTGATGCACATGTGCTTGTTGGTTATGTTTTTATGCAGGCATGGGTGTATTTAAGTATGCATTTTCACTATCTGGAATTTATGCAACTCTTGAAATTGGGGCATGTCTCTTTAAATGGAGTTTATTTAAATGAACAGGAAAGTGCATGCCTTTGCACTGATGATGCTTTTTTTGCAAAACCGGTCTGTTATGGTCATGTTCGTTGGAGGCTGTTTCCACTATTTTAGTTGTTTATTTATTGTTTTTTTCGAGATACTCAAGGAATTACACCTGAAACTTTGTTTTTGGAGTGCTGGAGGTTTTTGTCTTTAATGTATAACAACTCTGGAGCACTGCAGTGGCTTTGTGCACCTGTTTTGTCTTGTATCAGCTCTGAACTGTCTCCATAAGTATATTATATCATACTTCTCTGTGCTTTTTGGCAGGGTGCATATAAGCTGTCAGCTGTGGCCTGGCAAAATAAATGAGTGCACTGCAATATACCTCTTATTTTTCCAGAATTGTGTAGAATGACCAGATTTTTTCCCCATATTTTTGGTCTGTTCCTCCTAAAATGTATTTTTTTAGCAAATCATGAATGTTTGAAATCACTAAATAATGACAGACATACATTAGTTTCAGAGTTCATCTCCTTCAGAAAATGTGTGCTAATGTTAAAGCTGCTGTGCTGAATTTTGGAGCTGTGTCCAGAATTCTTGAGGAAAGAAATTGAAAAGTGTAGAGAGGTCATGGAATGAGCCGCAGTGGTAGCGTTGTCACCTCACAGCAAGAGATTCTCCCGTTCAGTTCTCAGCTGGAGCACCTTCTGTGTGGAGTCTGCATGTCCTCCCCGCAGTCGAGTGGAGTTCGAAAGACATACGTGAATGGGCGTGCCTTCGTTGAAGATTGGGTGACGGGCTGGCACCTCGGCACTGTAAAAATCTACTGCCAATCATTAGTGGACCGGAATTCCGCTGTTGCGACCCCTAACCGGGAAAAGCCGAAAGAACAAAAACAACAAGAGAGGTCATGGAATGTCTCAACTACCTCTGAGTTTTGCATCATATTTTGGTCACTGTAAGTATGTGGTGGTCTGGCAAATCACTGAAGATTGCGGTCTAATGACAGTTTCACACTTAACAGCCTTCATAAATACATGGCAGTGCAAAGCAAGCCTGTTATTATAACAACTTTCTACATCTATAAAGGTAATATCCCAGATTTTGGCCGTTTGTCCTTCATTATTTTTTAGATTTCTCTGTGTTTCTTGAGCAAAGATATTGAGAGGTATTTGGTAGCAGTGAGTCATATACTATGTTTAAGGCACTAATGTTAAGTTGTCCTATCTCGCTTTCATTCTTTGCTGGTTGGGTAAAGAACTGAGAATCGGTTCAGACTCAGCCTTATTCAAAACTCGAGAGCTTCCACCGGCTCTTGGTTGTACCCTATCCCACGATGCTCAGGGAAGATTACCCAGATCTTGTTTGCTGCTAAACAACATCGGGTGACTTCCATGCAGGCTGCTGACTAAGTGGAATTTACTGTGCATATTGTTGTCTATTTTTGCTCCTTTTGCTAAAAATTAGTAAATGTTCATCGTGCATACAGCTGCAGTCATAACAGATGGGTTATCCTGCCGTCAGGCGGGTCCTCGGTTGGCCGAATTCCAAAGTCTAAGTCCGGCATCGGATGTCGTCGCTTCTTCCCTGACGTCAGTGCAACAGGGGTATAAAAGAACCAGCCAACGCCATTTTCTCCAGTCTTTCTTGCTGCGCGGTGCCCGAAGCAGAAGCAGTTCGCAAGTGCCGGTCGACCAGCTCCTGAGATTACGAATATTTTTCAACCGAAGTCTTCTTGAAAGCTAAGTACCCCGTTGGGGAAACTTTTCTTGCCTCAGACCGATGTCAGACAAAGTTAATAATTGCATTTCATGTGGGAAGCAAATACCGCATAAGGATTTCCATTCCCTCTGCATTCCTTGCTTAGGCCCAGACCACGATGTCTCGGCCTGTCGTTTTTGTGCTACATTCAACAAACGCACTATTAAGCGTCGGGCGGAGTTCGCCCAACACTATTTTGGCAAAAAGTTTAATTACATTATGTCGTCGGATACTCCGACTCCAGTTTTGAGTAAAAGATGCAAAGATAAGGACCGACATACGAGGTCCGCGACTTCTACCGACACCACGCTAAAGCCAACTACAGGTGCTCTGGTTCTCAGCAAGGCGCCTACGCAGCCCCTGACTACTGATGACACTTCCTTAGCGGTGTCTTCTGTGCCCGAGGTCGCAGGCTCCTCGGCCCACACCCCGATTACAGATACCGACGCCACTCTTGGCGGGGAAACTCAGAGTTTAGACAGGCCTGCCACCTCTCAAGGTGTCTTCAGGCCGCCTTCTTCTTTTTCCATTAAGGCTTTCACTAAATCTAAAGCTGCCATGCATACTAAAAGACAAGCTCCACAGGGCCCCTCTCAAGGCCCCATGCCTAAAAAACAGATGCTCAAAATGGTTGAGGATTTGATTACTCTTATCAGGGGTTCTCAACCCCCCCTCAGACAAAAGGCCCAGAGTAGAGGAAGAATACCCTTCCTCGGACCAGGCCTCCATTACTTCAGAACATTCTGAAGACCAGGAACATTCATAATCCCCTTTTGAAGATTGTGATGCAGAAGAGTCCATTCCCTCTGTCTCCCCCCCCTGAGGACTATTCTTTTGGGGAAACCTTGCATACCTTGAGGGAACACTTCCACTGGGAAGGCCAAGATTACTCAGACTCCAAGAAAAGGCTCAGGGATTTCCTCTTACTCCCTCAGCACAGGCCTCTGGCTATCCCTCCTGTCTTAGACATTCTAGATGATGTGTATTCAGAGGCCAGCCTTAACCCAGATTCTTTGCCTCCAGCTCTAGTCAAGCCTGACAGGTATTACCGGGTTCCTGATTCACACCAATTCCTACACAAAAGCCATGCGGCTGACCCAGAAACTATTTCACAGGGTCCCAAGGGAATTAAGGCCTCTACTGCCAAAAATCCGTTACCTTCAGAGAGAGATTCCAGAGCTTTAGAAAGGTGGGGGAAAAAGGTATACACCTCGGCCACTTTAACCATGAGGGCATTAAACTGTCAGTTCCATATGTTAAAGTATCAACAGTTTTTGTTATCTCAGTTGAAAAGCAAAATGTCACAACCTGAACAACCAGACTTGAAGGAGTTGCAGGATTTGTTGCATAGTGCAGAACAAGTGGGTAAACATACCTTGCAATGTGGTTTTGATGCTTTAGAGGCCTCATGTAGAGCTGCTGTTACAGGATCAGTCATACGTAGACATGCTTGGCTCAAAGAGCAAACCTTACCAGATCATGTCAAAGCTAAATTACTAGATGCACCTCTTCAAAAAGATGTATTGTTTGGTGTTAAAGCTGAGGAGGTTTTAAAGAAAATGGAGGAAAAGGCAAAATCAATGCAAAGAGTGAAAGATTTCCTACAGGTACAACCTCCACATTTCAGTAGAAATTGGCCTTCAAAAAATTGGTCCTTTCCAGCCACGGACAGACCTCAAAGAGGTAGATACAGGTGCCCGAGGGGTAGAGGGCAATCTCAAGGATCATTTAGAGGCAGACAATGGCAAGCACCTACACCAAGAAGTGGAGAGGATAGATCACAGCCATTCAGAAAGCAGAACCAATGACTTTCCCCTTTGCATGCCAAGCAAAGCTCTAATGGCAGCACCTTTAGGCGGAAAACTGACATTATTTTCGAAAAATTGGCATATTGTCACAAAAGACAAATGGATCCTGGACATTATAGACAGAGGCTAGAGATTCCACTTTCACACCCTTCCAAAAATGAGAGGCATGCCAAACCTGCCACAAAATCAAAGGGCAGAGGCACAAAAACAAATTTCAGCTCTCATGGACATGAAAGCTATTCAAGAGGTACCTGCACAAGAACAGGGTCAAGGTTTTTATTCCAGACTATTCCTGGTACCAAGGAAGGACAAAGATTGGAGACCTATTTTGGACCTATCCATCCTAAACACATATTTACTCGTACCAAAATTCAAGATGCTCACATTACAGCAGCTTCTTCCCATGCTGGGCAAGGAGTCTTGGCTGGTAACATTGGACCTCAAGGAGGCATACCTGCATGTCCCTATCAGACAAGATTGCAGAAGATACCTCAGATTTCTTGCAGGTTCAACCCATTATCAATTCTCTGCATTGCCCTTTGGCTTATCTACTGCACCCAGAGTGTTCACAAAATGCCTGGCATCAGTAATTGCCTTTTGCAGACTTCAAGGGATACAAATATACCCATATTTGGACGACTGCCTGATCCAAGCGGACAGCAAACACATACTTCTGAAACCCCTGGCGTTTGTAATAAAGTTGTTGAACTCTCTGGGATACACAGTCAACAAAAAGAAATCAAGACTAATACCCTCTCAAACAATAATTTTCCTGGGTGCCAGCTTGAATACAAACACCCAGAAGGCCTACCTCACGCCAGAGAAACAAGGGCAACTAACTCAATACTTCAGAAAACTGGCACCTTCACCAGGCTGACTGCAAGGAAAATCCTGCAGGCTCTGGGATTCATGGCATCTTGCATCCTGCTAATCCCATGTGCAAAGCTGCATATGAGGAACCTTCAATGGTACCTAAAAAACTTATGGTCTCAACACAGCCACAGTTTGGAAACAATTATACCACTAATTCCATGCCTCCAAAAGGAATTTCTGTGGTGGGCTCAAGCATGCCAAAGAAACATAGGTCTCCCATTCTGCTTGCCTCAAGCAAATCAAATCATCACAACAGACACCTTGGACTACGCCTTGGGGGGCGCACATGACAGATCAGTGCATTCAGGGCAAATGGTCCCAAAAAGAAAAGCACCTACACATCAATCAAAATGAAATGCTAGCAGTAAAAAAATGCTATTATGCTTTCAAAGACCTACTGCATCCAGCTTAGAATACAAAAAACCGGAACACAAACACTAGACTGTTTGATAAGATTCTTTAATTCTGGTACCTCGGCCTTCGCCTTCTCCTGGAATACATTCTAAAACATCAAACAACACCCCTTTTATAGCACATCCAATTAAATAATTACACCCTAATTCAACAATTTATTAATTTGTAAGTTGACTCAACCATACTGCTTCACTCTGAAAGTGCTGACTTCATTCATATGAATGATTTCTGACTTCATTAAAGATACTGTCAATTATGTTGCAAGAAAATGTCTAAATATAAACATTTGAAATCTATCTAATTCCACTAATATAATATTAACTATTTTTAATAAATAACAACATTATTAAATATTATAACACCTGCTATAAATTCATATTACATACAAACATTTTAAATCTCTGCATCAAAAAGAGATTTTTCCTAAGAATTTTTTAAAAAAAGTTTCATATTAGATTTCCATGTTCATGCCATTCGGGAACAATGTTTTGTAGTTAAGAATAAACCTGGATTCCATTTCTAATAATTTGTCACGAAAACCTACCTCATTGCCAAAAACATTGGGCTTACCCAACACACAAAATATAAATCCCTCAGGGACTAGAAGGGTCAAGCTTAGAATTCTCGAACATCTGGGGACATAAGACATAAAAGAATGGAGAGTCCTGTTGCCAAACATTTTTGTGAACAACATAAGGGGGTCCCTGATTTGTGTGTTAGGTAAACATTGTTCCCAATGATGGAAATCTATGTTATAGCAGGTATTATAATATTTAATAATGTTGTTATTCATTAAAATAGTTAATATTATATTGATTTCAAATGTTATTGGAGCATTGGAGGTGTTTGTTTGAAGCACCTACTGCGTCCAGGCCAGCTATTGATAAGGACAGAGACAACACCACAGTGATGTGGTACATAAACAAACGGGGAGGAAGCCATTCATATCCCCTGTGCAGGCTAGCCATGTCTCTTTGGAACATGGCTCTGGAATTACAAATCCAACTTCAAGCACAATTCCTGCCAGGCAAGGAAAACACGCTGGCAGACAACCTAAGCAGAAATATGACAGATCCACACGAATGGAAGTTGCATCCTCAAGTTTTTACAAAGATAATTCAAGCATGGGGAAGGCCAGACATAGATCTCTTTGCTACCCACAGAAATTACCAATTGACAAAATTCTGCTCAAGGACCTATCATCCACAGTCCTGGAAAGTGGACGCACTCTCTTTCAGTTGGACAACAATGACAGTTTATGCCTTTCCACCTATTCCTCTGCTGCCCAAAGTTCTATTAAAAGCCAGAGCAGACAGACCAAAGATGATTCTCATTGCTCCAGACTGGCCAAGACAACACTGGTACCCACTCCTGAGGAGACTGACGCATTCCCCACCATGGATCCTGCCTTTAATGCCTCTTCTATTGACCCAGCACAACTTCAAAACTCTTCACAGTCAGCTGAAAACACTCAATCTAGCTGCATGGAGGATTCCTTAAATTCACAACAGACCCTACTCTCCAAGGAGGTGCAGGATGTCATTTTGGAGGCCAGAAGGCCTTCTACTAGAAAAGCCTACTCCACAAAATGGAAACGGTTTTGTGCCTGGAATCAGAAAAAGGGTCAGAATCCTGGAATACTGAATTTACCTCAAATATTACAGTACCTAGCTGAGATGCTAAGCAGTGGACTTTCATTCTCCTCCATCAAAATCCATGCCTCAGCCATTTCTGCTCAGTACAACACTGATCCTCCTTTATTCACTCATCCTCTCTTAAGACAGTTCCTCAGAGGGGCTAAGAATATAAAACCCCCAAGGAAGCAACCAGTACCTGCTTGGGACCTCAATTTCATTCTAGAAAAACTGACCCTGCCTCCATTTGAGCCAGCTGCTTCAACAGAACTGCAATATTTGTCATGGAAAACAGCCTTCCTTCTGGCTATCACCTCAGCACGCAGGGTTTCAGAACTACAAGCCCTCATGGCTGTGCAGCCTTTCATCATTTTCCATCACGACAGAGTTTCCTTATGAACCAACCCTTCCTTTATGCCAAAGGTAGTATCCAGGGTAGCCTTGAATCAGGATATCCACTTACCTACCTTTTACCCTGATCCACAAACCAAAGGGGAGAAACTACTACATTCCTTGGACATTCACAGACAGCTTTGTTATTATTTGGACAGAACAAAGCCATTCAGAAAATCAGAGCAACTCTTTGTGTCCTATGCTACAGGTGCTCAAGGGAAGGCTATTTCCAAACAGACAATCTCAAAATGGATAGCCCACTGCATATGCTTTTGTTATTCATTTCATGGTAAAACTGTACCTACAGGCATCAGATCTCACTCCACAAGGGCCACAGCTACCTCTGCAGCTTTCCTCAGGGGGGTTCCTACCAAAGATATTTTGGAAGCAGCCACTTGGAGTTCTGTACGTACTTTCTCCAAGCACTATCACCTACCATTATACTCTAAATCTAGAGCGGGCTTTGCCACTGCAGTCTTGCAGGGCATCCTTGTTCCTCCTAGTTCCACTTAGTGCCTACCACCCCTTTTTTAGCTTTGGGATTCTACCCATCTGTTATGACTGCAGCTGTATGCACGATGAACATAGTACAGTTTTGTACCTACCATAAATGTAGATGTTCGAGTGCTAATACAGCTGCAGTCCAGGTTTCCCTCCCTCCTTCCCCTCTTGGGACAGGCCTAATGGCTAACACCTCCTCATACAACCTGATTGGGGTATTCTTTTATGGTGTATTTGCTTGCAACTACTGTCTTTTGATTATATTGCATTGCATTATTACATAAATTTATGTTTTGCCTTCCTTCTGGGGGCACCTGACATCTGGGGCAAGAAAAACTGAAGAAAATGGCATCGGCTGGTTCTTTTCTACCCCTGTCGCACTGACGTCAGGGAAGAAGCGACGACATCCAACTCAGGACCTAGACTTTGGAATTTGGACGACCGAGGACCCGCCTGACGGCAGGATAACCCATCTGTTATGACTGCAGCTGTATTAGCACTCGAACATCTACATTTATGGTAGGTACAAAACTGTACTTTACTGCTGCTGTTGTTCAACATAGAAATACTTTTAGTGGTATTTGCTTAGTCCGCTACTGTTTGGTGGCTCTTGTTTAGGCCATTGTTTTTTTCTCTAGTCCTGTTATTGTTGAACTTTTCCTATCCTGGCTTCCAGACTCGTTTAATGTAGAAAGCTTGGTTAAATCCCCCTCCCAAGGTAGCTTGTTTACGTTAGAGGGTTCCCTGCAGCCCATTTAATTTAGAGGGCTGTTCCCCTTTTTCTCTTTTTGTGTTTTTTTTGTCTACTTAGTAGTAGTAGTTTAAGTTAGAGAACTTCTCCTTCCTCCTTGCTTGGTTAATTTTAAAGTTTACCCCTAAAAGAAAAAGAAAAAAAGTCTAGAGTTTTTCCTGGTTGCCTTAATATTTGGTGTTGTGTGTGTGTTTAGAAACATGTCAAAAGATCCTGAGGAGTCGAAACTTTTGGGTTTCAAGAAATGCGACGAGTAGCCAAAAGATGTCTCTGACAGAAGGGCATACCAGTTGCGTTTACTATTTGGGTGCCCTTCATTTACAAGAGTCCTGTTCTTTTTGTTATGCCTTTAGATCCAGGCTTTTAATGGATCGTAAAAACAAATTAATTTTGAGAGGCCTATTAAAAACCCCCTTTTGCAGAGGCTTTAGAAGGGACAAGGCACACTAAATCTACAGACAAATTCCCTTCTTCTAGGTCAGAGATGTTGGGGAAAAGGACTTCGGCTTCATCTTCAGAGCTGCCTTAAAAAATGGCTAAAGATTCTGTCTCAGAACCAAGGGCTCTTGGTTTAGGAAAATATCATTGTTCAGCACCAGTTGTGGTTTCGGAGCCAGTCCCCTGTATAGGGGCCAGTATCTCCTAATTTGGGATCTCCACTTCTGCAAACAGCGAGATCTCCAACTTTGTCCTCTTGATCCTCCAGAAGCTTAGCAGATGATGATGTGGAGCGGGTGGTGATGAGACTCCGGATGCCAGCGCTAGCTAAAATTCTGTTGACTCCAACCCAGAAGGAACTGGAGCCAACAAAGACCACTTCTCCTTCTTCGGTTCCTTCTCTGACCTAATCTGGGGTTTCGGAGCTGGAGCACTTGGACCCGATCGCAGCTGAACTATCGGGACCAAGACCTCCTACAGGATCGTCGATTCCAACAACTGCTCCAACTTCCTTAGTTCCATCAGAATTTAAAGAATCTAGGAGCAGATGTTCTCCTATCTGGTCCATGGAGGAGAGTCGGATCGGACAGCTGTACGACCCGATTCTACCTCTCGGGGCTATGGCGCGGTTGAGTGGCTTCGGAGCTTTGGGGTCGCTTTTCTGGTTGCTCTGAGCAGGGATCTCCTCAGGGCGGAGTGAGGGGGCGTTTGAGCTGATGGAGAGAGTGCTGTCACCTCAGACTGCTCCGCTGTCTGGTCCAAGTACTCTTCCCCCAAAAGCTCGGGTGTCAGTCTCATCCCCATCACTCCCCCCCCCCCCCCAAGCTAGAGACATTAAGCCCCAGGAGGCCCCAGCAGTTGAAACTATCTCTTCTGAAACCTCTCCAGATTACCCGTCTGAGGAGGTCCCTCGGAAGAGATTGTGCAAGAGGAAGCACCTAAACTCCCCGCAGGAGTCTATCACTTTAGACACAGACTTCGATGAGTCCGAAGTGTCCCTACTGTCATCCTCTCAAGATATGTCTCCTTTGCAGATATCCTGTGGAGATCCTTAAGCAGTGGAGTGGCTGGAAACCCACCAACCCTTCTGAGGTTGAGTCTGTGTACCTGGAGGCTTTTGGGTCTCGCCCTTCCACCTCTTGGGTGTCTTCACCTTTTGACCAGTTAATGAATGTAATTAATTGAAAGGCGTGGGGCTCTCCAGTTTCAGTGGAACCTGTTCCTAGGAGGCCAAATAAGTTCATCACAGCACCTTCGGAGAAGGAGTTCCTTAGCAGAGGTGTCCCGGTAGATGCTATGGTGGTGGCGGCGGCGGCCACAAAGAAGGAATTGTCAGAGACTTCCTCATCTGTTCATCCACCGAACAGAGAGTCTTGAACGATGGACAGATATGGAAAGCATTTGTTTTTTTCAGCGGCATTTACCCTTGGATCGCTGAACTACCTGACCCATTTCACTAGACTACAGAGGGATCTCCTGAAGGAGCTAAGAGATGGCCTTCAAGGTACTGTAGCTGCAGGGGTTTCAGATAAGGTTTCCTCCCAGCTCTCTACCTTAAACTCAGTGGTAAACTCCTCCATGCGAATGATTTCTTATGTGCCAATGGAGCGAGCAGGGCAGTGGGTACAGGAATTTTCTTAAAGAGACATTCCTGGATGCGCTTATGCGAGTTCGTAGAACCGTTTAAGTCTTCCTTTATTAACGCCCCCTTCGATGGCTTGTCTTTGTTCGGGCCCAAAGTTAGAGACCTTAACCAGATGTGAACAGGAGGGACGGACTCTGTCTGCCATGGGAGTCCATTTCTCCCACCCCACTAGACCTTATCCCAAAGATCAGAAGGGGGGGAAATGTGGTTCTATAAGTCCCAAAGAGCCTTCCCGGATGCATGTGGTGATTCTTCCCATAGGGGCATCAGGGGAAGTAGCAATGGAAGATGCTGACATCACGGCAAAGTGGGTCCGCAAAACCAGGGTGACAAGGACTATTTCCTTGGAAAACCCTTTCAGCATTCCTGAGAGGAGGTGCACCTGTCCATCTCTGGAGGTAGTCGGGGGTCGCTTGTTATTGTACTCAAATGCCTGGCTAGAAATCACAAAAGACAAATAGGTACAAACAATCATATCTAGAGGTTATTGCTTACCTTTTCCTCTTCCTCATTAGAAAAATAAACAGTCCCAGATGTTCCACCCAGTCAAAGGGATTATGCAACTCTAGAGGTACAAATGTTGCTATAAAAAAAGAGTCATCCAAAATGTCCCTGCAGACCAAATTGGATCCGGAACTTACTCAAGGTTCTTTTCCAAAAAAGATGGGACTGGGGACCCATTCTGGATGTCAGCACACTAAACAAGTCCGTCAAAAAATCAAAGTTCTGGATGGTGACACTACAGTCGATACTCCCCTTTCTGGGGAGAGATGATTGGATGTGCTCAGTAGATCTCCAGGATGCATACTACCACATAAAAATGGACAGGCGATCCAGGAGACATTTGCACTTTCGGCTGGGAGCCAGTCATTACCAGTTTTGAGCCCTGCCCTTTGGTCTGACTACAGCCCCCAGAGTGTACACCAAGTGCATGGCAGTGGTTACGGCTCACTTGAGGCATCTACATTTATGGTAGGTACAAAACTGTACTTTACTGCTGCTGTTGTTCAACATAGAAATACTTTTAGTGGTATTTGCTTAGTCCGCTACTGTTTGGTGGCTCTTGTTTAGGCCATTGTTTTTTTCTCTAGTCCTGTTATTGTTGAACTTTTCCTATCCTGGCTTCCAGACTCGTTTAATTTAGAAAGCTTTGTTAAATCCCCCTCCCAAGGTAGCTTGTTTACGTTAGAGGGTTCCCTGCAGCCCATTTAATTTAGAGGGCTGTTCCCCTTTTTCCCTTTTTGTTTTTTTTGTCTACTTAGTAGTACTAGTTTAAGTTAGAGAACTTCTCCTTCCTCCTTGCTTGGTTAATTTTAAAGTTTACCCCTAAAAAGAAAAAAAAAAAAGTCTAGAGTTTTTTCTGGTTGCCTTAATATTTGGTGTTGTGTGTGTGTTTAGAAACATGTCAAAGGATCCTGAGGAGTCGAAACTTTTGGGTTTCAAGAAATGCGACGAGTAGCCAAAAGATGTCTCTGACAGAAGGGCATACCAGTTGCGTTTACTATTTGGGTGCCCTTCATTTACAAGAGTCCTGTTCTTTTTGTTATGCCTTTAGATCCAGGGTTTTAATGGATCGTAAAAACAAATTAATTTTGAGAGGCCTATTAAAAAACCCCTTTTGCAGAGGCTTTAGAAGGGACAAGGCGCACTAAATCTACAGACAAATTCCCTTCTTCTAGGTCAGAGATGTTGGGGAAAAGGACTTCGGCTTCATCTTCAGAGCTGCCTTAAAAAATGGCTAAAGATTCTGTCTCAGAACCAAGGGCTCTTGGTTTAGGAAAATATCATTGTTCAGCACCAGTTGTGGTTTCGGAGCCAGTCCCCTGTATAGGGGCCAGTATCTCCTAATTTGGGATCTCCACTTCTGCAAACAGCGAGATCTCCAACTTTGTCCTCTTGATCCTCCAGAAGCTTAGCAGATGATGATGTGGAGCGGGTGGTGATGAGACTCCGGATGCCAGCGCTAGCTAAAATTCTGTTGACTCCAACCCAGAAGGAACTGGAGCCAACAAAGACCACTTCTCCTTCTTCGGTTCCTTCTCTGACCTAATCTGGGGTTTCGGAGCTGGAGCACTTGGACCCGATCGCAGCTGAACTATCGGGACCAAGACCTCCTACAGGATCGTCGATTCCAACAACTGCTCTAACTTCCTTAGTTCCATCAGAATTTAAGGAATCTAGAAGCAGATGTTCTCCTATCTGGTCCATGGAGGAGAGTCGGATCGGACAGCTGTACGACCCGATTCTACCTCTCGGGGCTATGGCGCGGTTGAGTGGCTTCGGAGCCAACCCCTCTGCTTTGGGGTCGCTTTTCTGGTTGCTCTGAGCAGGGATCTCCTCAGGGCGGAGTGAGGGGGCGTTTGAGCTGATGGAGAGAGTGCTGTCACCTCAGACTGCTCCGCTGTCTGGTCCAAGTACTCTTCCCCCAAAAGCTCGGGTGTCAGTCTCATCCCCATCACTCCCCCCCCCCCCAAGCTAGAGACATTAAGCCCCAGGAGGCCCCAGCAGTTGAAACTATCTCTTCTGAAACCTCTCCAGATTACCCGTCTGAGGAGGTTGTGCAAGAGGAAGCACCTAAACTCCCCGCAGGAGTCTATCACTTTAGACACAGACTTCGATGAGTCCAAAGTGTCCCTACTGTCATCCTCTCAAGATATGTCTCCTTTGCAGATATCCTGTGGAGATCCTTAAGCAGTGGATTGGCTGGAACCCCACCAACCCTTCTGAGGTTGAGTCTGTGTACCTGGAGGCTTTTGGGTCTCGCCCTTCCACCTCTTGGGTGTCTTCACCTTTTGACCAGTTAATGAATGTAATTAATTGAAAGGCGTGGGGCTCTCCGGTTTTAGTGGAACCTGTTCCTAGGAGGCCAAATAAGTTCATCACAGCACCTTCAGAGAAGGAGTTCCTTAGCAGAGGTGTCCCGGTAGATGCTATGGTGGTGGCGGCGGCGGCCACAAAGAAGGAATTGTCAGAGACTTCCTCATCTGTTCATCCACCGAACAGAGAGTCTCGAACGATGGGCAGATATGGAAAGCATTTGTTTTTTTCAGCGGCATTTACCCTTGGATCGCTGAACTACCTGACCCATTTCACTAGACTACAGAGGGATCTCCTGAAGGAGCTAAGAGATGGCCTTCAAGGTACTGTAGCTGCAGGGGTTTCAGATAAGGTTTCCTCCCAGCTCTCTACCTTAAACTCAGTGGTAAACTCCTCCATGCGAATGATTTCTTATGTGCCAATGGAGCGAGCAGGGCAGTGGGTACAGGAATTTTCTTAGAGACATTCCTGGATGCGCTTATGCGAGTTCGTAGAACCCTTTAAGTCTTCCTTTATTAACGCCCCCTTCGATGGCTTGTCTTTGTTCGGGCCCAAAGTTAGAGACCTTAACCAGATGTGAACAGGAGGGACAGACTCTGTCTGCCATGGGAGTCCGTTTCTCCCACCCCACTAGACCTTATCCCAAAGATCAGAAGGGGGGGAATTGTGGTTCCATAAGTCCCAAAGAGCCTTCCCGGATGCATGTGGTGATTCTTCCCATAGGGGCATCAGGGGAAGTAGCAATGGAAGATGCTGACATCACGGCAAAGTGGGTCCGCAAAGCCAGGGTGACAAGGACTATTTCCTTGGAAAACCCTTTCAGCATTCCTGAGAGGAGGTGCACATGTCCATCTCTGGAGGTAGTCGGGGGTCGCTTGTTATTGTACCCAAATGTCTGGCTAGAAATCACAAAAGACAAATAGGTACAAACAATCATATCTAGAGGTTATTGCATACCTTTTCCTCTTCCTCATTAGAAAAATAAACAGTCCCAGATGTTCCACCCAGTCAAAGGGATTATGCAACTCTAGAGGTACAAATGTTGCTATAAAAAAAGAGTCATCCAAAATGTCCCTGCAGACCAAATTGGATCCGGAACTTACTCAAGGTTCTTTTCCAAAAAAGATGGGACTGGGGACCCATTCTGGATGTCAGCACACTAAACAAGTCCGTCAAAAAATCAAAGTTCTGGATGGTGACACTACAGTCGATACTCCCCTTTCTGGGGAGAGATGATTGGATGTGCTCAGTAGATCTCCAGGATGCATACTACCACATAAAAATGGACAGGCGATCCAGGAGACATTTGCACTTTCGGCTGGGAGCCAGTCATTACCAGTTTTGAGCCCTGCCCTTTGGTCTGACTACAGCCCCCAGAGTGTACACCAAGTGCATGGCAGTGGTTACGGCTCACTTGAGGCATCTAGGAATCCGAGTGTTTCCATACCTAGACGACTGGCTCCTAACTGCCACCACCAAGCAACTACTAACAAAAGCAAGGGACAAAATCATTCACTTGTGTTCTCAGCTAGGCATTACAGTAAACTTCGAAAAATCTGCCTTGTTGCCATCACAGCATCTCGTATCCATAGGTGCAGATTTAGACACAATTAAAATGTTGGCCAAACTTCCCCCTGAGAGGATTCAAACCTTTCATCATCAAATCTAGAACCATTTATCATTTAGACATATATTGATTTCCTCTCATAAGGCTTCAACCAGGAAATTATACTCTGGGCTTCCAAAAACAACAATGATCCCTTTACTGCAGTTGTCACAGCAGTGTTAGATTTTCTGGCTAAACTTTTTAACGAGGGTGTGGCGGTGGCTACAATTCGAATTCAGTTAGCCGCTGTATCAAACTACCATATCGGGGAAATGGGACTAAAAATCATGTTCCACAGGTTTTACAGAGGATTCTTAAAGGGTACATTCTCACTAAGGCCTCCAGTGAAAGAACCTCCAGCGCCATGGGACCTACATTTTGTTCCATCTCTGTTGATTCTACCCCCTTTTGAACCCTCATCATCATGTGATATAAAGTTTTTGTCATGGAAGACAGCATTATTGGTGGCCATAACATCTGCTAGGCGAGTGTCTGAACTTCAAGCTTTCTCTATACACCCTCCATACATAACCTTTCACAAAGATAGAGTTTTTTATGGACTAACCCTTCATTCCTACCAAAAGTGTGCTCAGAGGCCAATTTAAAGCATTCCATTGACTTACCACTTTTTTCCCCAAACTTTGGCAACAAGGCAGAATATAAATTACACCAGTTGAATGTTCATAGACAACTGCGTTTCTGCATGTATAGAACAAAAGATTTCAGAAAGTCAGACCAACTATTTATGTCTTTTTCAGACAAAAAGAAAGGGTTCCCAATTTCAAAAGTCACACTTTCTAAATGGCTTACAGACTGCATCACTTATACATACAATTCCCAGAACAAAGAACTCCAGGGAAAGTGAAAGGCCGTTCCACAAGAGCTATTTCAACTTCACCTGCCTTCCAGGTGAGGCTACGTATGGATTCCAGCAGCATCATGGGTAAGGCCTCATACCTTTATCACTC
Source organism: Protopterus annectens (assembly GCF_019279795.1). Classification (NCBI taxonomy): domain Eukaryota; kingdom Metazoa; phylum Chordata; order Ceratodontiformes; family Protopteridae; genus Protopterus; species Protopterus annectens. The sequence goes on from NC_056725.1 coordinate 657,289,532, forward strand.
ATTACAAAGTCGATTTGGTCTCCAGGAACAAGGCCTCTTTTGGGTCCACTGTTCTGAAGAGTATTTTCCCTTGAGCCACCCAAGAAAGAAGGTGCTAGGGATGCCATCCCAACCAGTAAAGAATGAAGGTGAGATAGGAGAACATAACATTAAGAAGTTATGTACTCACCATAATGTTCCATGTTTGTTGTCCATCTCGGCTTCATTCTTCGTCCCACCCTCCTTTCCCCACGTTTGCTCCTGGAGGATCAGCCGGTTGTTTTCCTGACAATTTGATTATAAAGTCTCTGAATCTCTTCTCAGTCTTGTCTGGATATGTTGCCTTGTTTAGAGGTAATGATTATGTTTTTTATTTGCAAACAAGATCTGGGTAATATTCCCTGAGTATCATGGGATAGGGTATAGCCACAAGCTGGTGGAAGCTCTTGAGCGTTTGAATAAGGCTGAGTCAGAACCGATTCTTGGTTCCGTACCCAACCAGCAAAGAATGAAGGCGAAATGCACACCAAACATGGAACGTTATGGTGAGTACATAACTTCTTATTACTTGAGACATAAATTCCTGTGTTATGTATGTATTCGTTAATTTGATCACAGTCAAACATGAGGTTTACATTCACAGTCATGCAAGTGGTTGCAATTGATAGTTGTGTGTGTGTGTGTGTGTGTGTGTGTGTGTGTGTGTGTGTGTGTGTGTAGAAGGGTTAAACTTACTGTAGCCAGTTATTTTTTATTTTATTATATTCTGGCCACGGTGGTGCAGTGGTTAGCATTGTCGCCTCACAGCAAGAGGTTCTCCGGTTCGATCCTCGGCTGGGGTGCCTTCTGTGTGGAGTCTGCATGTCCTCCTGTGGGTCGCGGTTTCCCTCCCCTCCCTCCGCCTCCCTCACATCCCAAAGACATGCTGTAGGTGGATTGGACACTCTAAATTGGCCCTAGGTGTGCGTGGTGAGTGTGCCTTCTGGGAAGGGGGCGCGCGCTGCAACTCGCGACACCGTAAAACTCCACTGCCATTCAGTGTGCGGACAAGGCGATCCGCTGTGGCGACACCTAACCGGGAAAAAGCTGAAAGTAGAAGAAGTAGAAGAAATATTCTGATATGTAATGTGCATACAGTCAAAAACTTTGGCCTTAATTGCAGAGTACAGGAGCTGTCTATGGATGAAAGTGATTGATTCTGTTTGGCACTTGTTCAGTTTAAGCACCCATTATTCTGGCTTTGTAGAGGCAGTGTGTATTTTTGTGAAGCCAACTAGATTACTTTGCTGGGTCTGTTTCAAGACAGTCAAATAAATGAGGTACACAAGTCAGTAAATTGGCTGTACATGATGAGTCTGGGATCGTCTGTGATAAAATGTGCATGTAATGAAGGGGTTGCAGTAACTCCAAGTGGAACAAATTGACCACCTTTTTTTTTTTTTTTTTTACTTTCCATCACACTTTGGCATCAGTGCTACTTAATAAGTGACTGCCTGTGGTGGCCTGGGTCTAAGATACTTGTGATAACTGTTCGCTGACAGAGTGTCACAAAGAGCAGTGTTGTCTCTGAACAACACTTTCTGGTTCTCTAGTTGAGGTGTTGGCTGTGATCCCTTCTATGCGAAGCCTTGTATGTGATTTATCAGTGTGCTTTGGTTTTTTTTTTACACCCAGACCCCCAGCTGTATGACATATGCCTCTACCCATTTCTGCTTTTTACTTTCATCACAATCTAACACCACAGGATGCACAGAAAGTAACGATCTTTGAGGGGTAGGAAGAAGCCAGGTGCTATTCCCAGATAAGATTTGTTTATCTTTACAAGAATTTGTTTTCCCAGTTTATTGGGGAAATTGTTTGTTGGCTTTAAACATTAAGCTTTAGATGCAACTTATTTTCCTTGGGAAAAAGTGAGACTGAGAGCTGTGTTTAAAAGCAGGAAGAGTAGTTAAAAAATAAGACAAAGTGTGAAAAAACAAGAAAGAAGTCATCTGTTTTGATGATATGAGGCCATAATGAGGGACAGAGTAGAAGAGAGGCACTGGAGAGCTGCAGGAGGACTAGTGTTTACCAGGGACCTCCATGGAGTCCTGTAGCTACTTCATGCCACTTAAGGCTGGCCTTGTTGATTGCAGTTAGATATATGAGGCATATTATTCAGTAAAAGGACTACAATGAGTAGGTACATACTGAGGCAATCTTTAGATGAAAGTGAATATCCCCATCTGTTGTTTGACCACATGGGGTGGTCTTTGACCTGTTGTAATAGAGCCTCACCCATTCAGTTGCTTCCTGCGGCCCCCCCTTTGTTTTGAAGTCACCAGCTGCCACTGAAATGTTCACATTTTAACTGCAATGCCTTCCTCCTAGTGGTTAATATGTGTATTTGCAATGCCTTCCACTAAAAGTGTGCACATTCCCACACAAATTGGATAAAAATACCACAGAAACATGGTCTGGCACAACCAAGCCCACATCATAACCCCATTCTGTCCAGCAGGTACCAGTTTTGCTGTGAGCTATGTAGCCTTGCTTTGCCAGGATGGCAAGCTGGCCTTGGCTGCTCACACCAATCCTTTACTGTCTCTACCAGTGCCCAAGTTACTAATCAGCCTTGGATCATATTGTGCCATAGTGTTAAGCACACAGAAACATTTTTGTGTGCTATTTGGTGATGATGTCTGGATTCCAAGGATATCAGTGCATTTCCCCAAGATGACTTCAGGATTCAGACCAGTAATGATATCACATTATCATATACAGACTGCAATATTACAAAGTTATTTCAGGTTGATTGAGGATGGCCACGGTGGTGCAGCAGTTAGCGTTGTCACCTCACAGCAAGAGGTTCTCCAGTTCGATTCTCGGCTGGGGTGCCTTCTGTGTGGAGTCTGCATGTCCTCCCTGTGGTCGCGTGGGTTTCCTCTGGGTGCTCCGGTTTCTTCCCACATCCCAAAGACATGCAGTAGGTGGATTGGACACCTTAAATTGGCCCTAGGTGTGAGTACGTGCATGTGTGTGTGTGTGCCTTCTGTGGAAGGTTGGGCGCCGGGCTGGCAACTCGACACCATAAAACTCCACTGCCAATCATGAGAGGACAGATGATCCGCTGTGGCGACCCCTAACCGGGAAAAGCCGAAAGAAGAAGAAGAAGATTTCAGGTTGATTGACCTTAGCTCAACTTAGTTGTAAGGCAGCATGTTTTTGTTGCAATGTTTTTTTTTTCCTTTTTTTTTTTTCCACACTGTTGTTCTCTTTCACCCATACCATTGTAAATGGCTTTACTGACAAATGTTGATTTTTTTTTTCTCCGGTGTTAGAATCCCATATTTTTAAACTGTCCCTTAGCTTTCATTTTGATTGTACAAAAATTTGCCATTGTGCTTCAGACAGCTGAAATGTGTGCATATAGTTGTATTAGTGTCTGTTCCTCTTATTGTCAGAACTAGTGCTGCAGTGGAGAAAAATCAGTGGACACTTTGGCATCTGTCGGAAACCTGTAGTGGCAGAAAGTGACTTCCCTTTTTACAGCTCACAGATTTTTCTACCTTGAGATTAGACTACTAAGAACTTTGGCTTCCTTTTCCTCTGCAAGAAGGATGGACATTTCTTTCAGCTTTTTTGCACTTTCATTTACTCTTGCTACTGCTTGTTAGAGGCCCTGTTGGGCTGTATTGTGTTATCATTGCCTGTGTTGCACATACAAGTCAGTGGGATTGCATTCATATCCTGTTTTCAGTAGCTTGCAAGTTAACATGAGAACCATTGGGTGTCTCAAACAGGACACTGCAAACATGAAGTCTGCTTGAGGAGGACGTATCCTTGTTAAATCTGATATACTGCCACTCACCGTAACATATCTTACAGATTCTGCAGTAATAAGTTTGTCTCTTTTGAGTAAATTGTGTAAATGTAAGTGTTTCTGAAACTGGACTAAGCTGCCTTTCATCTAAGTAGTGTGTTACGGTGTTTCTCTCCAAGAAGCTGTACTGTGGAATTGTGTCACATTGTGCTTGTATACTGCTTGAACAAAGTTGCACAATTTAGAATATATAATGACGTTGCTTTGCTCAGGAAAAAAAACTATGTCCATTCTGTTGCATATTTCTGTTCTTGTGTTCCACAGAGTTCTAGTTCAATCCATTGTTTTCTCTTTCAGGTGATGCAGTTCGGAAGGATTGATGGCAATGCTTACATTCTGGATTTTCAGTATCCCTTTTCTGCTGTGCAGGCATTTGCTGTTGCTCTGGCAAATGTTACCCAGCGCCTCAAGTGAAAAAAGAAAAGATAAGGAAGATTTGTTTTGGTGTCACAAGCATTCAGAGTAGTTTGAAGTTGTCAGTAGGTTCTCCAGTGACTGAAGGAAGCAAGAAAAAAGTATATATGGAGAGGCAGCCAGTTTGTGATGTTATTTGTGCTGCCCGGAGCAGGTCGGTTATTTTTAGCAAAGCTGCTAGCCACTGGAAGAATAAAGTGTGAGCTTTCCAGAATTAATATTGTGGTAGTTTGGGTTTCTCGTTGTCCTTGATGGTTCTTCAGTCTGCTGTCTTAGCTTTGGTAAGCTAAAGAAGAAGAAAGAAAAACTGTCCTTTCAGCAAGACTGCCTTATTAGTCATTCCTTCTTGTTACTACAACTGACAGAGAGGTATTACTCCTAATATGTACAAAGAAAAAAAAAAAGCTGAAATACTTGAAGACATTATGGAGATCTATCATTGACGAGCAGCTGGGCACTGCACGTACTACTGAGTATTTAATGTACTGTACATTCACAGTATGAATAGTGCCATCTGGAAAACAAAATCCTTTTTTCATGTGCTGGTTAGGTATCTTGTTAATTGAACAAGTTAGTGCCTATTTATTTGTACTATTCTCTGAAAGAAAAAGAGAGTCTGTTTAACGGATAAAAATATGTTCCTTTTTTTTTTTTAATTGTGTGTTGAATCTACAGTGTTGAATTTTTAACCGTTTATAGTTCCCCCAAAACAGCCTAGAATTTATATACAAATTCAAGGCAGGTGAAAGTATGACATAATAACCAAGCTATAAAAAAAAACTCTCTTGGCTGTTCAGTGTTAAAAAAAATATCTTGGCCAATTCAGCTATACAGGTAAACAGTGAATGAAATGTCATGCACTTCAGAATGTTAATATTTAAGTTTACAAAAAAACAAGTCTAGGGATATGTAATGGTCAGAACCTTATATTCATACACTCACCAGGATTTGCGGTTCTAATAATTACATTAACCTTGACAGATGTGGAAAGGTGTTTTCATGTTGTGATGTGTGGCTTTTACAGTCTGTATTTATTTATTTTATTTTATGTTGTAATAATTGAAGGGCAGTGCTAAAAGCAAAATACCTGTGCACATTCATAACAGACATTTAACAGATGCTGTGTTCTCTTATATGTAGGATTATAGCTGTTAGGACAAGAAGGTACCCCCTTTCCTCTGCACGTGAGAAGCCTTTATTGTATGAACAGTGTCACGCATGCATTTTTCCTGGAAATGGGCATGCTTGGTGAAATTTCTAAAAAGAAAAAATATATTTTTTTAATCAGTTTTTATTAAAATATTTGCTCTTATTGCAAAGGATAACAATGACACCAGATTGCTGTTTCACTTTACACTGTTCTGTAGATTACCAGTATGTTTTCCATGTGGAGAGGACCGAAGAGGTACAGGTAGGCTAACTACATTGCCTTACTGCAGCATACACATCTGCAGTATAAACTGAGAGAGGTTAAGGAACAAGATGAAAACTGTGTCATTGAATGAAAAACAGTCTTTGCCTGAAATTTTCCTTTCTCTTGCACTGTTATGCATACATAAAATATTGTATGTAAGAATTTAAGACTTTTTTAACCAAATCTTCTCTTAACAGTTTAGGGTTTCAGTCTTGATCCCTTTATTCTGCAGTAGCAGCAGAGCTAAATCTACTTATGTTATGTTGTGATGAGCAAAAACATGGTGTAAATCATGAGTGATTGTGTTCAGCAAATTTGTCTTAGATGCAAGGCTAAAAAGATGTGTTGTACCTTCTCTGTTTTCAGTAACTATTCTGTCAGACTTCTGGCTCTGATCTAATATAAGGATCTTTTTAATAAAGCAGGTCTGGAATTCATGAAGAATAAAACTCTGTGAACCTGAGTATGATTAAAAAGCCTTGATAACCCAGAGAGAAGGCCTTCAAAATGGGTCATTGTTGCTCACAACTGCCATTATTTAAATAAAGCCAGTTAAATGTGAAACACCTGTGAACATTTGATTCTGTGAGCATGCAGAGCCTAATGCAGTTATTATGAACTTCTTAGTATATGTCATGTGGTATGTTTCCTCCATTATTTCATAGTGATGTAGCAGAAACATGTTTGCAACATTATACACCGTACTCCCTAATACAAGTAGTAGTAGACATTTATTAAAGTCATTGCTTGTAGTTTATCATCATTAAAATCTTTGAGAGAAGTTATATAATTTGATAATGTCAAAAAATCTACAATTTTAATTGCAATGCTTTTGTATCACCCCATCCTTATTTTTCCGAAATTTATGTAAAAGAACACTCTATCTGAAATCAGTGACATCACTGTTGGCTGCATTAACGAAGTGAACTGTTTCTATGGTAATGTGAAATTTAACAGTGCATTTTTTTGCTCATCTCTGAGGTCATAAGAAGTCCAAAAAAAGTGAAAAGTTGTGAGCATTCAGAAGCCATGTGACTGAAACTCTCTATGTCCTTAAGGCGTCATTTGCATATATCCCAAGGACCTCCACTATAGGAGTTTTAAGGTATTACACAGTGAAGATCATACCTTGGCTTAGTGTTCCTCGCAGTTTTTACTTAATGGTTTATATGTATAACCTTTTTATCCTTTACTTGGATGCTACACAGAATGTGTTATAGTGGTAGCAGCAGCAATCAAGTTGAAATGTCTACCTTTTATATTGCATCACTGAGTAATTCCATTTTATTTTTATCCCCACGTACCTTTTTATGTTGAAATGTTTTAATTTATATGTCACATGATGTACCTGCTAAGTGTAGTACATTTTGGTGCAAAGGTAACAATTTTCTTGCTATCTTTATGTTGACTCAGAGCTCCTCTCCTAAATCCTGATGTCTTACATTTCAGTAAAATAGTGCCAGTGGCACAACAGTTAACACGCACACCTTTAGTGCAGAAAGCTGAGGGTTCTATTCTTACACCAGGTAGATCAATTGCTGACCCAGCAGTGTAGTATAACAGTGGTAGCTGCACTCCTGACTGTGCCGTCCTTCAGGTGAGATGTTAAGCCAAGGCGCCCCATCTGCTTGAGTTTGTGGTAGCTCAGGTGGATTTAAAAAAATCCCATTGCACCTATTAAAAAGTTTTTTTTTTATTATTTGTATACATGTATACAATTCATATTTTTACATATTTTACAATATTTACACATTTTAACGTCATTCAGTATATTAATATTTCCCTTTTAAGTATTCCCCCACTTTTACCCACAACAAAAACATATTTTTCCAGTATTTTTGTCAATGTCCATTTTTTCCTTTGTATCTGATTTCATTAAGTCTTTCATTCCATGTAGTCCATGTTATATAGAATATGATTCTGTCCATTTTCTTAGCTTCATTCTAGGATCTTGCCCCGTAAAGCCCATATACTATCATGTCCATGTTTAACATTTCAAAATTTAAATAACTTTAATCAAATCATGTTTACATACTTCTTTCCACAGTTTTTGAATTCTGTCATGTTTAAAAAAAAACATGTTCTATAGTTTCTAATTCTTTACATTTATTATGTATTCTATCCTGTTTTCTCTCGTATAGCATATTTTCCCTCACTGGTCATTTTCCTGTGGACAAACCTCCACAAAAAAAAAAAATCATTGCATTATTTAATTCTTTTATAATTAATGTATGTCGTCATTATTGCTTTTTTCTTATCTATCTCTAACTCTTTCCATGGATCCACTAAATAGAAGGATACCATAATGTTAACATACCATTATTTTCTGTTTTTCTATGATATTCTTTTTTTAATTTCCACAATACAATTTTAATGTAAAATTCTTTAATTTCTTCATTAATAACACGTTTACTTCTTTTTTTCATTTCCATTTCTTCCCAGATTTCTATGTATTTGCAATACATTATTCTTTCTGTCAAATCTGTATTTTTTTTCATTGTTCCTTTTAGTACTTTATACATACTTAAATCTGATAGTGCAAGTAGCCTCTTTATCAGCCCCAATCCCCCTTGTTCATCTTTCAAATACAGAATTCCCCTCTTAACCGGGTTCAGTCCTAACCCCAAAATAAATGAAATTATCTGCATAATTTATTTTTCATATTTCATTGGCATCATATAAACATTTGCAATTTAAGCTATTTTACGTATTATGATGATAATTAAATGTGTTTTCTTTTTGTATGAAAACCTATACATCTTCCAGAATGTGATCTTGTATTTGATTCCTTTAATAACTTTATTCCACTGTTCATGTATGTGTTCTGTCCTTCCAAATGCTATTGCTAAAATATCTATACTCTTTTCATTATATTCCACACTTCCAATAATACCTTCGTATCCAAATCCTGTTTTTCTCTTTGTGCTTAAACCAATTTTCTTCAACAGTGAACTAAATTTTTCATTAATTTTTTCCCATCCATACTTTATTTTTTGCTGTTACTACAATATCATCAGCGTGAGTATACATTATTGGTAACTGCATCTCCTCCATCATTCTGTATCCTCCCTTACTTGACATTTATATGAAATGTGGTCAATAATGATGTTTTAAATCAGGTCTATGTTACATGAATGAACAATCATAATGTTGAGTACAGCATACTCGATACACTATAATCATAAGTTCATAATCTCGAAACCTTAAAAGCCTGAAACAAACAAAATTGAAAGATTTTGTTTGTCCCACACCTTCCCTACACTAACATACAAAACACATACACACAACCAATGCATACAAACCCCTACACACTCACATCATTCAAACACTTACACACCTACACAAACACACCTACTTTTAAAATAAAGTGGGGGGCTTCACCCCCCACACCTTCCCCAACTAAATATACCAACTCCGAGATCACTGTACATTGGGGAAAGGGCAATTTCCCGGTAATCGCAACAAGAGATTACCGAGAAATTGCCCTTTCCCCAATGTACAGCGATCTCGGAGTTGGTATATTAAACAAAGCAACCTCTTACCTAGCCATTCCAAACAGTGTAGCATGTCTAAGTCACAAGCTACACTGACTAAGATGGCTGACCAAAACATTTCGGAACTCCAGATTTCGGCATTTGGAGACTCCAATTACATGAACGATCGATTAAAGGTTGTTGAGTATGTTGTACTCGACATTTTGATCGTTCGTTCATGTAACATAGATAAATCAGTTATCGTAGGTACATTGATTTAATTAATTTTTTTACTCATGTTTTGACACTTCGTGAATGCATACGCATGTAATTGTGACGTACATGAGTTTTTGTGTTCTGATTGGTACATCTTATTTTAAATGCTGAATGAGTGCACAATGTCTTAATTGTCTGAAGAAGTGTTGGATGAACAATGCAAAAGCACTTACAAAACAATACATTTGTGGATTTTAATATTTAGCCCTGGCATGTGTGCTCTCTCTTTATGGTTTTGATATGATCCTCATACTGATAGATTGTTGCCATAATTCTGTAACTTCTTTTCTTTCTCCTGAATCTAACTCTCTTCATTTGCTCGTTTTATGCCTTTTCCTATTTTAATATATTCCTCATTTAAATGAGTTCTTATCCAAATCGCCGCATGATCAGAGAACCCAGTATATTTAATTCCTTTTTGTGTAATTTTTAGGCATTCCAATATCAAAAAATAATCAATTTCTGTCTTAATTTCATTTCTTTTGCAAGTCCAGTGTTTATTTTCCCATATTTTTAATTTTCCACTTTTCATAATTTCAGTAACCATTTTAACAGCATAACTATTCCATTTATTTCTCAAATTACATTTAAAGTCACCTGTCATTATTATATCCATCTTAACAACATAATTAGGTATACTTTTAAACATTCTCTTGTTCTTTTTTTTTTTGTCACGTATGCTTATAAAGCTGTTAGCCCATATGCATATTTTTCCATCTTATATCTACTATTGTTATTCAGCCCAGTTCTACTATTATACTTATACCTTAACATGTTTCTTTGCCTGTATTCCAAATTTTTCTGTTTGCACCCTTTCTTCTTCTGTTAGCATTCTAATGTCTTCTAACACTATTACTTGAGCATCTACTGCAGACACCATTGTAAAATACTAATTCTTCTCTTAATATTCTTCATACTGTTCATGTTCAAAGCTACTGCGGTGGTGGTGCTGCGGTAGCGTTGTTGTCTCACAGTAAGACGTTGTCCTGTTCGATTCTCAGCTAAAGCGTCTTCTGTGTGGAGACATGCGTGAATGGGCATACCTTCGTTGAAGGTTGTACATCAGGGCTGGCAACTCGGTATGTAAAAATCTGCTGCCAATCATTAGCAGACCAGAGTTCCGCTGTGGCGACCCCTAACCGGGAAAAAGCCGAAAGATAACAACAACAACAACTGTTCATGTTCAGAGCTAATATTTTCAGCATTATAGAACAGTCATTAGAATAATCTTCTTATCCCTTACCTTTCTTATTCTTTTACCATTATATTTTTTCAATTGTCTTTTTCTTTCCCTAACTCTCTTTCCTATTGAATTTTTCTTGCCTTTTACTATATGCCACTCTGACTCTTCTTCACTTGTTTCATTGATATCTTTCTTTTTCTTTCCCTTTAAATTTAAATACCATTTCTGTGTTTTCTCTTGTTGTTTTGTGTGTTCTTGCATAGCATTTTTTTTTAACTCTTGCATAATTTCATTTTTGTTTTCTTTTTCTACCTCACATACTAGCCCTGGATGTCCTGTATTACCACATTTCTTGCATTTAACTTCACATTTCTTTGCATTGTGACCTATCTGTCCACATAAATAACATTTCTGTCACATTCATTAATTAAATGATCACTTTTTCCACAAAAATAACAAGTCTTTGGGTGTCCTCTGTACTCAGATAAAACACTATTGCCATGCACACTAGTAATAGTACGTGTATCACATTGTCATTTTCCATTTTTAAAATTATTCCACATTCCCAACCCCCATCCATAATCCTCTTTCATCATAGATTTTTGTAGTGTCCACCACTTCTTTGCACATTGTCAGCAAATATTCTCTCAATTCTTTTGCTCCCACTTCACTTCTAAACTGAATAAAGATTTTCTTTTGTTTGCCTGAAAAAGGCTTGCACAACAAATTTTTTTCATAGACCCCCCCAGAAAGTTTTACATCGCCTGGCCACTTTCAAAAAACAAGTCACAAAAAGTTTCTTTGTTAATTAAAATGAAAGTTCTTACCTCTTCAACTTTTACTCCCAGGGGTGCAATAACATTGTCCCATACCTCATTTATTTCCAGATCTTTTTCTTTTTTACTGCTCACCTGAACAACATATATTTTCTTTACTTCCTTCATCTCTATCTTTTCCTTAGCTCCTCCTTTCACTGTTTGAGCATAGGACATTTTTCTGGAACCTTCTCTGGCTCTCTTCCTTCTCTTTTTCTCCCTCTATTTTTTTTCCATAATGTCACTCCAGAATATAGCATTTCCACTTTCTAGCTCCTCCAGATACTAATCCCGCAACCATCCCAACTGGAGGGTTGAAATGACACATTTTTCTGCCGTTTAAAACAGGTTTTTCTTCAAATTTTCATCTAAATCCGGCTCCATAACTGCATTTAGCTCCATCTCATTCCCAGTCTCCTCATTACCAGTAGACAACATTTTTTTCTGCTCCCACATCACCTGAAAACATTTCTGGTAGTGATTCTACCATTTTTTCTTCATTTGCAACCCATTTAACTTCCAGATTGCCTTGGCTCTCAGCAGCCATGTTTCTCCGTGTTCTTCCTGGCTGCCTCTGTGCCTGGACAGGAAACAGGAATTCAGGATGTGTAACACCCAATCTCTTCCCCCTACTGCAAAGGGTAGGGGAAGTTCCCCAACGCCCAGCCCAAATGGCCCCTGGTATTATAGTAGTATAAACACCACCTTCGTCTCTCCTGAAAAGAAGCTACTAGCTAGTGGGACTAACCTGGTCAACAAATGATAAATAAAGAAAATGTTATGTGTTTATTCTTATTACCCTGCTGAAAGCATCAGAACATTGTTAGTGGTCATAACCCCTTTCTGTTTAATCTTTGGTGATGTTTTTAAATTTTCTTTTCCCCACCCTTACCCTAGCACCTATCATTTATTTTCCTAACATCCTTTTACACTCCCTTCACAAACATCTGACTTATCCCTTTTGATTTCTTCATTTTCAACACTCTCAGTACAGTTACCTTCATCCTTCTGAAATATAAAATGTTTATCCAAGATGTTCATCGTGTTACCCTGCTGCAGTCATCACACTTGGGTTATCCTGTTGTCAGGTGGTCCCGCAGTCGGCCGGAATTCCAAAGTCTTGGTCCGGCGTCGGTTGCTGTCGCTTCTTCCCTGATGTCAGTGCGCCAGGGGTATATATAATGCATCCGACGCCATTTTCTTAAGTCTTTCTTGTCGCACGGTGCCCGAAGCAGAAGCAGTTCGCAAGTGCCGGTCGGCCGACTCCTGAGATTTGTGAAGTCGAATTTCAGATCCGAAGTCTTCAATAAAGCTAAGTACCCCGTTGGGGAAACTTTTCTTGCCTCAGACCGATGTCAGAAAAAATTAACAATTGTATTTCTTGTGGGAAGCAAATACCTCATAAGGATTTTCATTCTTACTGCATACCTTGCCTAGGCCCAGACCACGACGTCACTGGTTGTCGTTTTTGTGCTAGGTTTAATAAGCATACTATAAAAAGACGCTTTGATTTCGCACAACACTACTTCGGTAGAAAATTTAACTACACTATGCTGTCGGAACAACCGACCACCGGCGTGCACAAAAAACGCAAGGATAAGGACAGGCAGCCTAGATCCAAGCCAGACTCCGAGGCCTCGGCTGGTCCGGTCTCCGGTTCACCGGTCTTCAGTGAGGCTCCGATGCAGCCCCTGACTACCGCAGATCTGGAACCCGAGACCGCTTCGGAGCTTTTGGCGGAGAGTACTAGGCCGACGCAGCCATTTTGTTTAGCCCCTACCGACGACACTGCTGAAAAAGATGTCGGTGCTGCAGAAACACCTTCAGTTTCTGAAGGTGTCTTCAGACCGACGACGCTCACCATAAAAATGTATCCTAAGGCTCCTATTAAAAAAAAAAAGACTGCACTTCAGTCTCCAGTTCAAAGCCCCATGCCTAAGAAACAGATGCTCAAAATGACTGAAGATTTGATCTCTTTAATCAGGGGTTCCCAACCTCCACCCAACAAAAGGCCTAGACAAGAGGAAGATTATGCCTCCTCTGAACAAGTGTCTGTTTCCTCAGGCTCCTCTGAGGACCAAGATTACGCCTTTTCCCCTTATGAAGATTCTGATGCTGAGAATTCCATTCCCTCAGCTTCTCCTCCTGAAGATTACTCCTTTGGGGAAACTTTACACACTATGAGGGAACATTTCCACTGGGAAGGTCAGGACTACTCTGACTCAAAGAAAAGGCTCAGAGAGTTTATTTTACTCCCCCAGCACAGACCACTTGCCATCCCCCCAGTTTTAGACATTGTGGATGATGTTTACTTAGAATCCAGTTTGAACCCAGATTCTCTGCCTCCTGCTCCGGCCAAACTTGACAGATACTATAGAGTGCCTGATTCCCACAAATGTCTTTATAAAAGCCCGGTTGCTGATCCAGAGACTATCTCCTAGGGTCCCAAAGGGGCTAAGGCTTCTATGGCAAAAAATCCTGTACCCTCTGAAAGGGACTCCAGAGCACTAGACAGGTGGGGGAAAAAGGTTTACACCTCAGCCACTCTAGCTATGAGGGCACTAAATTGCCAATTTCACATCCTAAAATATCAGCAATTTCTAATGTCTCAGTTAAAACAAAAAATGAGCACACTCCCTCAACAATCTGATTTGAAAGAAATGCAGGATCTGTTGCATGCAACTGAACAGGTGGGCAAACATACTTTACAATGTGGGTTTGATTCTTTGGAGGCTTCCTGCAGAGCAGCTGTCACTGGGTCTGTTATACGTAGGCATGCTTGGTTAAAGGAACAAAACTCTGCCTGATCATGTTAAAGCAAAGCTTCTAGATGCTCCCTTACAGCAGGATGTTCTTTTTGGAGTTAAAGCAGAAGAAGTCTTAAAGAAAATGGAGGATAAGGCAAAATCTATGCAGACAGTCAAAGATTTCCTACAGGTACAGCCCCCTCGCTTCAGCAGAAATTGGCCAACAAAAAGTTGGTCCTTTCCAGCTTCTGACAGACCACAGAGGGGTAAATACAGACGTCCAAGAGGCAGAGGACAACCACAAGCCCAGTACAAACCTCGCCAATGGGGCACTGCAACACAGAAGGGAGGAGAAGACAGGTCCCAAACTACCAGAAGGCAAACTCAATGACTTGCACCTCATCTGGCCAAGCAACACTCTCTTGGCAGCCCCCTTGGGAGGAAAACTCGCACTTTTTTCAGACAACTGGCACATTGTCACAAAGGACAAATGGGTCCTAGACATAATTTCATGAGGATACAGATTCCATTTTCACACCTTGCCAATGAAAAGAGGAATGCCAAACCTGCCACAAAATCAATGGGCAGAGGCACAAAAACAAATGACAGTTCTCATGGACATGAGAGCCATTCAACTGGTACCTACTCGAGAGCAAGGCCAAGGATTTTACTCAAGACTCTTTCTAGTTCCCAGAAAGGACAATGCCTGGAGACCAATTCTGGACCTTTCAATTCTAAACACCTTCTTACAAGTACCCAAACTCAAGATGCTAACACTACAGCAGCTTCTTCCCATGTTGGGCAAGAAAGCATGGCTAGCAACATTGGACCTCAAGGAGGCATACCTGCATGTCCCTATCAGACAAAGTTGCAGAAGATACCTCCGTTTCATTGCAGGTTCAACCCATTACCAATTCTCTGCACTGCCCTTTGGCTTATCTACTGCGCCCAGGGTCTTCACAAAATGCCTGGCACCAGTAATTGCATACTGCAGACAAAGAGGAATTCAAATATACCCATACCTGGACGACTGCCTCATCCAAGCAGAAAGCAAGGACATCCTCTTACAACATCTGGCTTTTGTAAAACATCTTCTAAGTTGCCTGGGGTACACAGTAAACGAAAAGAAATCAAAACTAGTATCCTCACAAAATATGATATTCCTGGGTGCCAGCTTGAATACAGCGGCCCAGAAGGCTTATCTGACGCCTGACAAACAACTACAACTGACTCAATATTTCAAAACAATGGCAACAAAGACCCAACTACCTGCAAGAAAAATTCTGCAGGCCTTGGGCTTCATGGCATCTTGCATACTACTAATACCATTTGCAAAGCTGCATATGAGGAAATTACAGTGGTACCTAAAAAGTGTATGGTCTCAACACAGCCACAGCTTGGACACAATGATATCTCTCATTCCCTGCCTACAACAGGAGTTTCCATGGTGGTCACAGGCATGTCACCTCAACAAGGGTCAGCCTTTCACCTTGCCCCCAGCCAGGCAAACTATGACAACAGATGCATCGGACTATGCCTGGGGGGCACACATGGCAGGACAGTGCATTCAAGGCTTATGGACTGCAGATCAAAGGAATCTGCACATCAATCAAAAAGAGATGCTAGCTGTACAGAATGCTCCGACAGCCTTCAAGAATCTATTACATCCAGGACAACTTACAATAAGGACAGACAACACCACAGTAATGTGGTACATAAACAAACAAGGGGGTACACACTCCTACCCTCTATGCAGGCAAGCAATGACCTTGTGGAACACAGCTCTGGCTTACCAAGTTCAGTTACAAGCTCAATTCCTGCCAGGAAAATAGAACACATTGGCAGACTACCTCAGCAGAAACATCATGGATCCACAAGTATTTGCAATGATAACTCAAAAATGGGGCCTTCCAGACATAGACCTGTTTGCCAGTCCTCAAAACTATCAACTAACAAAATTTTGTACAAGGACACTTCACCATCAAGCTTGGAAAGTGGACGCACTCTCATTCAATTGGAAAAACCTGACAGTATATGCCTTCCCTCCACTGCCTCTCCTCACAAAGGTGCTTCTGAAAGTCAGAAAGGAGAGACCACGACTGATACTCATAGCCCCAGACTGGCCACGCCAGCACTGGTACCCACTATTGAGGAATATGGCCCAGGGCCCACCTTGGATTCTACCACAAATTGCCCATTTGCTCACACAGCAAAACAATCAGATTCTTCACAGCCAGCTCAAAATTTTAAATCTGGCTGCATGGCAAATCACCTAAGCATCCAGCCAGCTCCTCTTTCCCAAGCAGTTATGGATATTATTCTGGAAGCTAGGAGGCCCAGCACCAGGAAGGCCTATTCGGACAAATGGAAAAGGTTTTGTGCCTGGAACCAAGCTAAAGGCCAAAACACTCTTCAGCCTCACATGCCTCACATTCTACAGTATTTAACTGAGATGTTGCACAAAGGACTTTCTTTTTCTTCCATTAAAATCCATGCATCAGCTATTTCAGCCCACTAAAACACGGATCCACCCTTATTTTCGCATCCACTTCTAAGGCAGTTCCTCAGAGGGGCAAAAAACATTAGGCCCCCCAGGAGAGCACCTACACCAACATGGGACCTCAATTTTGTTCTGGAAAAACTTACGCTACCTGCCTTTGAACCAGCTTTCTCTGCAGATCTACAGTTTCTGTCATGGAAGACTGCCCTGCTGCTAGCAATAACTTCAGCTAGAAGAGTCTCAGAGCTGCAGGCACTAATGGCAGTGGAACCTTTCCTCATTTTCCATCAAGACAGAGTTTCTCTACGAACTAATCCTTCCTTCATGCCTAAGGTGGTTTCCAGTGTGGCTTTAAATCAAACCATCCACTTACCCACCTTCTTCCCAAATCCACAGAACAAAGGAGAAAGACTCCTGCATTCCTTGGACATTCACAGGCAACTTTGTTACTACTTGGATAAAACTAAGGCTTTCAGAAAATCTGACCAGCTCTTTGTATCCTATGCTACAGTTTCACAAGGAAAGGCTATATCAAAGCAAACCATTTCCAAATGGATAGGACATTGCATTCGTTTTTGCTATACCCATCATGGAAAACCAGTTCCTGCTACCATTAGGCCCCACTCTACCAGGGCAACAGCTACATCTACAGCCTTCCTCAGGGGGGTTCCAACCAAGGAGATTTTGGAAGCTGCAACTTGGAGTTCAGTACACACCTTTACCAAACACTACCACTTACCACTTTACTCTAAGACTAGAGCTGGCTTCGCCACTGCAGTTCTGCAGGGCCTTCTAGCCTCCTCTAACCCTCTATAACTCCTCCACCCATCCTTAGCTTTGGGATTCTACCCAAGTGTGATGACTGCAGCAGGGTAACACGGTGAACATAGTACAGTTTTGTACCTACCATAAATGTAGATGTTCGAGTGTACACCCTGCTGCAGTCCAGGTTACCCTCCCTCCATCCCCTCTGATCTAACTGGCTAAATCTCTACAATACCTTCCTGATGTATTTGCTTATAGCTGGAGGGATTTTGTGTTTGTGCAAAAATTACTTAATTTGGTACTAATTACTGACCACCTTTTTGGGGGCACCTGACATCTGGGGCAAGAAAAACTGAAGAAAATGGTGTTGGATGCATTATATATACCCCTGGCGCACTGACGTCAGGGAAGAAGCGACAGCAACCGACGCCGGACCAAGACTTTGGAATTCCGGCCGACTGCGGGGACCGCCTGATGACAGGATAACCCAAGTGTGATGACTGCAGCAGGGTGTACACTCGAACATCTACATTTATGGTAGGTACAAAACTGTACTTTGTTTCATTACTTCATCCTCTTTTTCTTAAACACATTTCCCCTACTTCCTCCTTACTTTCAGGCAATACAATGCTTTCATCATGTTCAACATTATTTTGCTTATTCTTTTTACAATAAAATCCTTCACTTTTACATATTCCACATTTCTTTTTGTTCTTATTTATCGTGTGACCCCCCCCGCATTGAATACGTCTTATTTTTGTACACTCATTTATCAGATGATTGAAATCCCTACCAAAAAAAAAGTCATTTTCAGCTGTCCCAAATACTGATTGTACCTCTGTTGCAATCTACATGTATATAACACTTGATAAACACTTTATCGTACGTTTTTCATATTTTAAAATAACATCCATGTCCCACCCCTCTTTCCAAATACCTGTGTCATCTTTAAATGTCGCAATTTCAGAAACCGAATAACACACAAACGAAAAATGTTTTTAACATCATTGGACTCAATTTCTTCACCACGAAATTGAACAAACACTTTTTTTTAAATGAGTGTCTTGTTGAGAAAGTTTAAATTCATTCCACGGGTAATGTTTCTTCTTTTTTTCACAATTAAAACTCTTTTAAGTCTTCAGTCTCAAATATTAAGTCACAAAATGTCTGTTTCACCAAATGAATTAAAGATCTAATGTCTTTTGCTTCAAAATTCAAAGGTAACGCTAAATGATCCCACACAACATATCTGTAATTTTTCTTTCTTTTTTGAACAAATCTTTTTTTTTGTGTTTAATAAAGTTTTATACTACCTTTTGTTCTTCCAGCTGCACCAGTATACAGTTTTCAAGATTGCATCCGACCTGTAACCTTATGTCCAGCTCATGACTCGTATCCTTTCCACCCAACTCACTATCCATTCTGAAAACATTTTTCATAATGTCCAACCACAAAATCTCAGACTCTTTTCTAGGATCACCTGTGTTGAATAAACCATCCAGTTTTTCACCAGGCAAACCTACAAAAGCAATTTCATTTACAACAACTTCAAAATACTGAGGTTTCAAGTCATCTAGACACTGACTATCTGTACTATACACTCATTTTTCAACAGTTTTTTGACTGACTGACATAACCTCACTGCTGTCACCAACAGGACAACTCTTTTCTAATTCCATTACTACACAGCTTTTCCTAGCTGCCTTCATGCCAGGAACAAAAGCAGGAAGTGCTGCAGCAGCAAAAACGTTCCCCTCACAATGAACTGAGTAGGAGAAGTTCCCCAGTGTCCTGGCCGAATTTTCCATAGTCATTATAAATGCAACCTCAGGTCTCCCTTGAAAAGAATCCATTCGCCTAGTAGGACTAACCCAGGCAACAAAGAGTGCATAAATAAATTAATCATAACTGGGAAAGTTCAGTACAAATTAAATTTATGCAATTAATGATGTGTGTTAAATGTGTACATTTATTATTATTCTAGCTAATGAATGTATCACTTTTTACACAGTACATACATTAATCAAACTGTGTGTGTTACTATTGCTATCACATCACCATTGTGATCCTTTCAAGTTGTGTATGGAATGTCCTCATATTTTTAAATGTTCCAGATGTGCTCACCAACACCAGTATAAATGTGTGGCAACTTTTACCATAGGCGTGGAATTAGCATGTATATTAACTAACTAAATGTTTCTGTGTTTTGGACTTCATGTGCTTGCTGGCTGGAGGCACAGCATTCAGTTTCTGGTGCCTTAGTTTAACGTAGTTGTATATATCTCTGAGTTAAACATTACAGATTTTGTCTGCACTGAAACAAATAATATTGGATAACAAGTACCGAATCCAGTATTGTTTTCAAAAGCAGTTTAAACCTGAGATAAATGTATTAAATGTGTATATTTTTAGTATTGATATGGGTACACATACGTTATTAGACACGATTAAATTTTTCATTTTCATACATTATACATATTTTTTCTTTATTGATTATCATTCACTCCAACATTGAATTGCTCAAGTCCTACCTTCCGTGAATTTATTGTTCCCACAAATTCCATTATGTAGTTTGCTTCCTCCCTGTTCTAAGGAACCCACCTGCTGTTCTTTTGTCTCATTTACAACATTCAGTACTTTGCTTACTGTTTGTTTTGATTTTCATTTCATGTGTAGGATTAAACCACTGTTATGTGTAGGCAATTCGGATTCTGCATCCCAGCTTAAACGAATAATTTTGTCAGTTAACAATAATTTGCTCCTCCAACATTAATGACAATGTTCCCTGTAGGAATTTCTAAAGTCTACCAACCTGTAACATTCCCAAAAATATGTTCCCAGTTTCTCCTCTTTCAAGTCACAGCTGTAGCATTTGCAGTCTGTGAGAAGAAAATTTCTCTGAAGTGTACTTGGGCTGTAAAACTACGTATGCAAACACTCCGTGCAAAAAGCCTAAACCTTAGACCATTACATACTCGAGAGGCATACAAATGACCTCCCACTATTCCTTTATATTTTCACTTACCAATCATTTCAAACCTCGTCTGATTGATTCTTGTATTTAACATTCATTATTTTGTAGACAATTCCTGAAAGGGTGCTGCTTCTCCCTTCTGAGATTTTCCTTCCCCCAGTCAGTGCTCCACACTCCCCGTTACACCTGCAGATCAACCTAGTCAGGAGGGGGTGCAGGATCTTTCTGTTTAGACTCACCCATGCTTAAAAAGTTTAAAGTCCACAAAAGACCAAACCTTTAGAGTTTTTCCATGACTGTGACTGCCTATCAGGTGGTGATGATGACAAAGAAGAGACTTCCCACTCATAACATTCCAGAAGCATATATTAATGTCCTTCAGCATTTTTCGTTTAGGGGTCACCACAGCGGAACTCAGGTCTGCTAATGATTGGCAGTGGATTTTTACGGTGCCGAGTTGCCAACCCGATGCCCAACCTTCAAAGAAGGCACACCCATTCACGCACGCACCTACCTGCATGTCTTTAATGTCACTCTACCGCGGGGAGGACATGCAGACTCCACACACAAGGCACTCCAGCCGAGAATCGAACGGGAGAACCTCTTGCTGTGAGGTGACAACGCTAACCACTGCACCACCACGGCATCTAACATTCCAGAAGCATATATTCCCAGTTTACTCTCTCTTCTCTGTCACACCTCAAACATTTGCCATCTACCTGAAAAACATTTCATCGGAGTCTGTTTGAGGTACAAAATTACCTTTACAAACAATTCCAAGCAAAAATCCTAAATCTTCTAGACTTTGTTGTATATTTGGGAGCCATACATATCTCATTTTCTTGTGAACTGTTATACAGTCTCTCTTCCCAGTCTTTTCTAACCTCCTCTGATTGATTCCAATAGTTGCAGTGCAATATTTTATATGCCCTGCTATTTTTCCCTTTTTTAACAGCAGCCTCTGTTCTAGATTCAACTAAAAACCCTACCAGTGCAGGTTCTTTACTTAGGATTCCCCTATCCCTTTCTCTTTGCCTGTATTCTGATATCATTCCCTGATAGGGAGGGAAGTCTCTAGCCTGCAGTCCAAATGTGTTCTTCCTATTCTATTTATAGCTTTTGCTCTATAATTATTTGCTCCAAGTACCTTGGTTCCTTGCCAGTTTTCTTCAGTAAATTCCAGCCCCCTTTTGTCTATTATCTGTACCCCTAATTGCAGTCGCCCCTGTTGGCAAAATCTCCTTTCTCTATTCTCATGTTCACTTAGTTCTTAAAGTGCTTTCTGCCTCTTTATGAATATAATATTCTGCATGACTGCTTTTATTTTCATTAAGGATCTGCATCCAGAATCCCACTCTATCCTTATTTCTTGAAGTTTCCCCCTGTTCATCATCATCCATTTCCACTTTGAATTATGGCTTTCTGCTTATGTTACGTATATGCGCTTTAATTGTGTAGCTCTAAAATATCCCTTCAAATCAGGTAATTCTAAACCACCTTGTTCTGTTGGAAGGATCAACTTATCCCACTTGACCCTTGGCCCTTTCCTTTCTCAGATGCAATCCTTTAACTCTTTATTTAATTACTGTCCACAACTTCTCCTCTGGTTGATAAAAAAAAATGCCTAACCTGTATATTAAACTAAAGGGACTAAAAACATTTTCATTGCTTATATCTTGATATCCATATCAATAAACATAAGCTTCCAGTGTCTCAGTTTTTGTACTATCTTTTTAGTCTCTTCCCACATATCCTTAGCCTTCTTAACAGAATGCTTTTTAACCCATACTCTTAAATACTATTGTATCCACATAAATATGGGTATTGATGAATTAATTCATGTGTGGGTACCTACCCTGATAAACTAAAATAAAAAAATAAATAAATATTTTACAGCTTTAGCCTTTGTTTTGTCTTTCTTCATTTTATATCCCCCCAAAAAACTTGAACATATCTCAATGTTCTACGACACCAAGATGTTCTTTTCTGATTTTATAAGGTACAAAATAATTTTGTCTGCAAATAAAATCAACTTTTATTAATTACCATACCAATTATATTCTTGAAGTTCTGAATCCCATAATTTCTTTGCCAGTGGTTCTATATATAGTACAAATAACGGAGAAAGAGGGCACCCCTGCTTGGTTCCTCTGTTTATCAGATATAACTTATCAGAAATAAACCCTCCCAATTTAATTTTTGCCTCCAGCCCCTCATATATCCAGTGAAAATTCCGATCCTCCTAATTAACCTTATTATGGTATCTGGGAATGCAGAGGCTTCCATTGCCCTACTGAAAAAGTACCAGCTTTCTCTGCATCAAGACTCACCAACAACAGTGCTATTTTCCTACATTCTGCTTCTCTCTGATCATCATTTTTTTCTTTTAAAATTCTTAAATGTTTGTCTCCTCTCCACAAAACCAAATTGATCCATATCTCTCAATTTTGGCAACACCTTTGTCATTCTTTTGGCTGTCATAGACATACATACTATATAATCATGGTTCAAAACTGAAATGAGATAATATGAAGCTGGGTCTGATGGGTCTTTACTATCGTTAGATATTGCAGCCACCATAGCTTTTTCCCAGGATATTGGTGCTTCCTTTCCTTTTACAGTACTTTTAAACAAAACCTTCCAGATTTTTTTCACTTTCTTTTCTCCTAATATCCAAGCTTCCACCAGAATGTCATCTTTTCCAGGAGATTTTATTGCAGATTGATTATATGTCTCAATTTTTATCTTATCTCTGCTTGTCTTAGCTGTTGACTGTTGAGCCTTATCTGACTATAACCTTTGCATTCTTAAGTCTTCCATAAATAGTCCTATTTGTCTTATTTCTTGATTCTCACACACTGCTTTCTACAGATTTTCCTAAAATTTCCAAAATATCTCCAATACCTCTACAGGAGCTCTGATTATTTTTCTTGTTATAGGTTTCCTAAGTTTGGCATTTGTTGTCTAGGTTGTTGTAAGTTTTTGTGCTCTGGAGTTATCAAAAAAAAAAAAACAGTTGCTTAACAGTAATTTTTCTAAACTCATACATAGTATCTAGATACTCCCTTATTTTCTGTTTAGCACTCTGCAGTTGTGCTTCATGTTGTGTGAGATTCCCTTTATTCCACAATATTTTAAAATTTGTCAGCCGCTCTAAATAATATTTTTATTTCTTTTTAAACTCCACTTTCATTTTATCCAACTCACTAGCTGTACATTTTGAAGAAATGTCGGTCTTCCCTAATAACTTTTGAATAATTTCCACTACCCACTCTAAATTCCTCTCTTTTTAACAGGTTGGTGGGGAAGTGCCAGTGTCTTATTTTTACTTCATTACCCTGCATGTTTATCTTAGCTGTTATTAACATATGATTTGAAACAGTTAGTGGATGTGTGTTGAAGCTTTCAATTAAATGCAAATATTCCTGTGAAATATACTTTCTGTGTAGTCTAGTTCAGTTATCGTACCTTAGAGAATAATTTGTAAATTCTCTCCAAGTTCCTTCTGCTGAATTCACATCTTCCATACCAAATATTTTTCCAAATTACTTAAGAAATCTACCCTCTTTTGTCATATTTTCCCTTCTAGGTCCCCCAGATGCATCCTCAGTGTTGAATATCAAGTTCCAATCCCCCCTTATAAGTTATATTCCCTGTTGAAAATTGATTATTTCTCCCAAAATTTTAAAGCTCCATAATAACAGTTTTAAATGAAATATAAGTACATGCCAGCATAATCATCCTCCCTTGCCAGTAGCCCTTTACTAATACAAAACTACCATTACTATATTTTCTCTCTTCTATCACTGTCAAAACTCCTCTAGCAATTAATTTAAGTACTCGCCTTTTCCTTTCTCCCTGATATTCTGCTGAAGATCCATCCTAAAATCATTTCTTTATTAAATGTACATGTTTATTTCCAAATGTGTATCCTTTAGCATTGATGTTTGCAGTCTGCATTTCTTAATATAATTTAATACTCTTTATCTTTTTGTCTGTACCTGTGAGGCCATTCATATTGCGGTATCATAATGGCTACACTAAACAATGTTGTTGTTCCGACCTATTATATATGATAGCTTTTTTAAATGTCTATTTCCAGCTTATGTGTTACATGCGCCTGCTAATTTTTGGCAGGTTGATCCTTGATATATTTGTTTCTTGTTATCTCCAGTTGAACTTGTGTTACATTTTAAAGACATTTTATTTTAATGAAAAAATCTCAAAACATAAAAGCACCCCAAAACCTATTAACTTCAAACACAAAACTATTTATTTATTTAACATTTGTTTACTGGGAAAGTCTTGACTTGGAAGTATTTAGTTACCGAACATGCCATTGCTTATTCACTTTAAATAATTTCAAACCATAGTTTTTACTGAGCTGCTTGCCATTGCACATTATAATTTTACATTTCTATCAGTAAACAATGTCCAGACATTTTGATTTATTGCCTCCACTTTGAATCAGCTCGTTTCCATGGAAGCATAAGAACAAAATGTACATGGGATTCATACATATACCCCCATTGTTCCTTTGTGAATTGCTTATGCAGTCTCTCTTCTCATTCCTTTCTAACCTCCTCTGATTGATTCTTATCATGAGATATGTTATATGCTGTACTAATTATTCCCTTTTTAACAGCAGCTTCTGTTCAAGATTCTACTGAAAACTCTACCAGTGCTGGTCTTTCACATAGGATCCCCTATTTCTTTCTCTTCGCCTATACTCTGATATCAGTCCTTGACAGGGAAGGCAATCTCTAGCTTGTAGTTCAAATAAATTATTGGCCTCTTCCCATTCTATTACCTTTCCTTCTCTAATTATTTGCTCCCAGTACATTGGTTCCTTTGTCAGTTTTCTGTAAATTCCACCACATCTTGTCTGGATGCCTATCAACAGAATCTCCTTTTTCCATTCCCATTTTGGCTTAGTTCTTCAAATATTCTGCTACTTTATGAATTTAATATTCTCTATGGCTGTTGTTATCCTTCTTAAGGATATGCATAAAAAAATCCCAGTCTCTCCTTGTTTCCTGAGCTCCCCCCAAAATTATTTTATCATCATCCCTTTCCACTTTGAATTACATGTTTTTGCTTTTGCTATGTATAGGAGCCTTAACTGTGTAGCTCTGAAATACCCACTCAAATCAGGTAATCCCAAACCGCCTTGTTCTGTTGGATGGATCAGTTTATCTCACTTGACTCTTGCTGTATTCCCCTCCCAGGTAAAATATTTCAACTCTCTATTGATTGCTATCCCCAACTTCTTCTCTAATTGATAAAAAAATCCCTGACCTGTGTATAAAACCAAGGGGACCTAAATTTTATCTCAGCTTATATCTCACTGACTATATCAATAAAACAAAGCTTCCAATTTCTCAGTTTTTGTATTATCTTTTGTTAATCTCTTCCCACATATCCTTAGCTGCCATAATATAATCCTTATCAATCCATACTTTTAAGTACTTCATTTAATCATGTCCCCATAAATATGGATAGTGCCGAACCAATTTGTGTGTGAGTACATAGTTTACAGCTATTGCCTTTGTTTTATCTTCATTAATTATGTATCCTGAAAAGATTTAAAATTGTCTCAAAATGTTCCACAACACTGAAATGTCCTTTTCTGGTTTTAATAGGTATAAAATAATATCATCTGCACATAAAGCCAGCGTTTCTTGACTACCATACCAATTATATTCATGAATTTCTGAGTCCCTTATTTTCTTTGTCAGTGGTTCTAAATATAACGCAAATAACAAAGGGGAAAGAAGACACCACTGCCTGGTTCCTCTGCTCAAGCAGAATTTATCAGAGAGAGAACCACCCACTTCAATTTTCTCTTCCAGTCCCTCATATAGCCTCTTAACCGACCTTATAATTTTATCAGGGAATCCAAATGCTTCCATTTCCCTACTCATAAAATCCCAGCTTAATCTGTTGAATGCTTTCTCTGCATCAAGACTCACAAACAACAGCAGTATTTTCTTACATTCTGCTTCCATCTGGATCATCATTGTTCTATTAATTTTATCAAACGTTTGCTTCCCCTCCACAAAACCACAATGATCCATATACATCAAATTCGGTATCACATTTGGCCATTATAGACATAACACTTTATAAACATGGTTCAGAATTGAAATGGACCTATATGAAGTTAGATTTGATAGGTCTTTACCATCTTTAGGTATTACAACCGCCTTCCCAGGATGTTGGTGCTTCTCCTTCTTTTAAAATAGTATTAAGCAAAACCTTCCAGATCCTTATCAGTTTCTTCCATTCTAGCTTCAAAACTTCCACAGGAATGTCATCTGTTCCTGGGGACTTTCCTGTAGGTTCATTATAGATCACAATTTTTATCTCATCTCCTCCTATCCCAACTGTTAGTAATTGAGCCTCATCTACCTCTAATCTTGGCATATTTAATTCTTCCATAAATATTTCAATTTGTACCTTTTCTTAATTTCCATATTTTTCTGCTTTATACAGATGTTCATACAATTTCCAAAATACTTCTTGTACCTCTACAAGATCTCTGGTTATCTTGCTTTGTTGTAAGCTCTTTAATCTTGGCAACAACTCTTTTGACTTTCTGTTGCCTGAGTCATTGTGCTAAAAGGTTTTGTGCTCTGGAGTTATCAAATAACATTTGCGTAACAGCAGTCTTTCTAAACTCATGCATTTTATTGAGGTAATTGTTCTATTAATTTGTAAGAAAATACCCCAGTAATGCACCTATTTCATATCCCCATTCTATATGTTCTTCCCCATCCTTCTCTGTACTATCTTTCTCCCCACTCCCTTCCTTACTCCCCTTCTTCCCTTAACTCATCTCTCCCTTACCCCATATACCCAATTCTATCTCTTCCTCCTCCTCCTCCATATTTTCCTCTGCAGAAATACTCATTCTGTAAATATCTTCTTATAGTTGTATGCATTTGCAATCATGGAATTATATATTTGTAAATATCTTAATATTCACTTAGCCTTTAATTCTGTTTTTACATCTTACTAAATTGCACCTTCACATAGCATTTTTATCTGTACTATTGTTATTTTTATACTAATGAAATGTTGTTGTTTTTTTCATTGTATACTGTGGAGCTTTTCTCCCCAGGACTCCATTGAAAATGGGCTCTTCTGGCTCAATGGACTATCCTGGAAAACAAACTTCAAATAATAAATAAAGTAATCCCTTATTTTCTGTTTAGCATTCTGCAATTGCTCCTCCCCCTGTTCTGAGATTTTATCCCTATTCTGCAATACTTTAATCTGTGTCAGTCCCTCTAGATAATTCTAACTTCTTAACCATATCTTTCTTTTTTCACCCTATATTTAAAGTCCATTTTAATTTTATCCTACTCCCTGGCTATATTTTCAGAAGAAATTTCTCTTTTCTAGTAACTCCCAAATAATTTGCACTAACCATTTGCTAAATTCCTTTCTTATTAACAGATAGGTGACAAAGAGCCTGTGTCTCATTTTTATTTTATTATCCTGCATTTTTTAGTTATTGGTGTGTGATATGAAATAGTTATTGGATGTGTATCAAAAACATTCAATTAAATGCACGTTCCTGTGAAATATAATTTCTGTATAGCGTAGCCCAGTTTCTGTACCTTGGGGAATAATATATATAAATTCACATCTTCCATGGCAAATATTTTCATAAATTTCTTCGAAAATTTCCCTCCTTTTGTTATATTTCTCCCATCTGCCCCCCCCCCCCGATACATTCTTACTGCTGCAAATCAAATTCCAGTCCCCACCTATAAGTAGTATTCCCAGCTGAAAGCTGATTATTTCTCATGGAATTTCTTAAGCTTCATTGTACATGTTTTAGGTGGAATATAAATACATGCCAGTCTAATCCTCCTCCATTGCCAGTAGTCCATTAGTACTACAAATCTACCATTATCATCTTTCCCCCCATCTTCTATCACTATTGGAGCTCCTTTTGCAATTAATACAAGTACTCCCTTTTCCTTAGCCCTAGATATTCCAATGAATAACAATCCTGAAATCCTTTCTTTATCAAATTCACATGCTCAGTTCTTTCCAGATGTCTCTTGTAGCATAGCTAATTGCACTCTGCATTTTTAATATATTTCAGTATTCTTTCTTTTTGTTGTATTTATCTGTGAGACTGTTAACATATAAAGGTAATATAGAAAGTATAATTGTGGTAAGAAGTTATTATTCCCACCTGTTATGTGCAACAGTTTCTTAATGCCTAGTTTCAGCTTTTGTGTTACATTCATACACTGTTTGGCAGTTTGATCTTTTATACAGTTGTTTCTTGTGATATCCATTTGAACATATGTTAGATCTTACAGAACTTTGTTTTAATGAAAATCCTCAAACAAAAAAAACAAGCACATCCCCAAAACACCACTAAAACCTGTTAACTTAATACTAACACACAAAAGTATGGACATCTTCAAATATTGAATTGTTTCATTTATCAGCTCAGAGTACATTTATTTTACTTTTTCTTCTAGATTACTGAAAGTCACATCATGCACCAAAGCTGGAGCATGCACTGCTC
Organism: Protopterus annectens; assembly: GCF_019279795.1. NCBI lineage: Eukaryota > Metazoa > Chordata > Ceratodontiformes > Protopteridae > Protopterus > Protopterus annectens. Next base: position 657,318,488 of record NC_056725.1, read on the forward strand.
TTTCATGAAAGGCTGCACAGAATTCTTCTCAGTCAGTGATGTTCTTCATCTCACATTGCTGCAGTCCTAACACTTGGGTAGTCCGCTGTCCCTCGGTCGGCCCGAATATCAGAGTATAAGGCTGACGTCGGTCAAGGCGCATTTGACTGACATCAGAACGTCAGGGTACAAATGCGCATGACCGACGTCATATCCTCAGTCTTTTTTGCCGCATGGTCCGATGCAGAAGCAGTGTTGCAAGTGCCGTTCGTTCTGAAATATTTCAATTCGGAGTTTCAGACCGAAGTCAGAGTTGGTTAAGTACCCGTTGGGAATATTTTGTTTTTCTTGCCTCAGTGGTTTACCGGATGTCAGAAAAAGTAAATAACTGTATTTCTTGTGGGAAACAGATACCGCATAGGGATTACCATAATTTGTGTATACCTTGTTTGGGACCTGAGCACGACGTTGTTGGGTGTCGCTTTTGTGCTAGGTTCAATAAACGCACTATAAAGCGAAGGTTGGATTGTGCCAGGTTGGTCTTTGGGAAGCGGTGCAATTACAATATGCCGTCGGATGCTCCGACGCCGGCTTCCTCAAAGAAGCGCAAGGACAAGGCAGCTAAACCTAGGTTAGAGGAGTCGTCCGAACCGGACGCCGGTTCTTTAGAGGCGTCAGTGGAACCGGTGGTTCCGACGGAGGCCTCTCTGGAGTCCCAGGGAGAAACTTTGTTTTTACAGGATGTGGTTTCCCAGGAGGCAGGTCAGGCTGTAGGGGCTTCTCAGATAACTGTACTCCCCTCCCTTCCTAAGGTGTCTAGGCCCTCTCTTTCTGCTTCCAAGGCTTCTCCTAGAGGCAGGTCTAGTTTTGCTTCTGTGGGTGTCCCTCCTAGTTCTTCAGGTTCTGTGCCCAAGAAGCACATGCTTAAAATGGCAGAAGATTTAATTACTTTAATTAGAGGCTCTATGCCCCCTCCTGATAAGAGGCCTAGGATGGAACCTGTGTTGGGGGATTATGAGCAGGCTTCGGATGTGTCTGAGTCTTCGGCTGAAGACTTGCAGGAGTATTCTCATTATTCTGATTCTGATGTGGATGATTCTACTCCTTCTGCTTCTCCTCCTGAGGATTTTTCTTTTCAGAGACCCTTCACTCCATGAGAGAGCATTTTAAATGGGAAGGTATGCGTTTCTCTGATTCCAAGAAAAGGCTTAGGGAATTTTTGTTCTTACCCCAGCATAGGCCTTTAGCTATACCTCCTGTTCTGAATGTGGTGGAAGATGTGTTTGCAGAGGCTTCTCTTAATCCTGATTCTTTGCCTCCTGCTCCTGTTAAACCGGATAGGTATTACAGGGTGCCTGAAGCTCATAAGTATCTTTTTAAGAGTCCTAGGGCAGACCCAGAAACTGTTAGCCAGGGGCCTAAGGGTGTTAAGGCTTCTGTTGTCAAGAATCCGGTTCCGGCAGATAAAGAGGCCAGGGCCTTGGATAGATGGGGAAAGAAAGTTTATACTTCTTCCACTCTAGCCATGAGAGCTTTGAATTGCCAGTTTCACATGTTGAAATATCAAAATTATCTCCTTTCACAGTTGAAATCTAAGGTTGATGCTTTGGCGGAAGGTATTGATTGTAAAGAGTTACAAGATTTAGTGCATGTTTCTGAACAGGTGGGTAAGCATTCTTTGCAATGTGGTTTTGATGCTGTACAGGCCTCGTCTAGGGTGGCTGCCACTGGGTCAGTTCTTCGCAGGCATGCCTGGCTGAGGGATCAAAATTTATCTGACCATGTTAAAACTAGGATTTTGGATGCCCCTTTGCAATCTGATGTCTTGTTTGGTTCTCCTGTTGAGGCAGTTTTAAAGAAAATGGAAGACAAGGCTAAGTCTATGCAGACTGTTAAAGATTTTTTGCAGGTTCAGCCTCCAAAGTTTAGTAGAAATTGGCCTACTAAAGGGTGGACGTATCCTTCTTATGACTCCCAGTCTAGGGGTAGATCTAGACGTGGCAGGGGCAGAGGTCAGGGCTCTTTCAGGCCTAGAACAGGGAGTTCTCCTGCACAGTCTTCTGGTGAGGGCAGGGGTCAGTCCTTTCGTAAACAGACCCAATGACCTACCTTTTCAGCTGCCAGAACCTTCTCGCCTGGCAGCACCTTTGGGAGGAAGGTTGGCACTTTTCAAAGAAAATTGGAGTTTGATCACCCAAGACAGATGGGTACTGGATATCATACATCACGGTTACAGGTTTTATTTCCATACCTTGCCTCCTTTCAAAGGCATGCCAGACATTCCTCCTCAACAAAGAATAGAGGCTCACAAGCAAATTTCTCTGTTACTCCAAATAGGGGCCATACAGCCAGTTCCTATGCCGGAAAGGGGCCTAGGATTTTATTCTCGCCTGTTCCTAGTACCAAAGAAGGGGAACACGTGGAGACCAATTTTGGATTTGTCTATCCTCAACACTTATCTGGACATTCCCAAGTTCAAAATGTTGACGTTGCAGCAGCTTTTACCTCTGCTGGGCAAAGATCATTGGATGGTAACTTTGGATCTCAAGGAGGCTTACCTTCATGTTCCTATCAGACTAAGTTGCAGGAAATATCTGCGTTTTCGAGCTGGGACTTCTCACTATCAGTTCTCTGCATTGCCCTTTGGCTTATCTACTGCGCCCAGAGTGTTCACGAAAGTTCTGGCTCCAGTGATAGCTTTCTTCAGGCTAAAAGGAATACAGATCTATCCTTATTTGGACGACTGCCTGATTCTGGCTCAAGGAAGGAAGAGCTTCTTCAACATTTGGAATATGTGATAGCAGTGCTAAGATGCCTGGGGTATTCTGTGAGCGAAATAAAGTCCAGTCTAGTACCCTCTCAGGACATGTGCTTTCTGGGTGTGAGACTGAATACAGCATCCCAGATGGCCTTTTAACCCCGGACAAACAAAAGAGTCTATCCCTTTACTTCCATCAACTATCTCATCAGTCCGGGCTGACTGCAAGGACAGTCCTTCAAGCCTTAGGGTTCATGGCATCTTGTATTCTGGTGCTTCCCAATGCCAAACTGCATATGAGGAAGCTACAATGGTATCTCAAAATGTATGGACACAGCACTGCCAGGATCTGGACACTGTCATTCAAATAATACCTTGCATTCAAAAGGAATTTTTGTGGTGGGCTCAGGAATGTCACCTAAACAAGGGACTCTCTGTGACCCGGCCAGAGGCGAGTCAGATTTTAACGACAGATGCCTCAGACAAAGCTTGGGGAGCTCATCTAAATGGAAAGTGGATACAAGACAAGTGGCCTGCCAGACTACAACATCTACATATCAACATGAAGGAGATGTTAGCAGTCCAGTTTGCATTAATAGCTTTCAAGGATTTACTTCTTCCAGGGCAGGTGTTGATTCTAACAGACAACACAACTGTCATGTGGTACATCAACAAGCAAGGGGAACACATTCTTATCCTCTATGCAGGCAAGCAATGATTTTGTGGGAGACTGCTCTCAGTTTACAACTAAGTCTTCAGGCAAGGTTTCTGCCAGGAGCACAGAACTCCTTAGCAGATGTGTTAAGCAGACAAATCATGGATCCCCACGAGTGGAAACTGGATCTTCATGTATTTCAGAAATTGACAGTGTCCTGGGGAACTCCAGACATAGATCTGTTCGCTTCTCCACTAAACCACCAGCTGCCAAAGTTTTGCACAAAGCGGTTTCATCCCACAGCTTGGAAAGTGGATGCTCTTTCTTTCAGTTGGAAAAATCTTCATGTGTATGCCTTTCCACCTCTGCCTCTCCTCCCAAAGGTACTTCTGAAGTTCAGACAGGACAAGCCAAGGATGATTTTGATAGCTCCAGATTGGCCTCGACAGCACTGGTACCCATTACTGAGAAGTCTAGTACGGAAGCCTCCATGGCCTTTGCCTTTGATTCCACATCTGTTGTCCCAGGAGGACAGTCATTTGCTCAATGTCAAACTTCACTCTCTTCACCTAACAGCATGGCATATTCTGTTTTAAACCAGAGAGGGTCTCAACTTCCACAACAAGTTTTGAATGTGATTTTGGAAGCTAGAAGGCCTAGTACAAGGAAAGTGTACGCAGATAAATGGAAGAGATTTTTATTTTGGAGTGCAGCTAAGTATTTGGATGTTTCTGAGCCTGATTTAAGTGTGGCTCTTCAATATCTTACTGAGTTATTGGACAAAGGTTTGTCCTTCTCTTCTATTAAGATTCATGCTGCAGCAATTTCAGCTCACTACGATTGTGACCCACCATTGTTTTCTCATCCTTTGTTCAAGCAATTTCTTAGAGGGGCAAAGAATATAAGACCCCACGAAGGGCGCCTACTCCTGCTTGGGATCTCAATTTTGTGTTGGAGAAACTCACTCTACAACCTTTTGAGCCTGCAGCTACTGCTGAGTTGAAATATTTGTCATGGAAGACTGCTTGTTTGTTGGCCATTACCTCTGCAAGAAGGGTTTCTGAATTGCAGGCCCTTATGGCAGTTGAGCCTTTCTTAATTTTCCATAAGGATAGGGTATCTTTACGTACTAATCCTTCCTTTATGCCTAAAGTGGTTTCTAGTGTGGCTTTAAACCAAACTATTCATTTGCCTACTTTTATGCAAATCCCCAAACTAAAGGGGAAAAGATTTTGCACACTTTAGATGTACACAGGCAGTTGCGATATTATTTGGACAGAACTAAAGGGTTCAGACAATCTCAGCAGTTATTAGTTTCTTTTGCTTTGTGCTCTCAGGGCAAGCCCGTGTCAAAACAAACTATTTCTCAGTGGATTGGATTTTGCATTGCTTTCTGTTATTCCCATCATGGCAAAGAGATTCCAGCTGGGATTAGGCCTCATTCAACTAGGGCTACTGCCACTTCAACAGCTTTTTTGAGGGGGGTGGCTACTAAGGATATTTTGGAGGCAGCCACTTGGAGTTCAGTGCATACCTTCTCTAGGCATTACCACCTTCCACTGTATTCTAAATCCAGGGCTGGGTTTGCCACTGCTGTCTTGCAGGGCATTTTGGCAGCTCCTGCTTCATTGTAGTTTAGCCATCCTCCCTTTCCTCTGCTTTGGGATTCTACCCAAGTGTTAGGACTGCAGCAATGTGAGATGAAGAACATAGTACAGTTTTGTACCTACCATAAATGTAGATGTTCAAGATCCACATTGCTGCAGTCCAATTTACCCTCCCTCCTTCCCCTCTGTAGTTTGAGGTGGTTGTGGGGGTTGGGTTATCCATCTGAGGTATATTGCATATTGTATATATTGTATATATTGTACATACTTTTGGTGTTAGGCTGGTTGGTTGTTTAGTTGTTGTCTATGGGTTTTGACCTTTCTTTTTAGGGTCTTCTGACATCTGGGGCAAGAAAAGACTGAGGATATGACGTCGGTCATGCGCATTTGTACCCTGATGTTCTGATGTCAGTCAAATGCGCCTTGACCGACGTCAGCCTTATACTCTGATATTCGGGCCGACCGAGGGACAGCGGACTACCCAAGTGTTAGGACTGCAGCAATGTGGATCTTCGAACATCTACATTTATGGTAGGTACAAAACTGTACTTTTTCTTCTCACCTTTGATTGATTTTCTTTCAGGTTCTCTGAGTTTCTTTTTTGCTGGCATCCAGTCAGTTGCACTTACTAGCCAGTTACTGACATTTACCCAGAAAGACAAGTTAACTGGCTCACTTTTTTGAGTTTCTGTTTTCAAACTGGTAGAGCTGAAATTAACTCATTACAGCTGGATGAAGCGTCTAGGTGTTTCTGCAGTTATTCAGCTGATGCCTGTAGGTATCTAACATTGCTTATTCATATTTCATTACCAATTTCAAAACTATGCTACATACAAAGTACTAACATGTTTCATATTAAAGCTTATACAACGGCAAGCACAACTGTGTTCTTTGACCTTTGTCTAGTGCAGCTAGAGGTATTAATTGTTATATATTTATATTGTCATAAATATCATGTTTTCCTAAATATCAGTAACCAAGTAGCACAGCCAGAACTGTTTAGCCTCCTATGAAAGCTCTTAGCTGGATGAACAAAATGCTGCCAAAAGTATGTTTGTAACATGGATGGTTGCTGAGATATTGTAAGTTATTTACAAAATATTACTAACTTAATAGTTACTGTCTTTACTGCGACTTCTAAAATCTAGTTTAAAACTTGTAACTAAAAGTATACTAGCACTATAAAAAGAGTTTGTCATTTACACTTATTTAGCAACCTCCAATGGTTCCAGAGATATGTATGTTTGTTTGAAATTTGAATAAACAATTTGATTCCATCAAAAAGCTTAGGCGTTACCCATTGGAAGTTATGGTGCCATTGGAGGGAATAAGTTAAGCTGTAACTCATTGTACAGCAGTTTTGGAAGTCGCGTACTATCGTCACTCTTGTTTCAGTGCCGCCTTGCTACTTTTAAATTGCTAGGTGTTGCCTTTCCACGATGGGGGGGTTGCTTTTCTCCAAATTGACTTGTGCTTCTGGAAAGAAAAGGATAATTTGGCCATGGGTCAGTCAGACTGTCTGAGTCCTGGTGTAGTCTTCCTGTGCTGGTCTTTTGGTGATGGGAGTATGGGTGACTCTCCCAAGTCCCATAGAAGTCACCATTAGAGCTTGGTGATTACGGGCTCCCTGTCATGGTCTCACATGTGGTGAAGTTGTTTACTCTTCCTCTGGGATGCCTGTGAGTGGGGAAAGCTAGTCCATTTCTGGGGGGGGGCTCCCTTGCTCCCTCTCCTTGTGTATGCAACTTTTCTCATGGCTTTGGGAGGGGGTTACTCCTACATTTTTCCTTATGGAGAATGTGAGGGCTGATCGGATGCTTGTGGGAGGCTTTTTTCCTCCTGTTGTCTGGGTGGAAGTTACCCTTTCTCCAATAGAGGGATAGGTGTGGGTAGCTTTCAGCACTGGGGAGGTTGAGGTCAGTTTGTTCAGCCTGAGACTTTGGGAATGGGGTTGTTCATGGGACTCCTGAGAGAAACTTCTTGTGCCATCAGGGCACCTTTAAATCCCTATCCTTAAGGCCATTTTGTATGAGTAGGTGCCTTTTGTCCTCCAAGCTGCCACTCTTTGCAGGCATTAGGCTCATTGTTGGAGCAATCTGGATGACTGTGGCTGCTGCATTATTACCCTCAGTCAAGATGCTTTAGCTCCATGTGTATCAGGTAGAAGGACACATGCTTTGCACTTCCCTCTTTTAAACTCCTCAGTACCAGTTGCAGTGTTTGGTTAGGGTTATATTTTGGTATTGGTGCCTTCCTTCAACAACCCCCCCCCCCCAAGTGGGCAACATCTGGTGTTTGATGGTGGTTTATATTTGACCTCTTTTATCCAAAAAACCCATGGTATTGTTGTGAGTCTTTTCAGGGATTATTTTAGTTTGGTCTCCATCTCAACTCAAGTGATATTTTGCAACTTTCTGAGGTGGCTTATGTCAGTTCCCTTCCCATATATGGCTTGCCTAGTTATCATTCTGGTGAATGAGAATCTGAGAACAGCCTTCTCAGAGGGGTAGCCTGTGAGGGGACTGTCTAGGGTGGACTCCCCAGGGTGGGACACAGCAGGCATTTCCCATTTCACTTCTTAGGGTGGCTTATGGCCCTTTTCTCTTCTTGTTGAACCTGTAACGCTTAAGGGAGGCTTGGGCCTTCTCCACCCTTTGGATGGTCCTTGTTTTGGCTGTTCAAACCTCATACTTGTCAAGGATGTGATTTCTCTTGTTCTTGGTAACTTGAAGATTGGGAACCCCTTTCTAGGTATGTCATAGTTGTCTCATCTTACTTTATGGTGGTGTTTTCTTCCTGGCTGTGTCTCTGTCTAATGGGTTCTAGTCATACCTCTCAATCTTCTATTTCCAAAATGTGGAACAGTACCTCTCTTATTGTGGAAAAATGAGCAGAATCTTCTTTTGGCTGCTCCCATTAGGGGTTTCCACAGCGGATCATCTGTTTCCATTTCCTCCTGTTCTCTGCATCTTGCTCTGTCACACCAACCACGTGCATGTCCTCTGTCACCACATCCATAAACCTTATCTTAGGCCTTCCTCTTTTCCTCTTACCTGGCAGCTCCATCCTTCGCATCCTTTTCCCAAATCAACTCAATCTCGCCTCTAATGTCCAACCTGAGCTGACCCTCTAATATACTGATTCGTAATCCTGTCCATCCTTGTCACACTCAATGCAAATCTTAACATCTTTAACTCTGCCACCTCCAGGTTTGACTCCTGCCTTTTTGTCAATGCCACAGTCTCCAACCCATATAACATAGCTGGTCTCACTACCCTCTTGTAGGGCTTCCCTTTCACTCTTACTGGTACCCATCTGTCACAAATCACTACTGACACTCTTCTCCACCCACTCCACCCTGCCTATACTGTCTTGTTCACCTCTCTTTCACACTCACCATTACTCTGAACTGTTGATCCCAAGTATTTAAACTCATCCACCTTCACCAACTCTTCTCCCTGCATCCTCACCATTCCTCTGTCCTCCCTCTTATTCACACACATATATTCTATCTTAGTCCTGCTCTCTCCTCAGCCTGTTCCCTACTGTCATTACAGATCACGTCATCCACAAACATCATAGTCCATGGGGACTCCTGTCTGATCTCATCTACCAACCTGTCCATCATCATTGCAGATAAGAAAGGGCTCAGAGCTGATCCTTGATGTAATCCCACCTCCACCTTAAACACATCTGATGTTCATCGTGCATACAGCTGCAGTCATAACAGATGGGTTATCCTGCCATCAGGCGGGTCCTCGGTCGGCCGAATTCCAAAGTCTAGGTCCGGCGTCTGTTGTCGTCACTTCCTCCCTGACGTCAGTGCGGCAGGGGTATAAAAGAGGCAGCTGACGCCATTTTCTTCAGTCTTTCTTGCCGCGCGGTGCCCAAAGCAGAAGCAGTTCGCAAGTGCCGGTCGGCCAGCTCCTGAGATTTACGATCCCATTGGGGAAACTTTTCTTGCCTCAGACCGATGACAGACAACGTTAATAATTGCATTTCATGTGGGAAGCAAATACCGCATAAGGATTTCCATTCTTACTGTATACCTTGCTTAGGCCCAGACCACGACGTCTTGGCCTGCCGTTTTTGTGCTAGATTCAACAAACGCACTATTAAGTGTCGGGCGGAGTTCGCCCTTCACTTTTTTGGCAAAAAATTTAATTATATTATGTCGTCGGATACTCCGACTCCAGTTTTGAGCAAAAAACGCAAAGATAAGGACCGGCATACGAGGTCCACACCACCTACTGATACCACGCTAAGGCCGACTACCAGTTCTCCGGTACTCAGCGAGGCACCTACGCAGCCCCTGAGTACCAATGACTATGCATTACCGGTGTCTTCAGTACCCGAGGTCGCAGGCTCCTCGGCCCCCATTCCTACTACAAATACCGACGCCCCTCCTGGCGGGGAAACTCAGAATTTAGACAGGCCTGCCATTTCTCAAGGGGTCTTCAGGCCTTCCTCCTTCTCTATTAAAGCCTTCACTAAATCTAAAACAGCCGTGAAAACCAAAAAACAGGTTCCTCAGACACCCTCTCAAGGCACCATGCCTAAAAAACAGATGCTTAAAATGGCTGAGGATTTGATTACTCTTATCAGGGGCTCTCAACCCCCCTCTGACAAAAGGCCCAGATTAGAGGAAGACTACCCTTTCTCAGATCAAGCTTCTATTACCTCAGAACTATCTGAGGACCAGGATTGTGCCTATTCTCTATTCGAAGACTCTGATGCAGAGGACTCTATTCCCTCGGTCTCCCCCCTGAGGACTTCTCTTTTAGGGAAACCCTGCATACATTGAGGGAACACTTTCACTGGGAAGGCCAAGATTACTCAGATTCCAAGAAAAGGCTCAGGGAATTTCTTCTGCTCCCCCAGCATAGGCCTCTGGCTATCCCTCCTGTTTTAGATATATTGGATGATGTGTACACAGAAGCCAGCCTTAATCCTGATTCTTTGCCTCCAGCTCCTGTTAAACCAGACAGGTATTACCAGGTTCCTGATTCTCACCAGTTCCTATATAAAAGCCATACTGCTGATCCAGAAACTATTTCACAGGGTCCCAAGGGAATTAAGGCCTCTACTGCTAAAAACCCATTACCTTCAGAGAGAGATTCCAGATCTTTAGAAAGGTGGGGGGGAAAGGTGTACACCGCGGCCACTTTAACCATGAGGGCATTAAACTGTCAGTTCTATATGTTAAAGTATCAACAGTTTTTGATATCTCAGCTGAAAAGCAAAATGACACAACCAGAACAACCAGATTTAAAAGAGTTGCAGGATTTGTTGCATGGTGCAGAGCAAGTGGGTAAACATACCTTAAAGTGTGGTTTTGATGCTTTAGAGGCCTCATGTAGAGCTGCTGTTACGGGGTCTGTTATATGTAGGCATGCTTGGCTCAAAGAGCAAACCTTACCAGATCTTGTCAAAGCTAAATTATTAGATGCACCTCTTCAAAAAGATGTATTGTTTGGTGTTAAAGCAGAGGAGGTGCTAAAGAAAATGGAGGAAAAAGCAAAATCAATGCAAACAGTGAAAGATTTCCTGCAGGTACAGTCTCTACGTTTCAGCAGAAACTGGCCTTCAAAAAAATTGGTCCTTTCCAGCCACGGACAGACCTCAAAGGGGCAGATACAGGCATCCAAGGGGTAGAGGGCAACCTCAGGGATCTTTCAGAGCCAGACAGTGGCAAGCACCAACCCCAAGAGGTGGAGAAGATAGATCACAGTCTTTTAGAAAACAGACACAATGACTTCCCCCTACACCTGCCAAGCAAAGCTTTATTGGCAGCACCTTTGGGCGGAAAACTGACATTATTCTCAGAAAATTGGCATATTGTTACAAAAGACAAATGGATTCTGGACATTATAGACAGAGGCTACAGGTTCCACTTTCACACCCTTCCAAAAATGAGAGGCATGCCAAACCTGCCACAAAATCAAAGGGCAGAGGCACAAAAACAAATTTCAGCTCTCATGGACATGAAAGCAATTCAAGAGGTACCTGCAAAAGAACAAGGTCAAGGGTTTTATTCCAGACTATTCCTGGTACCAAGGAAAGACAAAGATTGGAGACCTATCCATCCTAAACACATATCTACAGGTGCCAAAATTCAAGATGCTCACATTACAGCAGCTTCTTCCCATGCTGGGCAAGGAGTCTTGGCTGGTAACATTGGACCTCAAGGAGGCATACCTGCATGTCCCTATCAGGCATGATTGCAGAAGATACCTCAGATTTCTTGCAGGTTCAACCCATTACCAATTCTCTGCATTGCCCTTTGGCTTATCTACTGCGCCCAGAGTGTTTACGAAATGCCTGGCATCAGTAATCGCCTTCTGCAGACTACAAGGGATACAAATCTACCCATATCTGGACGACTGCCTGATCCAAGCGGACAGCAAGGACATACTACTGCAGCACCTGGCGTTTGTAATAAAACTGTTGAACTTCCTGGGATACACAGTCAACAAAAAGAAATCAAAACTAATACCCTCTCAACAAATAATTTTCCTGGGTGCCAACTTGGATACAACCACCCAGATGGCCTACCTCACGCCAGACAAGCAAGGGCAACTGTCTCAATACTTCAGAAAAATGGCAACTTACACCAGGCTAACTGCAAGGAAAGTCCTGCAGGCTCTGGGATTCATGGCATCTTGCATCCTATTTATCCCATGTGCAAAGCTGCATATGAGGAAACTTCAATGGTACCTAAAAAACTTATGGTCTCAACACAGCCACAGCTTGGAAGCAATTATACCACTCATTCCACGCCTTCAAAAGGAATTTATGTGGTGGGCTCAAGCTTGCCAAAGAAACACAGGTCTTCCTTTCTGTGTACCTCAAGCAACTCAAATCATCACAACAGACGCCTCAGACTACGCCTGGGGAGCACACATGACAGATCAGTGCATTCAGGGAAAATGGGCACGAAAAGAGAAGCTCCTTCACATCAACCAAAAGGAAATGCTAGCCGTGCAAAAGGCTATTATGACCTTCAAAGACCTACTGCATCCAGGCCAGCTATTGATAAGGACAGACAACACCACAGTGATGTGGTACATAAACAAACAGGGAGGAACTCATTCATACCCCCTGTGCAGGCAAGCCATGAGCCTATGGAACACAGCACTGGAATTGAAAATTCAACTACAGGCACAATTCCTGCCAGGGAAGGAAAACACACTGGCAGACAACCTAAGCAGAAATATGACAGATCCACACGAATGGAAGTTGCATCCTCAAATTTTCACAAAGATAACTCAGGCGTGGGGACAGCCAGACATAGATCTCTTTGCTACCCACAGAAATTGCCAGTTGAAAAAATTTTGTTCAAGGACCTATCATCCACAGGCCTGGAAAGTGGGCGCACTTTCCTTCAATTGGGCAACATTGACAGTCTATGCTTTCCCGCCTCTTCCTCTGCTGCCCAAAGTTCTATTAAAAGCCGGAGCAGAGAGGCCGAAAATGATTCTCATTGCTCCAGACTGGCCAAGGCAACACTGGTATCTGCTCCTGAAGAGCCTGACACATTCCCCACCATGGATCCTACCTCTAGTCCCTCTTCTGTTGTCCCAGCACAACTACAAAACTCTTCACAGCCATCTCAAAACTCTAAATCTAGCTGCATGGAGAATTCCTTGATTTCCCAACAGTTTCTCCTCTTCCAAGGCCAGAAGACCTTCTACTAGAAAGGCCTACTCCGCCAAATGGAAACGATTTTGTGCCTGGAATCAAAAGAAGGGACAGAATCCTTGGGTAATAAATATACCTCAAATTTTACAGTACCTAGCTGAGATGTTAAACAATGGACTTTCCTTCTCCTCCATCAAGATCCACGCTTCAGCCATTTCTGCACAATACAACACAGATCCTCCTTTATTCTCTCATCCTGTCTTAAGGCAGTTCCACAGAGGGGCAAAGAATATAAAACCCCCAAGGAAACTACCAGTCCCTGCTTGGGACCTCAACTTTGTATTGGAAAAGCTGACCCTTCCTCCCTTCGAGCCAGCTTCTTCATCAGAGTTACAGTACTTGTCATGGAAAACGGCCTTTCTTCTGGCTATCACCTCAGCTCAAAGGGTTTCGGAGCTACAGGCCCTCATGGCTGTGCAACCATTCATCATTTTCCATCAGGACAGAGTTTCCTTACGAACCAACCCTACCTTTATGCCAAAGGTAGTATCCAGTGTAGCTTTGAATCAGACTATCCACTTACCTACCTTTTATCCTAATCCACAAAACAAAGGGGAAAGACTACTACATTCCTTGGACATTCACAGACAACTTCGTTATTATTTGGACAGGACAAAGCCATTCAGGAAATCTGAGCAACTCTTTGTGTCCTATGCTGCAGGTGCTCAAGGAAAGGCTATTTCGAAACAGACAATTTCAAAATGGATAGCCCACTGCATACGCTTTTGTTACTCATTTCATGGAAAAACTGTGCCTGCATGCATCAGATCCCACTCCACCGGAGCCACAGCTACCTCTGCAGCCTTCCTCAGGGGGGTCCCTACCAAGGACATTTTGGAAGCAGCCACCTGGAGTTCAGTGCACACTTTCTCCAAGCACTTTCACCTCCCACTATACTCTAAATCTAGAGCGGGCTTTGCCACAGCAGTCCTGCAGGGCATCCTAGCCCCTCCTAGTTCCACTTAGTGCCTACCACCCTTACTTAGCTTTGGGATTCTACCCATCTGTTATGACTGCAGCTGTATGCACGATGAACATAGTACAGTTTTGTACCTACCATAAATGTAGATGTTAGAGTGCTCATACAGCTGCAGTCCAGGTTTCCCTCCCTCCATCCCCTCTTAGGACAGGCCTTATGACAAACCCTTTTCATATAACCTTGTGGGGTACTCTTTTATGGTGTATTTGCTTGCAACTACTGTTTTTGATTTATCAACATTGCATTTTTTCATAACATTATGTTTGTCTTCCTTCTGGGAGCACCTGACATCTGGGGCAAGAAAAACTGAAGAAAATGGTGTCAGCTGCCTCTTTTATACCCCTGCCGCACTGACGTCAGGGAGGAAGCGACGACAACCGACACTGGACCTAGACTTTGGAATTCGGCTGACCGAGGACCTGCCTGATGGCAGGATAACCCATCTGTTATGACTGCAGCTGTATGAGCACTCAAACATCTACATTTATGGTAGAAACAAAACTGTACTTTACTCCTACCCCAGACTCACCATTATCACACTACCCTCGTACATATCCTGTACCACTCTTACATACTTCTCTGCCACTCCTGACTTCCTCAGACAGTACCACAACTCTCTTGGCACCCTGTCATATGCTTTCTCTAAGACCACAAAGACACAATGCAGCTCCTACTGACCTTCTATATACTTCTCCATCAACACTGTCAGAGCAAAGATCGCATCTGTAGTGCTCTTTTCCGGCATGAAACCATACTGGTGCTCACTAATCATCACCTTCCTTCTTACCCTAGCTTCCGCTATTCTTTCCCATAACTTCATGTTGTGACTTTTCAGTTTTATTCCTCTATAGTTACTACAGTTCTGCACATAACCCTTATTCTTAAAAATTGGTACCAAAACACTTCTCCACTCCTCAGGCATCCTCTCACTTTCCAAGATTTCATTAAACAGTCTGATTAAAAGCTCCACTGCCATCTCATCTAAACACCTCCTTGCTTCCACAGGTATGTCATATGGACCAACAGCCTATCCATTCTTCATCCTCTTCGTAGCTGTCCTTATTTCCTCCTTGCTAATCTGTTGCATTTCTAATTCACTATCCCCATATCATCCAACCTTCTTTCTCTCTCATTCTCTTCATTCATCAGCCCCTCGAAGTGCTCTTTCCATCTGCTCAACACACACTCCTTGCTTGTAAGTAGATTTCCATCATTACCCTTTATCACCCTAATATATACATACATATATATATATATATATATATATATATATATATATATATATATATATATATATATACACACACACACACATATATATATATATATATATATATATATATATGGAAAATGAGCAAAATGTGGAACACTTAACAGCTAACCTGAGGATATGTTTAAAATCTATTTTATACTTATATAAAGTAATTTTGATGAAGTAATATAATTCAGTATTATTTACCATATATGTTAGTTAAATATTAACACTGTATAACAGACACTTTTATTGTGGAACAACAAGAAACATCAACTTTTTAAGACTCAAAATAAGGAACATTCCTCATACTGAGGTACTCATTAACTTTTTGCTGGATCAGCAGCAGGACTAGGAAGAGAGTCCTGCTTTTGTTTAGGTGGAAGAGATTCTCCATGGAAATGAGATTATACTTTTGTACCTCCTCAATCAGCTTGCTGTTGGCATCTCTACTGTCCTAGATGCCTGCTGCTCTGGACACAGCAGTAGGCACAGCTCCTAGATGTTTGGTGGAGCAGTACCTGATGGTAATTGGGGATGTTTAACTGAGTGCCATTTCCTTTTCTTGTAGCATCCTCTCTTCCAATTGTATTAAGTTTCTGTGACATGAAATGACTGTTTTTTCTCACCATTATATGCACCTTCCTCTTTCCACAGTTTTGAGAAGGTGATACCCATCTTTGGATAGGTCCATATTCTTCCAGCTCCTGGCAATACATAAGAATCAGGAGGAATGATGGTCCCCTGCTGAAATCTTGGGGGTTTTCCCAGAGATGGTTGGCTGAGGGTTAGGCTTTTAGTTCATCCTGTGGCACCATATGAGTGAAAGGCCTACAGTTCTTTTCACTCCTTGTTGGTGGGAATTAGTTTTTCAGTATCACTGCGCATTCTGTCTACTAGCTTAGGCCATGGTCTTGTCCATTTCTCTGAATATTAACTGCCTCATTTGGTTGCTTGCAGAGTCATTGCTGCTCCCTTTCTAAACAGTTTAAACCTTCTGCAACTTTGGAATTATGCATTTTGTTTTCATATTTCCCTGTGTTTTTCTTGCCAGGCTTGGAGTGGTTCTTTGGCTCCTTCCACCCAGATGGTTTTACTGTTTGGCATTCAGCCAAATCAAAGGACTCATCAAGGAGAATCTTTGTTGTTAGATGTAACAGATATATTCCTAGCATGCCAGTTGAACTGTGAAGATTTTCCACAATCATGTGATGTCCTTCCTCCTTAACTGTGTGCAGTTCCTCCATCACACACTGAGTGATAGATTCCCAATAAGTTGTTCAGATACATCCTGTGCTACCAGTGAGGGTGCCACCTCTTCATTCTTCCTGATTTCTGGGAGCACGCTTGCTGATGCTGGTAGGTGCTGGTATGAGTGCCCTTATGTAGTTAAGTCTTCATTGCAGCTTAAATCATCATATGTATCAAGCTGTTCCTATGCACGCAAATGTCTAGAAGAAATATTTAATGCTGATTAGATGGAAAGTGTAAATCCTTTTGTAGGACACATCAAGGATGGTCCTCTTTAGCAATGAAATAATAAAGTTAAAAAAATGTTATTGCCTTTCTTGGGTAATATCAGAGTTTACTGATGGCCATTAGATTTGTTATCCAATTTACTTTCTGTGTAGAGTGAAGAAAAGAGAGATTAGCATACTAAAAGTCAGGAGACTCATTGGATGCTATAGATAGAAACTCTCTCACAGAAACAGGATCTGAATGGCTGGCTGAGGCAGGCAGGATTGGGGGGGAGGGCATGCCAGTAGAAGGAATGGCCTTTTTTGTATTCAGTGGAACAGCTGGGGGTTGATCTAACTGTATTAAGTTTATTGATTTTCATTTGAAGAGCTGAAGGGTTAGGGTGCTGATTAACCCAGCTACACTCCTGCCTTCAGGGGGCATGAGAGGCATTTTATAGGTCTCAACCTTATGAGCCCTGCACAAGTTCCTTACTGTAGTGCTGATTCATGTGGAACAGTATATTTGGTTTCCACAGACTACAGAGGACAAAACCAGCAGTGTTCAGGCAATTTGCAACATAGTCAAATTCCCTGAGGTCATGCAGTACACTAGTTGCACCCATATGGCTATCAAGGCCTCATCTGCTCCACATTGCACCCAATATATCAGTGATAGAGATTCTATTCCATCAACTGCCAATTGGTATGCAGTGCACAGAGTATTATGTGTAATGTGTCTGTGTGTCATCCAGGGAGTTCCCATGATTCCCGCATCTGGCATACATGCAGTCCATACAGATGTTTTGTTTGGAGGTCTTTCCACAGGGTCATCTAGTTGGTAGGTGCATACTTTGCCAACCAAAGAGGCCAGGAAGGTCCAGTCCCATGAACACAGCAGAAAGTGTATAGTGGTGGTGGTTCTTGCGTGTTGCAGGTAATACTATATATGCCTTAAAGCCATGGTTGATGACCCCATTCAGAGCGCCCAGACTGTGGCAGAAATGCTACCCCACAGTATTACAGACATGAAATATCAATGAATATATGTCCAGAATGTTAAAGGCCCACTTTTGCTGCCTTAATACAACAGGTGGCACAGTGCAATGTGGTCTGGAGACCATAAGCAAGGTATCTGTAGTCAGTGTCATGCTGCATAACACTGTGCTGTGAAAACAGCTACAGCAAGGAGCCCCTATAACTAGCTAAAATACCAGTGCCAGCAGTGGAGGGGAGACTGAGGAGGAGTCATCCGAAGAACAACCTGCAGTGCCCGTTGTAAGAGGCAGAGGATAGCACAATACATTATTGAACTGTCAGAGAGGTGGCATCTAGTTTAAAAATATGGGCCATGAAAAGACAAACAACTAAAACTGATACATGCATTTTCACACCCAGACAATGTATTACAGTGCATTCACTGGTCATGCAGTACATCAGATATTGTCATATCTCTTTTAGCTGGAGGGAGTGGGCAGGACACAGTCATAATCATTTGCAAAGGTGGGCAGTACAGTACCAAGGGAAACACTTTTGACATAAGTGGAAGAGTAATGGGCAGTACCTACAGTAATGAAGCTCAGGAGGTCTGTGGTGTCACGGATCACTTCCTCCAGTGATGGAGTGGAGATTCCAAGGATGCAGTCTTGGCTGAGTGTATCATATGGCCCCACACTGTCAGAACTGGAGGTAGTTGGTTTAGGGATGGTACAACACATCTGTTGCAAATGAGATAATGTTCCTGTGGCCCCCAATGTGCTCTGATGGAAGAATAGCATCCACTACACAATGTTTAGGCATAGGTAGGTGTTGCTCCTGGTAACTCTAGAAGGTAGTGGACATGTTGAACTGTGAGAACCTGAGTTGATTGCCCAGTGGGGTGGAACCACAGTGCAGAAGGACAAGCATCAGTCATGTCCATGAGAGTATTTATGGCCAGGGATGGAAGCCAAAGTAGATCTGTGCAAGAACAGACTACAGTGGAGGAGACTGTGGAACTAGATAACTGTCAGCCACGTGCAGGTGAGCATCCACAACCAAGAGTGAAGTTAGCCGTGGACACTTTGGACAATGTGGCCATGGTAAGAGCAGTGTGCACCATCTGTATTAACCTGGTGTGCACTCCTGCAATGCAAAACTATTTCCTAGTACATCTATGACAGTTGGATCACCTTAAGCCTTAAGAACAGACTAATGAATGCCAAATGGGCCACTGCCCTCAACAGACATGTCTGTAGGTGTCTATATACAGTGGCACTATGCCTATGGTGTCGAATGCCTCCTAGTCCTTGGAGTGGTTGAATGTTTTTACGTAGGCCACACAGCACATTGAGCAGTTCGAACAGGGTCTGATTAGCAGATGTGTGCCAGAATCACAGTTGTGCATGTCTGTTAATTGATGCCAAAGGAAACACCTATATCGGGGAATATTCTAAAGTCATGGCTCTGATGCCTACATACATACCTCTTCCCTATATTGTGTGCATACCTTGGAGATGGTGTGCCCTGTGATGCTGCCTGCAATGCCACTAACTGTGAATTAAGGATGGGGCTGACACAGATAGGACTATCTGCACTAAGTATAGGTGACTCCATAAGTTTATCCTGCATTTCCATGGTCCATCTGCTATGGGAGAGGGGAGGAAAGGGCAGTTAGTTCTCCACTGTTAGGATTGCTGTTGGTGTTACTGTGTCCTTAGATTGTGCCCAGTATGTGGTGCCATGACCAGTAATCAGAAGTGCCAACTTGTGCTAGATCCTTTCCCAGTGGAACCGATGAATGCAAACATATAAAGCTTATTCATATCTGTGGCTTCCATTACTATGCAGTGCAAAGTCTGATGTATGCAAAGCACATAAATAGCTTATGGATACGTACATACCTTGTGGTGCACATTATCTCCATTACAGCTCTGATGTCCCCGGGTGACAAAAATGCAGATGTTTATATCTGAGTAAGCCATCCACCAGTGTTAGGCAATATCGTATAGGACTGGAATGTCCTATTCCTCACCTGTTGCATTCTGTCCAGACACTCAGGCAGTTGTACCTTGTGATGTAGGTTGACTCTTCTGCAGTCATGATGTTGGTTTGGGACAGACATCTGAGTAAATCAGGCAGAAGTGCTAGGCAATGTCATACAGAAATGGCATGTGCCACTACTCACCTGAGGCATCCCTTACAGAAATTCCAGCACTTGTTACTGGCCCAGTTCCCTCTTCTAGTTCACCACCATGTATGAGGATTCTGTCCCTGTCACCATTACGGGATACCAAAAATTTCTCAGGATCCATGAGATGCCACTTTGTTGGCAGCCCACCTTGGTGGACATCCTGTCCCAGACTATTTCCCAATCTTTGGTGTTGGCATGCAAGTTCATATAAGGGATCCAGCAACAAACCTGTACCATTGTGCTGTGACCACCCACTGCACTAATGTCCTAAACCAGTGTCTGATCCACCTGGCTCCAGAAAGCCTCGTCTACTTTACCCTTATCCAAATGAGCCTATTGTGTGTGTGAACAGCTTGCAGTGGCACTTCAGTCTCCTTTACAGTAAACTTCTCCAGCAGTTGGCATTCTTTTGGTCCCATGACTGGTCAGGTGCACTTGTCGGTACACATGTGGATATGCAGAACCATGCATGTCGACTAACACTTGCTTCCTCACTGTTCATAGCACCCCTGTGGTGAACACAACTCTGTGTGCTGCTGCAATATCAGTAATTGACACTGTGGCATAGTGTGGCACCCATAGGCATGCAAGTTGTGTGCCATCCCTTGCAGTTACACCTATAGTATAGTGTGTGCCTGGAGTACTGGAAGGCCAACATCCCCATTAGCCTGCTCTGATGTCTATGTATATTTATGCTACATTGTGTGTGTGTAGGCCCTGCCTAGCAGGACTATGATGGAGACTGCCTATTCTCTGTACCCTGACTGGATGAACACCTGAACACTGTCCTCTGTCATTTTGAGCTCCTCCAACCTATCAGATCCTTGTCATACTCAATGCAGTGTTGCCACACTACATGACAGTGTGCCATGCCCACTTAAGCTGTGACTGCAATTTTTGGATCCATTACCAGTTATCTTGTCTGCATTCACTTTTTATTACATGACAATATACTTTGATGTTGGACTTCCAAGATGGCTGAGCACTGACCAACAGCATAACTTCATCTCTCCCATTGTGAAAACAGAAACTAAGAGAAAGGAGTGTCATTGAAAATGTTCTTTTGGTAAAATTCAGTTACTGGCTAGTAAATACACTGCCTGGATGCTAGCAAAAAAAACATTTGGAATGCCTGAAAGACAACCAGAAAAGGCAAAGAGAAAACACTGTCTGCGAAGTATTCAGCAGCTGTTAATTAAAAAGCAGTTCAAGAGATGGCTTCCAGTAATTTAGAGGAATAAAAAAATATATATAATATTATCAGAGGTGATTAAAAGAAATTAAACCTTGAAGGAATACATCAATTCAAACAATAAAAGGCTGGAGAAAATGGAAGAAGCTTTAATTAGCCATTTATATGAACTGATAAAACTGCAAACATCAGAGGCGGACATGAATCAAAAGCTGGCAGAATATGAAGTTTTCAAGAATGGTTTTAAAAAATAGAAAACAGAGCACATAGAGAAAACCTGAGGGTTTTCTGCTGTACCAGAGAAACTGAAAGGAACAGACTATTAATTTTATGAAAGCACAAATAAGAAACTGGACTGGTGTTCAACAGCAGAATTTGTTAAATGAAAAGGCACAGGGAGTGTATGATCCAAACCTGGCCAAGAGAAAACAGCTAAGGCCTAAATTAGTAAAGATGCAACCGTGCAAGTAGAAAGAGTTGAGCCTGACAAAATTGTGGCAGATGGGCAAAGTATTCAAAACTGGAGACAGCAGTGTTTGCGGAAAATGATCATTCACTAGACACCAGACAGAAGAGAAGCAAATTTTTCCAGCACTCAGGGAATGTCAAGAGGCAGGCATGAAATTCAAGCTGCTGTATCCAGCTGTCTTCAAAGTGTTTTTTTTTTTTTTTTTTTTTTTTTTAAGGATCAGTCATTTTTGATGCAAAACAGACTAAGGAGGAAATAAAAAAGTTCATCCAAAAAAAGTTAGCTAGCAAGCAGAAAGAAACTCTGCTTCTCATTCTTCTGATAGTAAGGATTATGGAGAGACTTTGCTAGTGAAACCTTTTCAAATGTTCCAAAGCAGAGAGAGAAAAAAGAACAGCATTTGACTAAGAATCAGCAGTACCTTGGACTTGAACTAGAGTCTGGTGTTGGGAGATGGAGATGAACAGGAAGAAGACCAGCAAATCTGAAAATAGTTAATAAACAGAAGACTATAAAGCATCTTGTCACATTTATGAAAAATGGATGTTTGTTGAGTCTGTTAATCTTGTGGGTGGACTGTAAAGCATATACCCCACTTTACATCATTAATGTTTAGAAGGACAGTAAAAGAGGAAAACTAACTGCAAGCAAAACAACTTTTGTTCTTATGATTTGCATAAAACATTTCATGATATAAATTGCATATTATATGCACTAAAACAGTTTTATGTAGAGTGTAGTCAGTGGCATTTTAAATGCAGGGGAGTCTTTTCAGTGACTTTTGTTTGTGTTAAAGATATTAAAGTAAACAAGTACTTTTTAGTTGTAAGAAATACAGATTTTACAATATAACGAGAAAAAAAGGTCTGCACAAAAGCAAGTTTAATGTTTATATGCTGTGATCTTGGTCTGGTGGGGTGTAAAAGTGCGATTTTTTTTTATATGTAGAATCTGGATATTTTCTTTTTTTTTTTTTTTATTTTGCAAGGGTGAAGGTCTAGATTAGCATCTTTGGTTTAAGCTGTAAACAGGTGTTTCTGTAAGCATGTAGGCTTTAAAAATAATGAAAGCCATGAAAATGCTAAGCTTCTTACAACTGCAAAAATATTAATGTGTTTGATTTCCACTGGCAAATATAAAGTGAAGCCAAGATGTCTGCACTTGAGGGCAGCTGTGCATTCTTGTCTGACTGAAATTTACAAAGACACGTTGCTGAGAACACTTCTGTGAAGACTAGCTGTCTGCAGTTGCAAGCAGTTAATCTTTTTTTTATATTCCCATAAATATGGATATGTTTAAACCAATTCATGTGTGCACACATAATTAACTATTATTGCCCTTGTTTTTACTTCAATAATTTTGTATCCCAAAAAGATCAGAAACTGGCTCAAATGATCCACAACACTGAAATGTCCTTTTCTGGTATATTAGGTATCAAATAATATCTGCAAATAGAGCCAGTTTTTCTTGACTACCATACCAGTCATATCCTTTAATTTCTAAGTCCCTTATTTTCTTTGCCAGTGGTTCCAAATATAATAAAAGTAACAAAGGGGAAAGAGGACACCACTGCCTGGTTCCTCTGCTCAAGCAGAAATTATCAGGGAGGAAGCCTCATACTTTAATTTTTGCTCTGATCTCTCATCTCTCATATATCCTCCTATTCAGCCTTATAATTTTATCAAGGAATGCAAATCCTTCCATTGCCATGCTCATAAAGTCCCAGCTTACTCTGTCAAATGCTTTTTCTGCATCAAGACTCACAAACAACAGTTGTATTTTCTTACATTCTGCTTCCGTCTGGATTATTAACATTCTGTTAATGTCAAATATTTGCCTCCTCCGCAACACAATCACACTGAACCATATCTATGAATTTTAACATCACTTTTGCCATCCTTTTAACCGTTATAGACAGAAACACTTTATAATCATGGTTTAGTATCGAAATGAGCCTGTATGAAGCTGGATCTGATGGGTCTTTACTCTGTTTAGGTATTACAGCTACTACAACTTTCTTTCAGGATGTTGGTACTTCTCCTCTTCTTAAAATACTGATAAACAAAGCCTTCCAGATATCTATTAGTTTGTTTTTCCTCCTAGCTTCCAAACTTCTCAGGAATGCCATCTATTCTTGGGGACTTTCCTGTGGATTGGTTATACATCACCATTTTTAATCTCATCTCCTCCTATCCTAACTGTTAGTAATTGAGCCTCATCTACCTCTAACATTGGCATATTTAATTCTTCCATAAACATTTCCATTTGTACCTTTTCTTGATTTCCATATTTCTCTGCTTTATACAGACTTTCATAAAATTTCTGAAATGTTTCTAATATCTCTACAGGATCTCTTGTTATCTTCCTTGTTATAAGCTAACTAAGCTTGGTGACAGCCCTTTCTACTTTCTGTTGCCTGAGTCATTGTGCTAAAAGTTTTTGTGCTCTGGAGTCATTTTCAAAAAACAGTTGCTTAACAGAAATCTTTCTAAACTCATGCATATTAAGTTAATTCCTTATTTTCTGTTTATCATGCTGCAGTTGCTCCTCTTCTTGTCTCTCTAAATAATTATTGTTACTTCTTAACCATATCTCCCTTTCTTTTATTTCCACCCTGTTTTTAAACTCCACTTTGATTTTATCTCACTGAGTAGCTATATTTTCAGAAGAAATGTTTATGTTCCCTAACAGCTCCATAATAATTTCTACTGCCCATTCCTTAAATTCCACTCTTTTCAATGAATAGGAAGGAAAGCACCATTGTCTCATTTTTATTTCATTACCCTGTGTTTTTATTTTAGATATTATTGGTGCATGATCTGAAAGGGTCTATATTACATTATCGAATTTTCAAAACTTCGAATCTGATATGGTCGACACCATATAATCAAAGTCTTGAAACATCAAAAATGTAATAAAACACAACTTACTAAAACAAACCATTTAAACACTAAGCATGGGCAAGCCTCCCTGCACCCCCCACCCCCCGCTACTTAAATATACCAACTCCGAGATCACACTACAGTGCAGAAAAGGGAAATCTTCCCTTTCCGTGCTGTACAGAGATCTTCGTTAAAAGATTCAAAGTTTCAAGACTTTGATCATATGGTGTCGACCATATCAGATTTGAAGTTTTGAAACTTAGATCTTCTGATATAGACCCAATCTGAAATACTTATTGGGGGTGCATATCAAGACTTTCAATTAAATGCACTTTCCTGTGAAATGTAAATTCTGTCTAGCCTAGCCCAGTTTTTGTATCTTGGGGAATAGTATGTAAATTCACTCTGAACTCCAAGTACTGGATTCACATCTTCCATGCCAAATATTTTCATAAATGTCTTCATAAATCTACCATCCTTTGTGTCTGGGGGGGGGGCCAGAAGGGAAAATATAACAATCTTCACTGCTGCTAATCAAGTTCCAGTCCCCACTTATAAGTAATATTCCTTGTTGAAAGTTGATTATTGCTCCATAATTTTCTTAAGCTCCATTTTTATCAGTTTTAGGTGTAATATAAATACATGTGAATGCAATGCTCCTACCTTGCCAGTAGCCCCCTTAGCACTACAGATGTGTCATTACTATTTTTTTTATCCTCTTCTATCACTACTGGAGCATCTCTTACAATTAATATTATTACTCCTCTTTTCCTTTGTCCCAGGTATACCACTGAATAAACTTCCTGAAAACATTTCTTTGTCAAACTCACATTCAGTTCTTTCCAAGTGTGTCTCCTGTAACATATGTATTTGCACTGTAATTTTTTTAATATATTCACTACTCTTTTTTTGTATTTATCTGCAAGACTATTGACCTTTAAAGACATTACAGAAAGCATCATTGTGTTAAGTTATTATTCGCACCTTTTATGTACAACAGCTTTTTGTTAAATGTGTAGTTCCAGCTTTTGTGTTACATGCATACACTGTGTGATAGGTTGACCATTTATACAGTTGTTTCTTGTCATCCATGTGAGCCTGTCACAGCTTACAAAATTTTGTTTGGAGGCTTTCAATAAAACAAAAAAAAGAACACACTCCAATACCCCCAAAACCTAATAATTTATTACTAGCACACACAACTATATACATCTTCAAATATTAAAGTTTTACCCTCCTAATAGGAACAACTGCCAGCCACACTTATACACGAGTTAACCTAAAAGAAAGGTTATCCTTGCTAAGACACTTGGTATACCTGGT
The DNA here is from genome assembly GCF_019279795.1 of Protopterus annectens. Taxonomy (NCBI): domain Eukaryota; kingdom Metazoa; phylum Chordata; order Ceratodontiformes; family Protopteridae; genus Protopterus; species Protopterus annectens. The sequence goes on from NC_056725.1 coordinate 657,343,914, forward strand.
GGTCCTACTAAGTGCTGTCTGGTTTTGTCTTATATTTATAGCTCTCCCAGCTGGAAAAACACATGAATGCTTTCAGAAAACATTATCTTCTAGCCATTTACCTTTATCAGATTGTTTCCATGCATAAATGAGGACCAGATACAGAGTTGTTACTAAGCATACATTTATTTGCTAGAAAAAAAAAGCTTTATAATATTCAATGTCCTTTTTCATTTACTTCTTCTCTCTTGCAGTTTGTTACTAGATCAAGCTAAGGGGCTTAATCCAGCCATCCCCCTACGCAAGAGTTAAAAAGGAAATCAATTTTCCTTTTCTCATGCTCTTTTGACCATATTTTTCTTTTTTTTATACATTGCAATGCCTACATTTATTAAAACTGAACAAGGAGAAAGAGAAAACAGAGAAAAAAAAAACAGGAACACTTGTGTGCATTAGTATCCCATTACACTTAAAAATAAGTGAGAAAATTATGCTCTACAGAAATATAGCTATTCGTTTTTTTTACTTGTAGGTAACTTTCTCCCTCCTCTTCCTCTATCCTAAGTATTTTTTAGAACGGTAATGACATGAAGTAGGACATATTTTTAGAGTCTGCTACAACTTTAACAATGTTGAAAAAAGTACAATATTTCCTGATTTTCTTGTGCTGTCATTTCACAAATATAATTATTGCTTTTTAATCCTACATGTATCCAATACACAAAAGAGAAAGCTAGCAAGTTAGGCTGGGTGCACGGCAAGTGAGTTAGGTAGATCAACGTGGAAAAAAGAGCCAGCACCCTCAAGGATTCTCTTCAAACAATAATTTTATTCCACTGAAACTAGACCGGTTTCAGCAAACAAGGCTTTCATCAGTAGTATTTTACGCCATATTGGTTTAAGGCAAATCTTATATACTCTCCAATTTCAAAAAAATCACATCACTTCCTGTGAAAACAGAAACATTTAAAGCAGTATGCCATGTCATATAAAAAGACAGATAGATATAATGGTGGTTCCATGATTTCAACATCACATATCATATATAACCAAAACAATATCTGAATACAGATATAAATATATTTATCAAGAAGAAAATGAATATATATACACTCACAGGTGATAAATTGACAGGTATATACCCATGTGGACATTGTAGTTTTTGTGGTTATATTTTCAAAACAAATAGTTTCACCAGCAAAAACACTGGGCAAGTTTATGACATTCGGTTCTTTGGTAACTGTAGCTCAGACTGGTTAATATATCTAGCAACATGCACCTGCCAGGCATTTTATATTGGCCAAACATCTAGACAATTTCGCACTAGAATTTCGGAACACCTGGGGGACATTAGAAATCAGAGATTGACTAGTGCACTGTATAGACACACAATCAAGCATGAGACAGCCAAATTTTCATTTGTCATTATTGATTGCATTGTGGGCAATCGCAGTTTCAAGACAGGTTGGCATGAAATTCTTAATGCTAAAGAAAAAAGATGGATAATTAAACTAGGTGGTCTTTTTCCACCGGGACTAAATGATAAATTATAATTTATTTTTGGTCAGAATAATATATCATGTGTCCAAATATATATTATTGCAACATTTATATATGTTGGTGTTGAATATATTTACATCTGTTTTCGGATGTATGACATTGTATTGATTACATTGGATATGTGATGTTAATCCCATCTAACATTATTATATTTACCTGTTTATTTACATGACAGGATATATTGTTTCGTATGCTTTTGTTTGCATAGGATTACTAAACCAGATGTTCTTTTTTTACCCGGACCCAATGACATATTTAATTCAGTTTTGGTGACTACAGTATATCATATACCAAAACTTCTTTGTAACAAAAAATATATATTCATTTTCTTCTTGATAAATATATTTATATCTGTATTCAGATATTGTTTTGGTTATATATGATATGTGATGTTGAAATCATGGAACCACCATTATATCTATCTGTCTTTTTATATGACATGACATACTGCTTTAAATGTTTCTGTTTTCACAGGAAGTGATGTGATTTTTTTGAAATTGGAGAGTATATAAGATTTGCCTTAAACCAATATGGCGTAAAATACTACTGATGAAAGCCTTGTTTGCTGAAACCGGTCTAGTTTCAGTGGAATAAAATTATTGTTTGAAGCTAATCCTACATGTGTCAGTTTCCAAGTTAATGGTTTTATTCCTGTACTCTTGATTCTTCTAGTCAACTCTTGTGCTTTTTTTCCCTTGTCTAAGGCATTTTCCATTGAAACATTAGAAAAGGTTTCACTGGCAAAGTCTCTCTCTGGTCTTTATTACCAGAAGAACAAGAAGCAGAATCTCCTGTTTTACAGCTTACTTTTTGATGGAGAAACTTTTGCATTTCCTCCTTGGCATGTACTGCATAAAAAATGATTTTGTCCCTCCAGGAAAGAATATTTTGAAGATAGCTAGGTACAGCAGTCTGAATCTCACACCTGCTTCTCAACATTCCCTGAATACTGATATAAATGTACTCTTCTGTCTGGTTTACAGTGAGTAATCATTCTCCACAAACACTCTGCTGTCTCCCACTTTTAGTACTTTGTTCTTCTGCCACAGTTTTGTCAGAATCGACTACTTCTGCTGGTAGGATTGCATCTTTACTATTAAAGTTCTAGGTTGCTTTCCCATAGCCAGGTTTGGAGCATACACATGATCTGCACTTTCAGTTAATGACTCCTACTATGGAAACAAGTGCACTTGCTTATTTGTGCTTTCATAAAATTAATACAGTCTGTTCCTTCCAGTTTCTCTGGTACAGCAGCAAATTTCAGGTTTTTCCTACATGCTCTGTCCTCTAATTCTATTATTTTTAAAACATCTCTTCTTGAGCAGTCTCATATTCAGCCAGCCTTTTCTTCACTTCAACCTCTGATTTTTGCAGTTTTATCACCTCATTTGAAGATCTGTTTACAGCTGTTTCCATTTTTTCCAGCCTTTTGTTATTTGTGTTGAGATACTCCATCAATGTTTCATTCATTTTAATCAGTTCTCTGTGCAGTTGTCTTGTACTTTCCTCTAGATTACTGGACATCATATCTGGAGCTTGCAGTGCTTTTTCTGAACAGCTTCAGTAGTCCCAGTCATCCAAGCAATGCACTTACTAGCCAGTAAATGAAATTTACCCAGAAATACAAGGCCACTGGCTTTCTCTGCAGAGTTTCTGTTTTCACACTGGGAGAGCTAGAACTAACCTGTTGCTCAATGTGCAGCCATCTTGGAAGTCCATGCAAGCAGTTAATCTTGAGAATTCTGAGAGTTCTTTGCTGAGGAAAATACAAACTTTTAAGGTACAATATCAAACAGCTCAGTGAAAAAAGTTAAGTTTGAAATTATGAGAAATAAATAAAAGGTAACAAACTCCCTTAGCAGCCTTACTACATTAATGCAGTTAATAGAACAGTGTACAATTTAGTTTTTTTTAAAGATAGCCAGTGCACCTTTTCTTAGGGCTAAAATATAATGTTTTCTGAAAGCATCAAGCTGATTTTTTCATATTTGGGAGGGAAGAGAGTTGAGAAAAGAACTGTCAGCAATCAGTGCAAGTGGGTGCACAGACTGTAGCATTTGTGTTAGCACGGGTAACCTTAATTTTTAGGTTAGACAACGCCTGTAGGTGCAGTGATACATTTGGGGCAACTGTTCCTTTCTGGAAGGTTAAACTTCATGTTTTGAAGATGAACATAGTTGTGTGTGTTTGTTCCAAGTTAACAGATGATGGGGGTGTTTTGTATTTAGTTTTTTGTTTAAGAGGTTTTCAGTAAAACAAAAATTCTTGAAAATGTGACATATGTTCATCTGGAAATGAGAAGAAACAACTGTACAAAAGATCAGCCTGGCAAACAATAATATATGCAAGTAATACAAAAGCTGGAAATACACATTCAAAATATGTCATGTATAATAGGTGGGAACAGTAGATTTTTTTTATCATGTTAGTTATGCTGTCCATATTATACTGCAATGTGAATGGCCTTACAGGTATAGATAAAAATGAGAGTGTATTGAATTATCTTAAGAAATGCAGAGAGCAAACAGCAATGTTGCAGGAGACACATTTGTAAATAAATTAGCATGTGAATTTGACAAAGTGAAGATTTCAGAATGGATATTCAGCAGAATATCAGGGACAGAGGAAAATGGGAGCAATAATACTAATTGCTACAGGGAATCCATTAGTGACAGATGAGGAAAAAGGACAAAAGTGGTAGATTTGTTGTATTAAGGAGCTATTGCCAAAGGAGGAGGATTATAATGAAATGTATTTATATTCCACTGAAAAATGCATGCTTTGGCCTTATGTCCTTGTCAGCACAGCATAAGTGGACTGTTTTGATATACCTTAGAAACACATGGTCTTTAAATCCATCTGATCTTCATAACCATTATGATGTCTGCAAAATATCCCACATGCATGTCCACAGCTAGTGGGTTTGGCTTTATTGGCCTGAATGTGCCCATAAAGACTTAAAAATAAAAAGTAAAAAGTCTTGGCTATTCATAAGTGATATAGCCAAAACACTTGATGTCCTTAAGGGATCATTTGCATGGGCCTCTATTATAGGAGGTTTATGGTATCACACTGAAAACTGTACCTTGGCTAAGTTTTTCTTGTAGTTTTTACTAAGTGGTTTGTCTGTGTCACATTTCTACTCTTTGGTTTGAATGTTGGGATATTTTGCAGAAACCTTAATGGTTATGGACATCAGCTGAGTTTAAAGACCCCGTGTTTCTAAAGTATAGCCAAGCAGTCCACTTATGCTGTGCTGACAATTTCATAAGAAGGCTGAAATATTTAAGTTATCACAGTGAAAACTAAGCTATTTTTCTTGAAGTTTTTACTACACTGGGAAATGAGGGAAAATTGGTATGTGGAGGGACACTTCCCTTGGGAGGCAGCAGTTCTGAAGCTTGAAGGAGCGACCATGGGAGGAGGGTTAGGGCCCCCCCCCCCGGACTAGCAAGCTAGCCAACTCTCTTCCACTTACACCTTCTATTCCTCTGCAAGAGTTGAGCAGGATTTCGTGACATGAATGTATGGGTTATAGGGTTCTACCCTAGCCTGGGAATGTCCAGCTCCTGTTCCTTCAGAATAAATGGACTGAATGGGTGTCATTACAGAAAAAGAAAACAAGGGAAGTGGCCACAGGCTATCTTTTTTTAATTTAAAGAATTTTTATTCATTTAGTAAGTAAAAACCCTTCAAAAATATTTAGTTAATTTTCTGTTACATTCCATTTGTGTTTGCTATGATTTTCTCAAGTCATTTTTCTGGTCAGAACCTCTTTCTAATATTCAAAACTAGGCCTTCCCTTATCCTACTAATGCAGTTCCACAAATGTTCCTGTGGGAGAAATATTCCTCTACATATAGGCATGATCATTTTCTGTACTGCTTTGGAGACCTTCATATCATTAGTGCCCATATACTGAATTTTTTCAGCTGTACATTTAAAGGTAGAAAAATATCTGAACTCCACTTAACCAAGCAGTCATTTTTGGCAGAAGATGCTATGGTTTGTATCTTGTCATAATCCCAAACAACATAATTATATTTTTGTATCGGGTTCACTGTCCAATTCTAAAGACAAATTCCATAAACATTTTTTTCAAAGTCTAGCTAGTTAGCTGCAGCTGTTGCAAAAAATGGATAAAATAGTGCCAACAATTGGACAAGTTAAATGCTAATAAATAAATATATCTGATAACTTTTTTACAGGTATCTGATAACTGCACTTTTCAGCCAAAGTTAACTCTGTTACTGGAATCTTCTAAATTAACCAGTGTTTCTGATTCAAGGTTGGACAGGATATTTCACCTGCCCCAAGAAGCTTAAGGCAACATAGTTCTAGCTCTGTCTCCTGCCCTACCCCACCTGAAATTGATTATGAAAGGTCAGGAGAATTAATTTGTGTGTTCAGGTGAGGGGTTCTGGCAGCTTTCCATTTATCACCATGACCTATAACATCCCAGAATTCCTGTTTAATTCCAGATTTGGGTACCAGTCCTAAGGATGCTGGCCTGGAACCCATCATTATCAGTCCCAGCACTGTACCTGGTGTTGATACCAATCCCTGCAATGTTGATATGAGCACTGCATGCTGTATTGGTATTACCTCAGTATTAATGTTTTCAGTGTCATTCTTCTTGGTGCCCACAGGGCTCTTTTTGCTGATGCCAGTAGCTAGGATCTCAGTAGTCAGTGTTGGCCTTTTCAGTAGTGATTCTAGGACTGACCTGGCTGTGCCAGGAGCTTTCAGCTCTGAGTCTCTCGGTGTCAGTGCAGGCCTTTACATTGTCATTGATGCTGAGACAGCAAGTGCCATTGCAGTGGTTCTTATAGATGCCTTGTACCTGAGCTTTGACACTGGCATTGGAGCTATCCCTTCCTGAACATGCAGCACTGCAATTTATCCCCAGCAGCAGCTCAGACAGTTATGCATTTGTAGACCCCAGACATTTGTCCCCCAGGCAAGCAATCCTGAGTGATCAGCAGGCTAGGGAAGTGAGTGTATGCATTCTTTTCCTTTACTTTTATGGGCACTGATTTATTTGTCTCATGTGGCACATTTTGAATGTGGCATAGTTGGCAAAATACACCATTCCATTCCACACTTGCTGGATGGACAAATTCCTCCTCCATTTTCAAATGCTTTGACCATGACAAATCTTATGCAATACATTCTCAATATGGCAAATTTTGCCAAAAACATGAAGACTGCATTTATGGAAAACTGCCTTTCCAGGTCCCAACAGTTTTGCTCCTGGCATAAACTCATATATCTAAAACCTGGAGAAGGAAAAAAAAGCAAGATCTTCACTGCTTTGGCTATACATGTCAATGCTCCTTTACCAGGATGTAACAAAAAGAGTACCAGATGTGATTAAAGCACAACACACAGCAAAAGAACCAGCATGTTGGCAGGAAACACAGTAACAAGGAGCGCTTCCAGAATGGCCATTGTTCCAAAGACAAGGGTCCTCATCAGGGAGCCACAACCTACCAAAAAGTAGACAGTAGCAGCTGTAAGGTCTTGCCTTACTATTCCACTCTGGAATCAGTCAGAGGGATGTCTGTATTTCCACCTGTCTGTATAGGAATTGCTTAGACATCATGTGAAGTAGAGGCTACAAGATTCCTTTGAAAACTTAAAATATCTCACCAGCTCTTTGCTTCTCATATGTCTCACCCCACTAAAGAAGTCTCCAAAAGAAGAGAGGTACTTAACAAAAACAAGCCATTAAAGAGGTTTAATCAGACCAGAGTGGTTTGGATTGTATTCCAGATTTTTTAGTGCCAATAAAATACAAAGGATCTCAGTCCAGTTTAAAATCAAAGTTGCATAAACACCTTTATCCTCAGAGACCTTTTGTAAGATCATGTTGCAGTCTGTCCTTCCATATTTGACAAAAGGAGAGAGAATTTCTCCTTTGGACCTCCAAGATGCCTACCTCTGCCCATGAGGCTTTTTTGTTTCTGGGTAGGAGATGGCCATGACCTGGTAATGGCTATTACCAGGTCTGGATGGTTCCATTCAGACTCCTTTGGCCTTCAGACATTTTACTAAATCTATGCTCACAGCAGCAACCCATCAGAGGTTGCAGGGAGCCAATGTTTTCTCTTTTCTAGAAAACTGGTTCCTAGCTGAGCCATCATTTTAGTCTTTAACTGCATCAAGAGAGTCTCTAGCTAAAATATTCCATTCTCTTAAAAAATATGTATTAAATTAATACTTAAGACATAGGCACACATACATTGATAGAGAAAAAATGAGCCATAAATTATACATTACATATTAGTTTTCTTTATTTGAGCATTATATTAATTCCTCAATTCCTGCCATCCCTTAAACCTCACTCCTTCTCCTGAACATTTTTCTGTTTATATTGTCTCCACAAATTACATTTATTTCTATGTAATTTGCTCCTTCCTTTTTCTAAAAATCCCACATCAAACTGTTTTATCTGTTTCACAATACTCAATACTTCAAATACAATTGGTTTAGATTTTGATTTCTGTTTTCTAGTAATTGCTTTTTTGAAGCAAATAGAATTAAACTTATTAAGGCCTTACTATTTCTAGGCAATTCAGATCATGTATCCCAGCTAAGAATAATCATTTCTTTAATTACAACTATTTGCTTCTCTGGTAATTCTGACAGAGTACTATGTAGGGTATTTTTCAAATCTGTCAACTCATTACACTCCCAAAAAAATGTGTTCCCTATTACCTCTTTCTTCCTCATCACACCTCCAACATTTATCTACATGAAAAAAAGTTTACTGGTGCTTGGTTTAGGTATAAAATACCTAAACAACCACTTTTAAGTAAAACTCCTAAACCATCTGGGCTTTTTGTTGCATACTTGGGAGTGACACATGCATCCTCCCATTGTTCCCTTGTAAACTATTTTTCCAGCCACTGTTACCAATCTTTTCTAACACCTGACTGATTCTTATAGTTATCTTGTGGTATTTTATATGCCTAATAATTATCCCTTTTTTAACAGCAGCTTCAATTCTAGATTTGATTAAAAGCTCTACAATAGCAGATCTTTCACTTATTACTCAAGCCTTTCTCTTTGCCTATTCTCTATCAATCCCTAGTAAGGTAGACTGTCTCTAACCTGCAGTCCAAACTTCTCCTTGGCCTCATCCCGCTCTATTACCTTTCTTTCTCTAACAATTTACTCGCAATACCTTGGTTCCTTTGCCAGTTTTTTCTCATAAATTCCACACCCACTCCTGCCTATTTTCTGTGCCCCTACTTGCAGTCATCCCTATTGGCAAAATCATCTTTCTCTATTCCCGTATTGGCTTAGTTCTTCGAATACTTTCTGCAACTTTATGAATACAATACTCTGAATGGTTGTCATTATTCTCCTTCAGGATCTCCATCCCTCTCCATATTTCTTGAACTCCCCCCCCCCACCCTCGCTTTAGCATCATCCCTTTCCATTTTGAATTATAGCCTTTTGCTTGTGCTATGTATATGAGCCTTAACTGAATAGGTCTAAAATGATACTTCAAATCAGGTAATCCTAAACCACCTTGTAGTATTGGGAGGATCAATGTATCCTACTTAACTCTTGCCCTCTTTCCATCCCTGATAAATTCTTTCAAGTTTTTTATTAATTATTGTCCACAACTTCTCCACTGGTTGATGAAACTATGCCTGGCCTGTATGTACAACTAAATGGATTAAAGGCATTTCACTGTTTGTTTCTCTCCATCCATATCCATAAATAGGAGCTTCCAGTTTCTCAGGTTTTGTATAATCTTTTTAGTCTCTTCCTACATATCCTTAGTTCCCGTTACAGAAACCTTTTTTAAGCCATACTATTAAATATTTCCATCCTAATGAATCCTCATAAATGTGTATTGCTGAGCCAATTTGTGTGTGGGTATCTAATTTATGGGTATTGCCATTCTTTTATTTTCATTAATTTTATATCCTGAAAAGATGTGAAACCATCTCAAAATATTCCACAACACCAAGATGTCCTTTTTCTGGACTTAAGTGTAACATAATACCATCTGCAAATAAAGCCAACTTTTCTTGATTACCATACCAATTATATCCTTAAATTTCTGAGCCTCTAAATTTCTTTGACAATGGTTCTAAATATAAATTAAATAACAAATAGAAAAGAGGATACCCCTGTCTAGTTCTGGTTTCTCTGCTCAAACACAACTTACGGGAGAAGAATTCTCCCACTTTAATTCTTGTCTCTGATCCTTTATAAATTCACTCATAAAATCCAAGCTTTTTTTTAAACACCTTTACTGAATCATCACTTGTGACCTAGGCAAATTTACATTAATACAAAAGTAATCAAATTGCATTAAATTAACATTAAGAAACATACTTCACATGTATTGCTGTATATCATATTACCTAAGCAACATTGCATAAATTATTCAATTCCTGCCCCCCCTTTTTAAACAAGAAACATCTTTATTAAACCATCACTTATGACATAGGCAATCATACATTTATTTAAATGAAAACAAACCACAAAGACACAATCCTAGTTGCAAGCATTTTACATCACAAACCATACTGGCACACTCCCAGTTGCAAACATTATACATCACTTATAATCTATCCCATCATTTTCTGTCAAACATTACATAGCTCATTTAAGTCCTGCCTTCTTTTAAGCCTCATTCTTCCCCTGAATGTATTGTTCCTAAAATTCACATTTTTCCTATGTAGTTTGCTCCTACCCTTTTCTAAAGATCTAAATTCCAGTTGTTTTTATCTCTACTATATTCACTACTTCTAATATAGTTGGTTTAGATTTTGATTTCCATTTTCTAGTAATTGCTTTTTTGGCAGCCACCATAATTAGATACAGCAAGGCCTTACCATGTTCAGGCAATTCCAATTCTGTGTCATAGCTCAGAAAAATCATCTTCCTTATCACACCAATCAGCCCACCTAGCATCTCAGACAGTGCATCCTGCAAGGAATCCTTTAAAGTCCACCAACCCACCGCACTCCCAGAAAATATGTTCCCAATTACCTCTTTCTTCCTTGTCACACCTCCAACATTTGCTGTCTACCTGAGGAAAAATTTCTGGAGAATACTTGGGGTATAAAAATACCTATGTAAATATTGCCAAGCAAAAATCCAGAATCTTCTAGATTTGGTTGCATATTTGGGAGACATACATATATCCTCCCATTGTTTCTTTATGAATTGCTTATCCAATCTCTCTTCCTAATCCTTTCTAACTTTCTCTGATCGATTTTTATACTTACCATGCAATATTTTATATGGTCTACTAATTCTTTTTTAATGGCAGCTTCTGATCTCGATCCTACTAAAAACTTTACCAGTGCTGGTCTTTCATTTAGGACCCCCCTATTTCTTTCTCTTTGCCTATAGTTTGATGGAGAAGGCACTCTCTAACCTGATGTCCAAATAAATACTTGGCCTCTTTCCATTCTGTTACCTTTTCCTCTCTAGTTATCTGCTCCCAGTATATTGGTTACTTTGCCAGTTTTCTCCAATAAATTCCAACCCCCTATTGCAGTCATCCCCATCAGCAGAATCTCCTTTCTCCATTCCCATGTTGGCTTAGTTCTTAAAATACTTTCTGCTACTTTATGGATATAATATTCTGTATGATTATTGTTATTCACCTTAAAGGCCTGCATCCAAAATCCCAGCCATAAAATCCAAGCTTAGTCTGTTGAATTCTTCCTGTGCATCATGACCCACCAACAACAGCAGAATTTTCTTACATTCTGCTTTCCTCTGGATCATTACTGTTTTATTAATGTTGTCACATGTTTGCCTCCCCTCCACAAAACCACATTGATCCATAGCTAGTAATTTTAGCAAAACCTTTGCTATTTTTTTTTTAGCTAATATAGACATAAACACTTGATAATCATGGTTTAAAACTGGAATGGATCTATATGAAGCTGAGTCTGATGGCAGGTCTTTACCCTCTTTGGGTAATACTGGATGTCTTTCTTTCAAGATGCTTGCATTTTCCCTCCCTTTTAAACACTATTAAACAAAATCTTTCAGATCTTTATCATTTTCTTCCCACCTAAATGCTAAACTCCTGCAGGAATACCATCTGCTCCTGGAGACTTCCCTGCAGATTGATTATATATCACTGCTTTTATCTCATCTCCTTCTATCTTAACTATGAATTATTTTGAGCCTAATCCACCTTTAACCATGGAATAATTAAGTTTCCCTAAATATTTCCATTTCTGCTCTTTCTTGGTTTCCACATTCTTTTGATTTATACAGTTTTTCAAAAAGTTTCTGAACTATGTGTAATACCTCTAGATATTCTGGTTATTTTTTCTTGTCAGAGGCTCCCTAAGTTTTGTGACAATTTCTACTTTCTTCTGCCTAATTTGTTGTGCTAGAAGCTTTTGTTCTCTGGAGTTATCAGAAATAGTTCTAAATCTTTCTACATTCATGTATAGTATTCATATATTCCCTTATTTTCTGTTTAGTACTCTGCAGTTGCTCCTCTTCTTTTTCTGTGAGATTCCCCTTATTCTGCAATACTTCAAATTTTGTCAGCCCCTCTAAATAATTCCCATTGCTTCTTAAGAATGCATCTTTCTCTTTTATTTCTACAGTTTGTAAACTCTATTTTCATTTTGTGTTACTCACTAGCTATTCCTTCCCTAATAACTCTCAAATAATTTCCACTGCCCATTCCTTAAATTCCTCTCTTTTTAACAGGTAGGAGAGAAAGCATCAATGATTCATTTTTATATAATTTCCCTGCATTTTTATCTTAGTTTTTATCACTGCATGATCTAAAATAGTTATTGGATATGTGTCAAAGCTTTCATTAGCTTAAAGTAGCCTAAAGTTAGATGCACATGAGAAATATAATTTCTCTCCAGTCTTCCCCATTTATAGTACTTTGGGGAATACTATGTACATTCTGTCAGAGGTCCTACTACTGAATTCACATCTTTCATCCCAAATATGTTCACACCTTTCTTTAAATATTTACCATGTTTTCTTATATTTTCTCTTCTATATCCCTTGATCTATATTTACTGCTGCAAAGCAAGTTTCAGTAGGCACCTATAAGTAATATTCCCTGCTGAAAACTCTTAATTTCTTCCAAAATATAAATACATGCCACAGTAATCCTCCTCCCTTGCCAATAGCCTCTTGATAACACAAATCTACTGTTGGTGTCCTTTTTTTTCCCCTCTTCATTCACTATTGGAGCCTCTCTAACAGTCAATTACTATTCCCTTTTCCTTTGTCTTTAATATGCTGCTGAATATCCTTCATGAAATCCTTTCTTCATCAAGTTGACATGCTCATTTCTTTCCAAATGTGTATCCTGCAGAATAATTTGCTGTCTGCATATCTTAATATAATACTCTTTCCATTTTTGTCTATAGATGCAAGGCCATTTACATTCCAAGATAATATGGATAGTGTAGCCATCCTGATACAAAGCAATTGTTCTGACCTGTTATAAATGTTTTTTTTTCCTGAATGAGTATTTTTCAGCTTTTGTCTTATACATGCATACACTAATCTTTGGAAGGCTGATCTTTTATACAGTTGTTTTTTCTCAGCTACATTGGAACCTATGTCACATTATCAATACATTTTGTTTGAATGAAGACCCTTAAACAAACAAAAAATTAATGAATTTTCAGAATGCCCCAACCCATATTAACTCAGAGCAAAAACATGTACATTTTCAGTGAATGAAGTTTAACTCTCCAGAAAGGAATAATTGCCTCAAATCAACAGCTGCACCCACAGGCATTACCTAACCTAAAACTGAGGCTACCCATACTAAAGTGCATGTTACAGTCTGTATTCCCTCTTACACTGATTGCTGTCTCTTTTCTTATCCCTATTCCCCTCCTAAATGTGAAAAGCAGGTTATATGGTCTCAGAAACATTAACTTTTAACCTGAAGAAAAGGTGCACTGACTATCTTTAAATAAAACTAAACTGTAAACTGTTCTATTAAAATGCATTAAAGTATTAACACTGTTGAGGAGGCTGCTATCTCTTAGTCATTTCCCATAATTTCAAAAATTTTCACTGAACTGCTTGCCATTGTACCGTTAAATTTTGCATTTCCCCCAGCAAAAACACAGACCTTTCAGAATGAATTGCTTGCACAATAATGTTCAGGAGAAGGGGGAGCGGGGTTTAAGGAAAGGCAGAAATTCAGCAATTTTTTGTAATGTTGGACTGATTATAGTAGCAAAGAAAATATATGTGATGTATATTGTATTTAAATGGAAAAATGTTAAAATGGTTTGTTTTTTATGCTAACGCATGTTTGTCTTAAGTGATAATTTAATAAAGGTGTTAAAACAAAGATTAGTTGCTTGTACAGGGCTTTCAAAATGGCTGAACACTAATCAACTGTAGTTTCAGCTCTTGCAGTGTGAAACAGAAATTGAAAAAAAGGACCAGTGAATGTGTAAGCTTGGGTAAAATTCAGTTACTGTCTAGTAAGCACACTGACTTGATGTCATCAAAGAAGAAATTTGGAGACCCTAAAACGAAATCAACCAGAAAAGCTGAAGAGAAAACATTGACTAGGAAGCTGTATCATACAACTGATTAGCAAAAAACAGCTCAAGATTCAAGTTTGGTGCAAGATATGGCTTCCAGTAATTTAGAGTAAAAAATAATTCAAATGTACTCAAAAGTGATTAAAATAAGTAAAACACTGAAGGAATATAGAAACTCAAATAAAAGACTGGAAAAATAGAAGAAGCTTTAAGTAGCTATTCAAATGAACTGATAGAACTGCAAAAAATCAGAGGTTGAAATGAAGAAAAGGCTGGCCCATCAGCCACCATTTCCATGCTGACAAACACTGAATCCCCCTGGAATATCACCAGTTAGGTGTTGAAGTCAATTATTTTGCTTTGGAATTGTGGAATCATTCTAAAATATGGCAAGATGCTGCCTAAGACAAGTGCATTTCCTGCCTCAGACACATGCAAGAAGAGCTCAACCATGCTCCTCTCAGTCTCTACTAGGATGAAGCATCTAAGATCATTGCATAACATTCAGTCAAGAATACTGATAAGAACAGAATGTGCTATACATTTGAGTACAAACACATCTTGTTTGTATGCTACAATGCTTGGGAACTTGGGCTAAAGAGGCATTTAAAAACTTGCAGGGTTTTGTTATTAGGAAATACTTCAGAGACAGTTAAGTTGGTCTGTTTGGACTGATATGCAGAAAGTCATGGCAGTGCAATCCTCTGAAGGCAGTACAGACACTCTGGTATGAGCACAGAAGTCAGGTCAAATATCCATCATTCCAGAATATTAATGATACTATTCAGGAGGAAAGGAATATGAAGAATATGAATCCAGAGAACTATCAGCACCGTTACTTGAAACAGTATTCAGATATAAATCTCATTCAGCACTATTGGAAATAGTATTTGGCTATAAATACAGAATTTAAAGAATTTATATAAACTGTTTACCTCCACTATACATATTAAAGCATTATTAACTGAATTAAGTGTTTGCAGACTTTATTGTGAAAGGTACAAGAAGACTTGGACCATAAAGGAGAGACTGGCACCTGTTCAGCACATTTCTGGGTAATTAACATATAAAGACATTCATTTCACCCTCATTCCAGTTTCTTCCAGCACATTCTAGTATGCTACAGTCTTTCAACCCAATGTGGGTAACTACAGGGTCATACTCATACTTTGGGTGGAGGGCCCTAAGGGTTTTGGTCACATCACAAATCCTGATGCCAGACAGACAGCTGACTCTGACCCTGTCACTGATGAGCCTGGTAAGTGGAACGACACTGTATTTCACTGTGGAATTGTGTACGACTAGTATATTGCCAAGTGCAGCCACAGGAAACATGCTGATCAAATCGTAGAAATATATCTACAAAAGTACCTATGTCTCTTATAACAATATCTGTCTGAAGAGAAGTACCATTTACAACATATGAGGTGGGAACAACCTTTTTGCCAAATGCTACTATGCTGCACTTTTTTCATTTCATTTAAGACTGTTTTTGATACTTCATGTATGTCCATATTCCAGCCCTTGTTGGAGCTGGTTTGCATCAGTGGATGAGGAGATAGCAGTGCCCAGTCTGTAGCTATCAGCAAACAACCACACTTCTTGGATGTCAGTAAAATAAATGTGAAACATAATAATACCCAGAACTGATCCCTATGACATTACACTAGTAAACAAATTTACATTCAGAATGGGAACAAGCAACTTTCACAATTTGGGATCTGTTGAATAACCAAAGTTGCAATCCAGTACTTAATGTAGGAATTTACATTAAACTTGATTTATTTTTCAATAATACCAGCACGAGGGGATTCTCAGCAAATCTAAGTGTTAACTATCTGGATTTGCTAAAATCCCTGCAAGAGGTGGTGTCAGTTATGGTGGTGCATCTTGATATAAATCCTAGTGTGCTAATTTCAGTCACTGTAGTACACAGCTGCATACATCTGTTCACTACTGAGCATGTGTGCACACAGTGGCATGAGGGACCCCAGTGATTTGCTACACATTTGTAAGTAAACCACTTTTGTTGATTGATTCCGCTGTACTTGGTTATTTCTAAGGATTGCAATTTTATTCCATTGCTTTTGTTTACTGCGCTATTATGGCACTTCAGTCAATTACTGTTGTCGTTTCACTGTGTCAGTTGCTGTTAGTGCTTCACAATATTTGTACTTCCCTGCTATTGTGGCAGCTGAGACAAATTACTGTTAATTCATTTCACCTGTGTGCCTAATGTTTTGTGGAAACCAAACTAGATTACTTATTCATTCACTGTACTAGTTTCACTGCATGTACAAAGTGCTTTATTTGTATTTCTGTGTTGTTGTGGTAACCAAACCTGCTTGCTAAGCCATCATCTGTACTTGTACAGCTGCTGTGTTATGATTACTGAGCCATATTGTTGATTTGTTATTCTACTTCCTTTTCTATTGTGGCAAACAAAATATATTGTTGATTCATTACTGAACTAAACATAGTAGTGTGATTATGCCATTACTATGCTTTATAAACTTGTTGCACCCTACTCTAGTGATTATATTCAGTTTTAATCTATACTTGCTAAGTTCTGATACCTGGTTTGTAACTTCAGTATAAGATCTGCTATCTTAATGGTACTATTATTGGGTGCATCCTTACATACCATATCCTAGAAACCATGAGATCGTAGTCACTAGCACCATCTGTTATCATCCTGTTAGCACTAGACACCCTGATGCAGTGTAGCAACTGCTTAGTGGCAATCCACCACCAGCTGAATCTACATAGGAAAGGTATACACATCTGTCTTTGGAGGCCAGTTTCTCATCCAAATGTCTCACCAGTACCCAGGAATTTGTCAGTACTGACAATCACCTCATATAGCCATGCTCCAAGGCAACAAGCAAGCCTTCCTATACTGATGTACTCAAGACATTTCTGCCTAAACCACAAAGGCCTCTGAGATGAATAATCTAAACAAGCTTCTTAGTAAAATTCTTACAAGTCAACTGCACTTAAACACTAGAATTGAAACAAAGGGCCATTCAGCTGGCAAAGCAAAGCTCTTAAGGCAATCAGACCAAGACAATACATTTGATAATGTTCTAGTCGTAAGTGGCTGCACTGTCAGATATACAGATGCACCATTCACAAGGATGCGCAATGCAATGGTGGTGATGAGCTTCTCTGGTGACATCTCACAACAACCATCAGTTCCCTTCATCCTAGGTACACATATGATACAGCCATTGTGCATGTTAGAGCTGACGACTTGAGGAACACGCCCTTGGATCATCATGACAGAGCTCTCTGGATATGTGACAAAGGCTGGTATAAAACTAGTTTTGATCAGCATCCTACCTTCACCAAAAAAATGCTGCCACAGTACAAAAAAAAGTTAATTGACTTCAATGATTGGCCTAATTACTGGCATCATTCTAAGAGGGTCCAATATGAATCAGCCTGAGAAGAAATGAGTGATAGTCCTACCTGTTTTGTCAGAGATAGCCAGTACCTCTGCCCTCATGGCATTCATATATTGACTAAAAATTTCTATGACCAGCATACACTGCACACCAGAAACTATGTTCCCTTTATAGGATCAATGGATTCCTTACAGATACTGCAAAAAAAAAAAAAAAACCTCTAGCCACCACCTTCTCGTGGATGCGCATATATGCCACTCCTATCCTAACAAACTTAGACAATACTCTAAGAAAGAAACTTGCCTCCTGCCACAATAAAATAGCTAAATTTGCCACCAATCTCCCTCATAGGACCCACAATTGTCATAACTTGAAGCAATTAAACTGTCTTGAATTACACAACTATCGAACATTCAGAACTAACTACATCACACAAACTCATTCTTCATCCATAAAAATGCCCTGCACTACAAAACGTATTACTGCCCAGCAAGGGACCTCTGCTCAAGTTAACAAATTCTTATTATATACAAATAAGTCAATTAATGTTGCAGGAGACTCTCTCTACTCCTATTACGTTGCTAAACTCTGGAATAATATCCCCGCACAAATGAATCTCTCCAACAAACTCAACAGTTTTAAACCACTGCTTAAACAATATCTTAGCCAAACCTGGTCCTGCACATGCTCATCACAAGATTAAGATTTTGTGTTCACCGCATGATACTCTCCTTAAAAAGAATATTCTCAACCTCTCACTGAAATGACAAAACATGTTTTATACATAATTGCTGCCTGTACAATCCACTAAGTTGCACATGGGCTTTCTCTTTAGTAACTTTCACATCTGAAAAATCTTACAATATATAAATGTAACTACTGCTTGTGTATAAATGTAAATACTCTGTGTTTAACCAGAATTTAGTATAATGCAATGTAAGCAAATGAAGATCTTCTCCCCGGCCCTCTGCTGAAAATGGGTATTATCCTCTCAGACTTTCCTGATAAACAAAGACAAACAAATAAATATAAATAAATTTGTCCACCCCCCCCCCCATAGTGCCTATTTTTTTTGGTCCACCAGGATCTCATGTTTACCAGCCCAGCCCAGCCCCCAGTACCCAATTTCCACACCGGGTCTATCAGCTACTCTCCATCCCCCTGGACTTGCTCCATTTTTTTTCCCCACTGGGGCTGGTCATGGATCCTGAGGGTGTCCTGGCTGGTCTGTATTTCCATCGGGGGGGGGGGGATTTTTCATATAACCTACCCACTAACTTTCACCTGTCCCCCACACTCAATGACTATGTCTGAGGGTAACTCCCCTCTTTAGACCATGCCTCACCTTAAGGAGCATGTCAGCAAGTGCCCGTCCACCTTGGATAGTTACGCTCACCCCTTCCCTGCCACTCCATCAGTCCCCTAAGCCACTAATCAAACCTCTATGCTGCTGTAGTGTTCACCCCCATAGTACATTTTTAGGCAAGGTTCATCTCTTCCATCTGCCAACATAGTCAAACAAAACCATGACTGTATAAAAGTAGTGCTGTTAAATAATCTGCACTCCCAGCAAACTTTCCCAACCATAAAAAATATTCATATCTTCATAGTTACAATCAAGTGATAAACCTTCTCCATACCAAGTTTTGGTGACTACCACTCGTTTAGATCCATCTTGGAAATGACTGTATTGTAGGTGGTGGGATGTCTGTTTTCCTAAGAAATCTGGTCACATCAAGACTTATAAAGCAAAACAATGATCTCATGCTCATCTGTGTCCCACATACCCTTATTTGTAATCCATAGCATATCATAATCAAGTACAGAATCCCCTCTGCATCACTCATAACCCACAAGGAATACCAAAATAAAACAGTCATTCTCCATTGAAACAAACATTTCTCCTAGGTGGTTTCAACGATCTTTCCATAAATGGGGAAACCTACACTATGGGTAAGTATACATAGCACTTTTTACTTCTGTCTTACTAGTCCTCAGAAGTAAGAGCCCAGGATGCTCTGTGTTTATAGTCATCTCATCACTGATCAAATCTGACTATCCCTCAGTAGTAGTTGCTATGAAAGTGAAAGCAAATTTACCTTCAAACTCTACTGTCTTTACAGATTACTCAAAGGAAAATATAGTGTAGCTAGCTGATGACCTGCTGTGAATTAAGAACCCCTCACCTCCAGATGTTCCAGTAGCATACACTGCTGCTTTCAAAGACTGTTTCTGTTTTCACCTTAGTGCTTGCACAAGTGCATCAGTCCCCATTCACCTCAATAAAATGCTAAGTTTAGAAGCAAACCACTATGGTGGAATTTTAGCATAAACTATAAAACTAAAGGAAGGAATCCACTGCCACAGGAATAAACTAAATTTCACACTCTCCAAAAATGAACTCAAAAAGCTAAACAAGGAACTCAGAAACAGTATCAAATTCTCCAAGGAAAAGTATGAACTGAAAATTTTCATGTCTCTAAGGGACAACCACAAAGCCTTTTTCAGCAGTGTTAGAATCTTAGAAATTGTACCAAACACTGCAGCAAACTGATATATGAGCAACACATAGTCCCGAGGGCATAGCCAACATACTAGCAGATAAACTTAGTTCAGCTTTTACCCCAAATCTCCCACAAACATCCCCCCAATACCATCATATCTGCACCACCCCTCAGATCACTTTGGATCATGTCCTTGGGGCAACCTCCATATCCAAGAACACTGGGATTCAGACAATGTCAATGCTGCTTTCCTGTCAGCCAACTTGCTACTAAATCTGATCAACCTCAGCTGCTCAAATGGCTTTGTGCAGTAAGTATGGAGAGCAGCTATGATCATCTCACTCCACAATGGTAGATCCTTGACTGATCCTGATAACTACAGACCAGTAAGCCTTTCAGCATTATTTGCATTATAGAACTTTAAACAATGACATTGGCAGCCTACAGTCACTGTACCCAAACCAGTAGGGGTTTTTAAAGATAGATCCTGCTTCCTAAACATAGTGAACTTCCTTGAGAAAGTCATGAAAGCTTGGGATGAAGGCAAGTTGGTGCAGACCACTTACCTTGACCTGGCAAGAGCCTGTGACATCATCACATATTCTGGTATTATTAACAAAATAGTCAAACTAAATGTTAATCCTTATGTAACCCACCGGATAGCAAATTGGTTCACTCTCTCATCTAAAGACTCATTACTGATGGAGCCCCCAGGAATCTGGGCTGGAGTCACTTCAGTTCAGTATTTAGTTCTCTGATGTCAAAGCTGACATCATGGGTCTGTGGCTGACCACATTTGCTCAAGACTTGGAGTTACGGTCAACATTCTGGTAGACTGCTAGATCTTTCAGGAGGGCCTATCACACACAAAGGCATGGTGGCAGGACCATAGCCTAAAGCTTAATACCAAGAAATGTAGTAGCATGTCTAGTGAAAAACATAACCACCCTTACACCTACCACTCAGATGGTACCCTCCTTAAAACAGAAAGTTTTATTAGTGACCCAGACACCTTTGCAGAAAATGAACTCTCCTTTGACCTCCATGTATCTACTGTTATCAAAAATTCCTTATAAATAGCTCACTTGATCACCATGGGTAAGTTAAATTAAGTTATCATTCCTCTTTACTCTTTCCTTTTCAGACCCATAATAGAATATAATGCCCCTTCTGGTATATATCTGTCTAAGCATATGACAGCTTGAAACACCCCAGAGATTCCTCAAAAAGAAGATCAGGGGCTGACATCTGTGTGATATGCAGACCACCTTAAAGCTCTATCAATCGCATAGATTCATAGAAGGCTACTAGGCTAATGACCCTGGAAACCTTTCTAAGCCTAGCCAAGTTTTCCTGAAAGAATAATGATGTCCTGTATCCAAACAGGATATTGTGGGCTAAGCTACCTCTGTCCATAAGGGACATGGGTGCCCGGCCTGGTGTAAATTTCCTATTTCCCCATCCACTTGGCTAGGCTGTGCTTAAACTGGGTAATAGACAAACTCAGCTTTACATGGATGGGAAGCGTGTTCCATAGGAAGGGCAGTATCTGGGATACATATGTTTCTCCAGCATGTACTGTTAAGTCACAGACAAAATTCAGGTTCCTAGACCTTGTATTTCTAGTACTCTTTGACTTACAAATATGTAGGACATTCATAAGTGTGGGATATTTGGATGCCTTGCAAGCCAAGCATAGATCACCCCTCAGCAATCGACAGGAGATTGAGTAGAAGGAAAGGGCTTTAAGGAACTCTTCATAAGGCAGGTATGTTGCACCCTACATTTGTTTTGTAAGGAACCTTTGAGATCGCTCTAGTTACTGCATATGTCTGGTCAGGTATATACCAAAGGGAGCCCTGTACTCTATGACTGGTCTGACAAGAGCAGAGTACAGTGGGATTTTTTCAAAGTCTAGCCAATAACCCAAGGTGAGATTCAAACCCAACCCTTTGTGTTTATGAGGTGAATACCTTAACCATTATGCCAGACCTATTACCTCAGAATAAACAAGACTGCATTGGCTGAAAATTTAACCTGGGAGGCAAGAATTCTACCACTAAACCACCAATACAACATTTAAGTGGTGACATCTGCCTTACCTACAGTGCATCAAATGACCGCCTACATATTCACAAAATGAATAACACCATAAGCACGATCTCAGAAGAAGAACATAATTTCCACTCCAATGTAAGCAGAACCTTTTGGAAGGATAGCTACCTCTCACAAAGAATTGACCACCTCATCCGGAATGGACTTCCCCTTTATATTAAGAAAAATGTCTCCTTGATCCTGTTCAGACACTACCTTAATGACAGTATGGTAAGCCATCAACTCACCCCCTGGTTTGCCTCTTCTATCCCTCTGGAAAGGGGAAATAAGCAAGGAAATTTACCCAAAATAAAGTGCGGCAATTAGATGTACTATTAATGCCTAAACTACTGCTGATCTATCTGATCAACTTATGAACTGGTTGCTAGTCCAGTAGGTATTGCAGTGTGCACCTAATGGGTGGGAAGACATGAAAGGGAGGTTAACTGAAATCATCCTACTGTAAAGATTTTCATGCCATACATAAGTTTGAATTCCAGCAATATTTTTTCAGCAAAATGAAAAAAAATTAAATTAAAACCAGGACACAAAGTCGTGTATCAGGAAAGTTGACCATCTTATGCCAAATTTCTACAGATATACTCCCATTCATACAAGCGTTGTTACCTCACAGCAAGACGTTGTCCTATTCGATTCTCAGCTAAAGCGTTTTCTGTGTGGAGACATGCGTGAATGGGTGTACCTTCGTTGAAGGTTGTACGTCAGGGCTGGCAACTCGGTACTTAAAAATCTGCTGCCAATCATTAGCGGACCGGAATTCATCTGTGGCGACCCCTAACCAAGAAAAGACGAAAGATACAACATACTCCCATTCATACAGTAAATTCAAGTAGCTCCAATCTGGCCCTAATTCTTCCAGGAATCAGTAAAGACAGTGATTTTTTGTTTTGTGATTGTTTGAAAACTATGAAGTAAACTTCTCACCATCAGGCAAATGCCAGACAAAATCAAGCTTCAAAATTTGTTTAAAAGCAAGTTATTGCTAACTGTTTCTGTATGTGCAGACTCACATGACAGATAATCAGTGCATTGCTCAGGCTAAAGTGAACTTTTGTAGACACTACTGGAATTTGCTTCATTCTCTTGTACATCATGCCCTTCCCTTTTCCTGCTCTCCACCCAACGTTGCACCTGCCTTACTATTCTCAACACATTGCCTTTTGACCTCTAAAATGTGGTTCTTACCACTCACATTTACATCTTCTTGCAGATTCTTATCGTCCTGTACTTATATGGAATGTTCAGCATTCTATATAAGCAAGACAAATAGGTCCTTAAGGGAGCGTATAATGGAACATTTAAGAGATATTAGGAATAATAAAGAGAGTAATGCACTGGCAAGGAGTACGGTATGCACCACACTTATTTCTAGTACTTGAGATAGTTAAAGACAGTTCAAGGAAAGGAGACATTAAGAATAAAACAGAATTAGCTGAGCTAAGATGGATTGTATATTTTAATGCAGATAAGAGACCGGGCATTAATGATGCTGTATCCATTACACCAGTATTGTGTACACGCACATTCTCCCATTGATTGAAGTATTTTAACTTTTTTTTACTAAACTTTTGCAAATGTATGTTTACGTTTCTATGCTGATATGGTGTTTGTGTGAAATACAGGATTTTTTTAGTAGTTTCTGAAGATATGCCTTTAAGTTGACTAATATGTTAATTGCTTAAGACTGGGCAGTCTTTTTAAGTGCTTTGATACTGGCTTCATTGTATTTGAGTCTGCTGAGTGACTGGGAGGTTGTGAAAGCTCTTACTCTTTATTTTATTAAAGCTGTTTTACACCTAGCTGTGGTTGGTCCTCTTTGGTTCTTGGAAAAATACTAGTTTTACTTATTGAGTACCTTTACCTAGTTCCTGCACTTTCTTTCTGGCAGTGATGGCGCATTGTCCGTTAAGTCATGCCAACATTATAAAAGAGACTGGTCTGTTTCACTCAGCTTTTATTTTGACTTTATACAGTTCTTCTGAGATCCTTAGTGTCTCTGAGAACATACGTAGGAAGTGACATGAGTTTGGAGTATAACCGTTCTCTTAGCATTGGGATGCATGCACTATATCATGAAAGTATCCTGTTATATGCATATTCTCATGCACCCCCCAACCTACTGTAAATATTGTAGCCTGAACAGTAATGACGCATTATACCCATCCACAAGTCTCTGTTCTTTATGGTAATCCGCTACATACTGCTATTATCCGCATCACTAATTTTGAGCAATTGTACTTAAAGATTCTCAATGATACACAGAGAAAGGCATGCACTCATTTGAAGAATGAACAATCTACATTAGAGTAGTAAATGTACATGAGCCGGGCTAGAGCTTGTGAAATGCATAGCCAAGATACTCTTAATATTAAACACTCATAAATTATGTCAGATACTAAATCATTTAACTAATAATAATAATAATAATAGCCCTAGGATAGACAGTCCTAGATACCACTAGGCTGCACAGATGTTCTGCGAGGACTACCCTGCTATGTCTGCAACATTTGGTATCATGTAATACAACTAAATTTGAACAATATTATAACTGTTTAAAAAATGATTCTCAGTAAAACTATGGCCAGGAGTCAATAAACCCTACATGGTTCACTAAAAGTGTGTGTGTGACATACTGCACACATCGTAGCATGCTGATTTGTCGAGCTGAGCAAACCCACTAAACATTGTGGTATGCTAATTACTGCATAAGCAGCTGAAATATATGCTAATCAACCAATCCAAGATGGCGGACCTACTCAACAAGCTAGACTTAGTGTAGGTTTTTGTTTCAAATTTCAAACCTACTGGAATACAGCCATGGAAATTGCACTAGAGGGAAGGAATGATAGGGGCTGTTGCTGCTCTTCTGCATGTATATATGCAACAGGCTCAAGTCTATGCTGCTGCTGTTGTTAATAGACCTCAGGCAAGGAGGAGAAAGTTGTTTGGACCTCATTTAACCTTTCATGGTCTGCATGAGGTGGAAACAATACAGCGCTACAGGATAGATAGAGACACACTCCAGGAACTCTGCAACCTCTGTTATTCTCCCTGAGAGCAAGAGCAAACCGAGGGGGAACCAATACCTGTCTAGCTCGAGGTAGCACTTGCAATATTAGCCACAGGAACATTTCAGACACTCACAGGGGACATGCCAGGGGTGTCACAGGCATCAGCATCCAAGATTGTACACCAGTTCCTGAATGCTATGCTACAGCATGATAGTGATGACATATATTTCCCCTGTACCCCTGAGAACAGAGTTAGAACTATGCAGGATTTCTGCCCCATAACAAACTTCCTTGAATTCTTGAGTGCCATAGACTGCACACACATTGAGATCAAAGCATCACCCTGGGAACAGGGAAGGGTCTATATCATCAGAAAGGTGTTTCATCCATCAACTACCATGTCGTGTGTAATGCTAAGGGAATCATCCTAAATGTGTGTGCTGGCAACCCTGGCAGTTACCATGACTCCTATATCTGGCACAACTCACAGGTTTTCCAGGGGTGATATCACACATGATCATTTACTGGGGGTTGCAGGGTATGCACGCAAACCATGGCTGATAAAACCCATCAGAAATTCACACACACTCTCACAGAGGAATGTTATAATGAGGTACATGCTCAAACAAGAAGTATCACAGAGCATGTATTTGGGCTGCTGAAGTCACAGTTGCAGTGTCCAGATACATCAGGGGGTGCTCTGCAGTGCAATTCCAGTACTTATGCCTAAATTATCACAGACTGTGCTATCCTACACAATAATATCCTGCAAAAATAGCTGCAACAGGAACACCAAGGCCTAGGAGCAAACATTCCACCACCACTGGCAAGGTCACTATAGTCACACAGGTGAAGAGTCAGAGGGGGGACCTCCAGCTGCTGCGGGTGTAGGTAGACATAGGTGTGCACAATATGCCCTCGCCCTGTCCAAGAGGCAATGGATAGCACACATGCTAACCACTTAAGGGGTTCAACTTTCATCCTATGCACATGCATACAGTAACACTGATGCCAGGCAAAGCTCACAACCTTTACTTACCCGTGTAATGGCTGTGTACTGCTAGTGTCAGAGTCAGCCCTGAATGACAACAGTTGTAACTGCAGGACTATCAAGGTAAGTGCTGAACTTGTAAAAGAAAAAAAAAGTGTAAGAACTTGAATGAATGGCAGATGCCTGCATACTGTTACTTGAAAATGTACCTAAGTAGAGTGTGTGTGAGTTGTCCAGCAATTACATCAATATGTGACATAAGTGACTTATGTAATATATATAATTATGCAGTTTATCAGCTCACATGACTCATGCATCTAAAATACCCAGTACAGAAAAAAATCAGTACAAACTCTACTTATCTTTATATTCTTACAAGTGAAGCAATAAGCATGACTGCTGTATCAATGATTTCAAGGTAGGAATCACAACACTAAAATGCTGTAATAAATCAGAAAAAAATCCAAATAACATTAGCAATATTTAAGCACTCATTTTGCTATCTGCTTGGGTCATCAGACAGTATACATATGTAGCCCTGAATCATAAAGATAGAAACAAGGTGATGGCCCAGTTATCATCCTTTGTACAGGGTGTGGGTTGGGGGGTGTGGTAGGAGGCCAAGGCTGACCCCAAAGTAGTGAGTGTGTGGGAATAAAAAAAAAAAAAAAAACAGGAAGGCAGAAATGCAGATAACATCAAATGGCCACTGAGATAGAATGATCTGCAACCCTCATTAACACCTCATGTAGCTTGTATGTGTGGGTGTCTGTAAAGATACTATACGTGAAAAGTGTGTGTGAGTGTCTGCATGAACACAGCCAAGCTCTGTGCTAGCACTATCTCCTGGCATATCAGACAGGTGTGAGCTATGTATGGTAGAGGTATCAGTTCATTGTCGTCACCCCTGACTGTGAAAACTGGCTCTGCCAGGAATTGCACTGGCATGTCCTTGACCATGGTCAGATGTGTTGGTAGTACCGGAACATGAGTGATGTCTGCTGAATGAGCTCTCCTCACAATTATTCCCAAGTCCATGACCCTGTGGACTACGATGTCTGGATGTGGACATCTCAACCACTGATGGAGCAGTGGACGTAGTGCCACTATGGGAGTGGGATCAGGCATGGCCATGGTGGCTAACACTAGATGATGCTGCAGCCCTTCAGCTATGTGGATGCTGTCCTCCTCTCAGGAAATGTTCCATCCCAGTCACTGTCCGTTTTATCATGGCATTCATCCAATCCACTGAATCAGCCACATGCTGGAGGCAGTCATACATGTCAACTTGCACCAGGTGTAGAACCCTAAGCATGTCCTCTGAGACCCTAGTGGAACATACCTGTGCCTTCATGATGACCCTAAACATATGTGGAGTGGCACAAAATGACACACCAGCATCAGGTGGAGGACAGACAACAGGTCTCCTCCAAGCACCCCTACTAATGCTCCTGCATAGCACCTTGCCCATGGCCAGAGTCAACTGGCACTGAAACTGCAGTAACTACACTACCCTGATCAACTGCGTTACTCTCAACCTGTCCACTATCTGAGGGCTCAGAGGAATGGGTATATGCAGACATACTGACTTTGTCTAAAGGAAATCCAGGCGATGTGTGAGTCACAAACTCAATGACAGATTCAACCTCTGCACTCACTAATTGAGCCTCCGTTTGGCCACCATCATCATCAGAGACTACCAATACTCTGATATCAGGTGGTAGGAATCCTACACTTCTATTGTCAAGATCACCTGTGATAATAAGCAACAAACACAAGAACAAAATTACTACTCCCACAAATATTAACCCAAAATATCTGAACAAAAAGTAACACTGTTTGAACAAGTAATTGCAAATGCTATAGCAATACAGACAATCATTACATACTTCTCACACATACAAATATTTTATATCTAAATAATGTGTAGTAAGAACAAAAACAAAAAAATTGCTTACCATGTACAGATGTCTCAACACTTTGCAGATAGATGGACCTGGAAGAAATAAAGTAATGATAGGACAGCAATTAATCATCACAATGGGAACAACACCAGGACAGTGAGTACACAATTGCCCATATACCCTGTAAGAAATAGCTCTAACTGAAACTTGTCTGAACTGTCCATCCACACCCATGTCTACTGAGCACCTCTCTTGTATGAATGTATGACATATTAATATGTACAGATAGAGAAAGCATGTATCACAAGCAGCAGCAGCAAAATTATATTTTAGTCTACAAGCCAATATAATGTTTGCCATATGTAAGCCTACCTGGAATCTACTCCTCACACACACACGGCCTCCCAGACACATCAGCACTGACATCAAGCACGCAGTGCACAGACTCCTCTGAGCTGTCAGGATCTCTAACAGTAGACAGAAACTCCTCATTTAGTGTCAGTGGCAGCTCAGTAGCAGGACCACCCCCTGTAGCCAGCTGTTCTTGGGCAACTGCAGCCACCCTCCTCAATGCTGATGAAATCATATCAGTGGCCCAATGTTGCACCTGATCATAATTGTGACCATGATCACCAACTGCATTCACATCAGTGACTAAGTGGTTTCAAATCTCCTTTCTGGCAGCCATATCCTCCCAACCTCTCTCAAGTAGGAAGGCTCTATGCTGTCTCAGAGCCTGAATGATGACCTCATTCTCGGTGTCATTGAAAGGGAAGTTTTGTGGATTTGTAGGCTTGGGTGCCATAATCCTATGGGACATAAAACAGAGAAGGATAAAGCACATTAATATCACATAAGTAATGTATTTGTTCACAAAAGCAATCAGTGTGTGCACCCTTTGTCAATATAAAGCATTTAAAACACATTTCTCATTTAGGACGACATAATGTTAAGTGTCTCCCCACCTTCCCCTCTCACACAGACGAAGGTTTATACAAACCAAGGAATATCACATACATAATGCATATGTCTTCAAGAAAATTATCAGGGTTTCTGAACATTTTCAACAGAAAACCACTTGTAACACATTTTTCATTTTAGACAACAGAATGGTAGGTGTCTCCCCCCTCAAACACAAACACGTTTGTAAAAGCCAAGGAATACCACAAAAGTAAAGCATATATGGTTTCCACAAAATTATCAGGCCATCTACACATTTTCAACATAAAAGCACTTAAAACACACTTTCATTTAGGAAAACAGAATGGCAGGTTGCACCCCCAACACACTCCAGGAAAAATGTAAAGGGTCTGTAAAAGCAGCCATTCTGTCAACATTCATATGGTGAAGACTAAAAAGTGATGTCATTGATTACTGGATGCGGGTCTATATTATGTGGTCGAATGCTTAGGTGAGCGAACACCTAAACATCGACCACATAATATCGAAGGCAAAAAAAAGTGAACAGCCAAATAAATGCAGGGAAAGATTTCCCTTGGCCATTCGCTGTGCTTTACCATTTTCTCCACTGTAGAGTGATCTCGGAGTTGGTATATTTAGTTAGGGGGTGGGGTGGGGGGCACAACCCCCCACTTAGTTTGGATGTAAACTTTCTTTTTTTTTTTGGTGGCCGCAGTTCTGTTTCCCAGTGATATTTGCTGTTGTAGAGTTCGATATTATGTGGTCAATGTTTAGGTGTTCTCTCACCTAAGCATTCAACCATGTAATATAAACCCCTGGATGCCAGTTATCATTGCTAAATAGTAAAAAAGTCAGTTTATGAATGCTAGCCAATTTTCACTGTGACCACCACTCCTGTGGAGGTTGCCCTGAGCCATCTCAGAATCTAACACTAGCGTCAGTAACATGTACATTACATTTGTCTTCACTGCCATAGGACATTGCAAAAGCAAATGGTAAGCACATAGTTGTGCTGAAAGTATCACTTGTCTATCTCACGAATGTAAGTGCCTGCCAAAACTGCCTCTGCCAACAGTGAAGTATAAGAAGTGCATACAGATTAAACTTACTTTTTCTAACAGCTTTATAAGCTATCTAAAAGTTTAGGAACTACAAAGTTCACCAGCAACAACCAAAAACAAAATGAAGCACCTGGGAACAAAGTCTCAATATGTTTAATATAAATTGACAATAAAATACTGTTGAGTGCTTTCATCCCAAAAGCAAGGGCTTCTTCAGAACAGTAAACAAGCTAAAATACACCATATATAAAAACAGATCAATAAACATGTATGCAAATACATCAATTAATCTCACCCGGTAGTAAAACCAATCAAACTTTTGCCCTCTCCCAAAAAAGAAATACTTCCTTATCTTCAAGTACTGAAGCCAACCCTAATAATGTAATAAAAAACACTTCAAAATGCAAAATACAAAATAACATCTCGCAACCAATGGTGGCAACACTGTAACACCCCCCAAAAGTATCAAACATAAAAATATGTTAAAAATAACACTTACAAAAATTATTTTATAAATAATAAGCTGCTTTAAGCTTTAAAACACAGGCTGTGGATGTCATTATCATTCAACCCTGGCAAAACAGTTCTCAACTGCCATTGTAATTCTTTATATTCTAAGAATTCATCATCCAAATCATCCCTATGGTTAACAGAAAAATGACCCGTAATGCAAAAACCAAACTGGTACAAACTCTCAGTATGGAGTTGTTTAAAGTGTTCAATGCATGCTGTTTTCTAATGTCATATAAATGCCAATAAATACAAGCTCTAAATGGCTGAGCAGTCTTACCAATAAAGGAACAAGGGTAATTCATACACTGAGCCACATAAATCACCCCAGAAATTTGGCAGTTGTATTTGCAACTTAATTTCACCTTTCCATACCCAAATGTATAAAATGAAGTACTTTCAATAATATATTTACATTGCTTACATCGACAACAATGGGCTACGTTACCATAAGTAGTAACAAGCCAGGTACTCTCCAACATATTCTTAAAACAATTCTCTCTCTTGTAAACTGTCCTCGGGGTGTCTCCTAAAAGCCTGAAATAATCCTGGTTTACACTAAACAATCTCCAATTTTTATAGAAAATCTCCTTGATATCATAAAAGTCCCTGCTAAAGGACAGTGTGAAGGCATGACCAAAATCCAATTTGGGAATCTCTCCATGAACTGGAGATCCAGTCAACCACAGGTGACTTTCCCTTCCTAGTAAAGGAAAAAAAAAACTGTCTAGCTTCCTTCTTCCTTTTCACCTCCTGTAAAATTTTGTTAAGGAAACCAATGGGATAACCCTTCTCAGAAACATGCCCATCAACTTATCACTTTCCATATCAAACATCCAATTGTGAGATATAATTCTGGAAAGTCTAACACAATGCCCTTTGACCAAAGATTTCTTCTGATGTAGAGGGTGCCAACTGTTAAAATGTAAAAAAAAAAAAAAACTGTTGGAGTAGGTAGGTTTCCAGTAAATGGAAGAATCAAACCCTCTTTTTTCCTTATTCTTAAATGTAGAAATATCTAAATTGATTTTGTCTACATTAAATTCCATAGTGAATTTTAAAAAAATCAGTTGTAGATTCAAGGTATTGAAAAAAATGGTCCAATCTATCCAGTGTAATGGTTCAAAAAAATAACAGTATCCAGGATTGTCTATATAAAGACCAACAACTCCCAAATTCAGAAGGAAAAATATATTGATTTTCCCAGAGAAAATGACGAAATTGGCAAATATGGGGTGCATGTGGCCCCCATGGCAACCCGTTTGGTCTGCTTGAACAGCTGCCCCTCGAAAATAATATAATTATTGTTTAAAACCAGGTCCATTGAAACTTTAGTGTCTTAATTCTATCGTGGCCCAATTGGGTATAGAAACATAAAAACTCATAAAACCAGTCCAGGCCTAGGTGTTGAGGAATGACAGAATATAAATCTTTGACATTTGTTGTCACAAAAATTAAATCATCAGTATAAAGGTTATCCTTTACCCTAGTCAAAAAGTCCCATGAATCCCTGAAAGTGATCCCTTAAGCTGCTGATCAATGAATTGTATTAATGTAAAAGTCTTAGATGCTTTTACATTGACAATTGGTTGCATTGGGGCATCCACTTTATTTTTTGGATCTTTGGTGTTCCAAAAATAGTGGGGATTCTGGGACTCTTTTTTTTTTTTTAAATATTGAAATTCATTATTAGTAATGTACCCATCCATAAAAACCTCTTCCAGCACCAAATACACCTTCCTTTAAGCAATATTCATTTGATGGACATGTCCTCATAAGAATCACCATATAATAAGGTGAGCATTCTTTTGTTGTAATAGTTAACATTCATTACTACCTGCCCACCTCCCTTATCAGCTTTCATAAGTCTAATCTGCTTGTTATAAATAACACTTTGTAATAAACACCACTCATCATTAGATACATTCATTGGGGTGGTCTCTTGGGGTTCCAGTGGAAAAGGTCTCTAATGCCATACTCTTGCATCCTTTCAAAGATTGAAATAATAGGATGTGCTGGAGGAACAAATGTACTAGGCTTTTTACAGCTTGCCTCATTAAGACAATTGCTTTTGACACCATTGTTAAAATAAAAACACAGATAAGCTAAAATTCCAGAAGAACATCAACAATGTTGGCCCTCTTCAATGGAACAAAAGTTAGTCCCTTTTCAAATAAATCAGCCCAGTCATTAGTTACTACAATATTACTGAAGTTAAAAATCTTAAAATCACCAGAACTATTCTAAACAATATCATTGTTGTTTGATGCTGATTATTGATCCAATTCCTCGCCCTCCCCTTCTGGCCTCTGTAATTCAGTTGTTGATGAAAATATGACCATTCCTGAGGCTGATTATCCCTTCATTGCTGTTTGTGGTTTGACAACCACTCATACTGTCTCAGTGAAGGAAATCCTGAAAGGTCCTCCACTTGAGGGTATTTTCTTTTGTTGTTAGAATCATTGAGCTTGTAATTGGAAATATTGTGCCTGTTGTCATTTAATTCTTCCTGGTTGTCAAGCTGTTTAACAGCCCCTAATTTCAGCACCTCACCATTCCACATAAAAGGTGGTATGGGGTACACTTCTCCTGTTCATATTCATTAACTTCTCTCATAAGCGTTTTAATTTTGTTGTTTTTAATGTCAGATATAACCATGTCAATTTTTCTGAAAATCCCAAAATAATAACTTTTAGAGGCACACAACAAATGGGAGCTAATACTTTTGTCTAAATTGTTTATAGTATTAAGCAGGCAGTCCATTTTTCTCTCATTAACTAACAAACACAAAAATTCACAGCCATGCCTGTTAAACATCTCAAGAAGCTCCCTATGTAGTACTGAGCCTCTTACCAACCAGTAGGATACTTCCACCATCTGAGTCCTTTGAGCACTCTGTTAACTCAAATACACTCTTGAAGACAGGCATTCTCAAGCTGCAGTTTTCAAAACTTCAGTAAACAATCATGAAACATCCTCTGTTGGGAATCAATGGTTAGTGAAATTGGAGCCTCACTGTAAAGACTGAGCTGTAGTTCAGATGAAGATTTCAAACAATCCTGAAGAGTAAAGCCAAGATTTGGAGGCATGGACCCAGAATTAGCACATGCACTGGCTGTCAAGCTATGAATTTCCTGATTGACAAAACTTGTTGAATTCCCATTGTAAGTCTGCAAATGTGCTGGAGTGATTCCAGATAATGTAAACTCTTGGCTGTGTTAATTTAAACCTGAATCATGGGGTTTAGAAATAATTTTGTCAATCTCTGAAACTCGGCTGAGTTGCTGAACCAATAAAGAAAGATTTCCAATAGACAAAATAATATCATGACTAGTAAGAGCTGTATTGCTGATTGCTCCACCGGGTGTCCCAGGTGACATTGTGATGAAAAATAACAGCTAGGAACTCCAAAGTCCATAGTCTGTGTTTTAAAGCTTAAAGCAGCTTATTATTTATAAGCAAATAATTTTTTGTAAGTGTTATTTTTAAGTAACTTTTTAATTATTTATTATGTTTTTATACTTTTGGGGTTTTTACAGCATGGTCGCCATTGGTTGCAAGATGTTATTTTGTATTTTGAATTCTGAAGTTTTTTTTTTTAACTTTTAAGTTATTAGGGTTGACTTTGGTACTTGAAGGTAAATAAGTATTTATTTTTTTGGGGGAGGGCGAAAGCTTGATTGGTTTACTCTGCACATAAACAAAACTGATGTATTTGCTTATGTGTTTCTTGATCTATCTATCTATCTATCTATATATATATATATATATATATATAGTGCATTTTAGCTTGTCTACTGTCCTGAAGAAGTCCTTTCTTTTGGGACAAAAGCTCTCAACAGTATTTTATTGTCAATTTTATTATATTGTCAGTCACCTAACTTAAACCTGTCTTCCCTTCCTCTAATACTCCTCCAACCATCTCTGTTCTCTCTCTTACAAATCTACTAATAGTTTTTCTCACAGCTTACAGCACTGTAGACTTAGATAGTGATCTGTGCCTTGGGATTATCTTGTATATAGTGCACATTTACAATTTATTTGATCACTTTATTTTGCATGCATGTGACCATTTTTATTTTTCTTAGTACTGTATGTGACTTTTGAACTTTAATATGTTTTAAGTTACTGTTCATGTTCTAGCATGTATTTTTCTCTTTGATGATTTTATCATATTTTTGTTAACTCTAAATGTTTTTGTTTACTCTGTCATTTGATTACTTTTGTTACATGTACTACTTGGAGCTTTTCTCCTCTGGCCTCAGCTGAAAAATGGTTGCTGCCCAGTCAGACTAACCTGGTCAACAAATGTCAAATATATAAATAAATTTATATTAGACGTATTGGGACTTTGTTCCTGAGTGCTTTGTTTTGTGTTTTTTCTAAAAGTTTACAAAATTTAAAATGTAACTGAATAACAGAAGCATAACTTAGCAAAATAAATGGCGTCTCTGCAGAGAATCACCTTCAAAAAATAACAGTCTTCTGTTTTGTCTGAGCACACATGATTTTACCTTCAAGCCTCTAGCTACACGGTTAACTTTTTATAGCGTAGATTCAGCCCTCTGAACAATATGAAGATGCAAATGAGATATGAACTCATTAGAATTGCTGAATACCAAACTTTTGACTTTGTGTAGCAAATGTAAACATAGTGTGGATTCTACACCATTGTTAGGTGCTAATGGCTTGTAAATGAATGATTAGTGTAAGTGAAAGAAAACACAACAGCAATTCAGGTACACCCTTCCCTGCAGTGGGTGTGTCAGTGAGGATACACTTACAAAGTGTGACACTAACTTCAGTGAACTTTTAAATAAAGCAAAACACCACACATGTATAATTTTTTGTCCATAATAGCACACATTTCATGTCTTTGCTGAAAATATTTATTGCTATGCATTTTATTACACTTTGAAAGCAAAATGATAGAAAATGCACTATAGATGGCAAGCCTGATGTTAAAGCAGATATAAGGGAATAATTATCAGAATACTAAGAGAAAACAGAGCTGCATTTCTGCAAACATATATGGTATAATGATTCAGGCATTTGACTCACATACACAAAGTGCAGGGTTTGATTCTCACCTTTGAGAAAGAAATTGGTTAGGCTTAAAATGGCCTATTAAGAAAAATAACCTAGTAGTTAGTTATGAATTTACCCTAACCTGGTATATCTAACAACTGGAATGTCCACAGAGTTTCCTCACTAAAAGAATACAGGGCAAACATAACATGTCCTATGTGGACCATCTCAAGATCATATCCCTGTATTCTGTCTCCTAAAGGCTGTTGAGGGGAGTTCTATGCCTGGCATACAGGGGATTGTCAGACCCCACTATGATGGATCTCCTGCATATCCACAAAACAAACAGCACAAGAGTTACCCATTCTAAAGACTTAAACCTTGACTGTGATATAAATAGGACCTGCTGGATAGGTATATATCCTAGAGACTACCCTTTGTTTGGAACAGGCTCCCCATCCATGTGAAGCAGAGTTCCTCCCTAACCCAATTCAAGTGTAACTTGGACAATTGGAAGGGGAACAGGAAGTTCATCCCTAGTTTGGCACTTATGTCTCTAATGGACATAGGTAGCCTGTAAATGATTCATTTCCCAGGCTCCTGCTTGTAAATGTTTAATTTCTCAAGGACCTGCTTACACTTATAAAGATTAGCAGAACTTGGCAGAGATTTGGAATGCATGGCTAAGCATAAAAATGTCCTTGTTGTCATTAGACTAGTAAACACCTATGAACCTGTGAAATATGTTAGCCACACATACAATCAACTGTGAATGTCCAAGTGTATGAATTGTTAATACTGATTGTGACACTTCACCACTGGATCAATAATCAAGGAGCCTCAATCCTTACCACTGGCACCAGTGGGGGACATACACTGGGAGGATAAGTACACACAGTATTTCCAGATGCAGCTCTCTGCATCACGTGCAATTTCCCTTAAGAGCACACAGAGACCACAGTCAGTCCAAGGCTGGTGTCTCCCCCTATCGCCATATCTCTAATAAGACTCTCAACTGGCACAGCTGTAGATTTGAGATCTCAGGTGAGTGGCCAGTCTAAGACCTCCAGCACCCTCTCTGTCCAACCAGTGCTTCATGTCCCTGCCCAAGTAGCTGACACACACACACACACACACACACACACACACACACACACACACACACACACACCTGGGAAAGGCTGGCATAGGTTTACTAGCTATGCCCCCTTTTTCCCAGACTATAAGTCAGTTATCACTGCCACCTGCCACTCCTTATCAGCTACTTTAAGGCCCTTAACAAATGGTGTCCAATCTTACTATGAAATGTTACTATCAATACAAATGGCAGTTTGACCAAGATCAAGGCTATTAGGAGTGGCCCACACAGTGTCATCAAATAAATATGCAAGTGCTCTCAGAACTTAAATATCTCTGGGCAGATCAGCCACAATGAAAGGTTTAAATATATTTCATAATAAATATTAAAAGAACAAGAAAATATATATTTACAGTGACAGCAGAGTTCAAAATCACAGGAAATATTTAAAACAACATTGCAGGATAGCCTCAAATAAATAAAGAAAAATATTTAAATTAAATGTTGCTATATTCTTGACTATATCTAAGAGAATTATATGGTTCCCTAAACTTATTTACTGTACAGCAAGGCAAATGTGTGGTGAATGGGTCTTCTTGTCAGGTCCAAGACAAACTACAGAATGCTGTCTCTCTCTCAGAGACCTCTCAAATTAATATCTCAAATGTTACTGCTTGGATAGCTTGCAGAATGGCATCATTTCTTGTTATCTGACTCTATCCTAGGTGAAACCCCCCCAATGCTGAAAGCTATCAGTATTTAGTATCCACCTGTGCAAATACATACACAAGGACTTTTCCTCAGACTTTTGTCAAATGGTGGAAGTCATAAAACAATAAAACACTTCCAAGACAATACAGAAAGCTCCTTAGTTTTAGACAGTGTGTCTCCTTGCTGCACTGAAACTGAAAGACAACATCTTTTTTATGACCTAGCCATAAAGTAATTTAATTTCAGCTATGTTATTGACATTTTGCAAGTTAACCTCCTGTATTCCAGTTTCCCTTCTTAAACTATATACATAAAACAGTTATAATAGTGTATGTACATTTCTGTTCTATTCCAGTAGGGTACACTGTGGATATATTTCAAACAGCACTTTGTAAAATACCTCTTCAGCACACATTTGTACAAACCATCATATATGACATACAGCTCTAATACATTTGTAACACAACCATCTTATATGAATCATGTTGATATTCACAAATGACATATAACTATATACAAAATTCCAGATAGGTTGGCTGGCAATATTGCCTTTTGTCACACGTCTTCCCCCCTCAAAGCCACTAGCTAGTTTTCCAAGTGACCCTTGAGAAACATTGCTTGAGAGGGATAAGCCTATCTGGGAATACCTTACCCCATTCTTTGTCTTGAGATTCCAGCTGACTTGGCATTGGTGACCTCAGTACAGTGCTGCACTGTCCTATCATATGTCTGCAACCCTAGGCTCCACCATAGTAATTTGGGATTTTGCAGGCTTGATCCCTGTAGCCATAAAACCCCTTCAAACTTCTTTTGCCTTCTACTGAAAATAGTAGGGCCTCCCTATCATGGTAAGGTTTCATGGTGTTAACAGGGCACAATTTGTGTCCCTGCCTCCTGTCTGGCAGTTCTACCATGTAGTCAACAGCACTGAACTTCCTTCCACTTTGAAGGGTCCCTCCCAAGCTGCTTGCAGCTAGTTGTGCCTGACAAGAATGAGAACCATAACCTGCTGCCCCACAGCATCCTCTCTAGCTCAAGCATTCCTGTCATACCAGACCTTTTTCTGCTGTTGGGCTTCTGCCAGATTCTCCTGGGTCAAGCCCATGAATTTCCTGAGCCTTGTCCTGAGGTTTAAGAAATATGCCTCAACAGGCTCCTTGTGTGATTCACACTCACCCTTCCACTCATCACAAATCAAACCTAGAGGTCCTCAGACCCTGTGCCCATACAGCAACTCAAAGGGTGAAAAACCTGTGGATTCCTTGGGCACCTCTCTGTAAACAAACAACACATGGGGCAAATATTTGTCCCACTCCCTCTTAAACTGGCCTGCAAATGCCTGTAGCATGGTCTTGAGAGTAAAGTTTAACCTCTCTACCACACCATTAGTCTTAGGGTGGTCTTTAGGTGCTTCACCCCACAGCAGGCCTGACATGAAATTGGCACCTCTATCAGTCAGTATTTCTTTAGGGAAACCTACCCTGCTGAAAATCTCCAACAAAGCATTTGAAACCTTTTCTGCCTCAATGGAGAACAGACCACCATCTCAGTGTATTTTGTAGCATAATCTACTACTACTAGGATATACTTATTCCCTGTGAAACTTGAGGTACTCAGAGGCCCCACAGTATCCATAGCTACTCTCTGAAATGGCTCCTCAATCACAGGCAAATGCATCAAAGGAGCTTTGACCTTGTCTCCTGATTTGCCTACTCTTTGGCACTGCTCACACATCTTGCAGTACCCTGTTACATCTCTGAAAATTTCAGGCCAATAAAAGTTTTGCATAATATGTCTTTTGATATGCTTTATGCCCATATGACCTGCAAAGGGAATGTCATGGGCTATGGCAAGAAGTGCCAGATGGTAAGCTCTGGGCACTACCAGCTGCTGTTTTCACTCACCCTGTAGCCCTCCCTCAGGGGTCCACTCTCTATACAGTAACCCTTTGTCCCAGTATACAGATTCCGCATTTCCTTGAGAATCAGGTGCCTCACTAGCTACGTCCCTCAGGCCTTGTAATGTAGGGTCTGAAAGCTGAGCCTGTCTCAACTCTCTCTTTGTAACCCTTCTCAGCTCCCCTTCCACAGGAAGTCTGTTATTCTCTGACAGTGGGCCTTACTGTCAGCCTGGGTACAACTACTCACCTCTGCCGTTGCAGTCATTCTGTCCAATGAAACATCAATACCCATCAGCAGCTGTGGCTCACTTTCAGTCACACTGCTACAAGGTAGCTTCCTCCCTGAAGTAACCACCTCACCAGTCCTGGCTTCAAGTGTGCAATTTGTCTGGGTCTCCATCAGGCTACCAGACCCATATGCTTGTCTCCAAGCCTGACTGCGTGTAACTGCATGCACACAATGTACTGCATTAACAAAATCATTCCATATGAGGACATCTGCAGGAATATCCTCAAACACAACTACTTGCTTGCTTCCTTTTCCACCCTCCCAGTCAAGGTGAACCCTAGCCAAAGGTATCTGGAATGGGTCCCTCCTAAAGCTCTGACTGGAACAGACTGCCCAAGTATGTAGTACTCCTCTTTAACCACTGCAGGTTTCACAATGGTTAGGTCAGAGGCTGTGTCTCTCTTAGCAATGACCTGTTTCCCATCTACTAAGATAGGATATAACCTCTTGTGGTAGTTTGGTACCCTTGTTGTCTCCAGACAACTTACAGTTGGCATTCTGTCATTGAAACTGACTGGTTCTCCTACCTTTTGTTCCCCACCTTGCCTCTGTGGACATCTATATGCTACATGGCCCCACTGGTTGCATTTAAAACATTTAACCCTTGGTCCTGGCTGTGTACCTGAAATAGTGGCTTCTCCTGCTACTGGTGGACTCTGTTGGGGTGGCTTAGGCTGCCCACCATGGGTTCCCTTAGACACATGTAGAGTACTGGGTATCCCTTTCCTGTGCAGTGATGCCCTGCTTGCTAGGTATAGGTCTCACTTTTCCCCCAAATGATTTGCAGTATTACATTCCCTATCTGCTAACCAGATTCTCATGTCCTCAGGCAAAGTGCTAAGGGCTTGTTCCCTCACCAAAAGGTCTGTCAGCCCTTCAAAAGTGGTAATCTGATACCCATTCACCCACCTATGAAAATAAGTGCTTAACTCAGCAATATATTCACACACACTTTTATCTACCTTGTGTCTATGCTCACGAAACATTTTTTTCTTTAAGCTTCAGGTGTTAACTTAAAACACTTTAATAAACATTTTAACAGTATTATAATTTAAGCAATCAGTATCAGACAATTTAGAAGTAGCAGTTACAGCTTTACCATGGAGTAAGGGGGTCAGGAACCGTACCCAGAGCTCTTGGTCAACAGTATACTGTTTACATACCCTTTCAAACATATGAATAAAACTATCAAAATGACTACCCTCTGTACATTGTGGAAGAAATTTACTGACTTTTGTTGCTTCTGGGGTTTGGTTACTCCCTTCTCCATTACCTCCATGACCCTGGCAAAGAGTCAGCATCTCCTTTTCATGTTGCCTCTGCCTCTCATTTTCTTCAGCTTCCAGAATCTCAGTATCTCTGCTGATTCTAACGCCATCTGTTTCTCCTTGTTTTCAGCCTCCAAATGCCACGGTCGCTAGGCTGATTCTATTTCCAAATGTTTGGCCTCCAGTTCAAGTCTCTTTAAGTCCAGATGGATTTTTAAGTCCTCTATGGAAAAGTTGAACTTTCCATTTTCTGAGAGTTGTACATCCCCAAGGCCAGTCTGGTTGTTCTCCTGGTTGCTGGTCTGTGATGTAGCTGTAACTTAGGCTGCAATTATTTCTGCTTTAGTCAGGTTGGCACGCTGTAGTCCTTTGGCTTGGCATATCTCAGCCAACTGGCTCCTTGTCAGCTTGCCATACTCCTCTGCTGACATCCTTGCCTGCTCTCCATGACTAAGCTAAAAAAATAAATAAAATAAAACTATTGTCATATGCAACTCTGAATGTTCACTGTGTGGCTGTTTGAGAGTATAAATACCTTACAGTGACAGCAGAGTTGAAAATCACAGGTAATATTTAAAACAACATTGCAGGACAGTCTCAAATAAATAAAGAAAAATGTCTAAACTAAGTGTTATATTCCTGACTATACCTAAGAGAATTATACTGTTCTCTAGATGTACTTACTGTAGGGTAAGGCATATGTGTAGTGAATGAGTCTTCTTGTCAGGTCCAAGACAGACTATAGAATGCTGTCTCTCTCAGATTAATATCTCAAATATTACTGCTGGGATAGCTTGCAGAATGACATAATTTCCTGTCATCTGATTCTATCCCAGGTGAAAACCCCCTTGTTGAAAGCTAGCAGTATTTAGCATCCACCTTTGAAAATACATAAAGGGCTTTTCCTCAGATCATTGGCAAATGGTAAAAGTCATAATACAATAAAACAGTTCCAATACAATACAGAAAGCTCCTTAGTTTTAGACATTGCATCTCCTTGCTGCAGTGAAACTGAAAGACAACATATTTTTTATGGCCTAGCCATAAAGTAATTTAATTTCAGCTATTTTTCTGCAGTTTTCTAAGTTAACCTCCTGTATTCCATTTTCCCCTGTTAAAATATACACATTTAAATGGTTACAATAGTGTGTATACATTTCTGTTCTATTCCAGTAGGGTTCCACTGTCGATACAGTTCTAACAGCACTTTGTAAAATACCTTTTCAGCACACGTTTGTACAAACCATCTTATATGTCATACAGCTCTAATGCATTTGTAAAACAAATATCTTATATAGGTTCATAGGTTCATACTAGGCTATCTGCCCTAGGGCATATATAAGCCTAGCCAGAGTGTGTTTGGCTTTCGCCACCCATTTTAAATTAATTTTGCTATGCCCTTTTTCGAGGTTAGTATACTGTGCCTCTGTCTAACAGTGACACAGAAGTGATACCCGGGGTAAACCTACGATCTCCCATCCACTCATCAAGATTCCTCTTGAAGAGAGTCAATGAGGGACTCTGCCTAACCTGGACTGGGATTTTATTCCAGAGTGAAGGGCGCCTCTGGGTTATGAATCTGTCCCTCCAGCATGTCCTATTTATTTCAGTGCTGAGGTTCAAGTCTCTCGAGCGTGTAACTCGATGGGATTTGGATTTTCTGAGGTGCAGCATGTCCATTAATTCCGGGTTGGACATGGCTTTATACATCAGGCACAGATCGCCTCTGAGCAGGTGGTATGCCACTGAGTAGAGCTGGAGTTTCTTTAACCAGGCAACATATGGCATCTGTATGAGCCCTTTGATCCTCTTGGTGAAGAACTTTTGGGGTCTTTCCAGTTGCTGCAGGTGTCTGGTAAGGTACATCCCAAAAGGGGCATTGTACTCAATTATGGGCCTGATGAGGGATGAGTAAAGAGGCACGATGACCTCCCCTGATCTAGATGTGAATCTCTTCATGATTAGGTGGGCTACATAAAATGTTCTTCTAACCACTTTGGCCACGTGGTTGTCAAATGAGAGATTGCTATCAACTTGGGTCCCCAGGTCCCTAATTACTTCTTCTGTACTTAATGGATTATCACCTATGTGGTAATTTGTGGGCACTTTGTTTTTGCCAAAGGGGATGACTATACACTTTTTGGCATTTAGCTTGAGGCCATGGCTCTGGCACCAGTTGTCTGTTTCTATGAGGCCCTTTTGGAGGATGCTTGTGTCGGCTGGA
Organism: Protopterus annectens; assembly: GCF_019279795.1. Taxonomy (NCBI): domain Eukaryota; kingdom Metazoa; phylum Chordata; order Ceratodontiformes; family Protopteridae; genus Protopterus; species Protopterus annectens. The sequence goes on from NC_056725.1 coordinate 657,386,914, forward strand.
CAGTTGATTATGGCACCCAGTTTGCAGTCATCTGCGAACTTGGTCAGCCACAGTCCTTCCGTGTTGGCCTGTACCTCCGAGAAATATATACCGAACAAGAGAGGTCCCAGGACTGAGCCTTGTGGGATGCCACTTGTAACTGGTTTGGAGTCTGACATGGCTCCAGCAATTCTAACCATGTGGGTTCTGTCCTTGAGCCAGTTTGCAACCCATCTAGTGACATAGGGGTTTATATTTAAGCTGGTGAGCTTATCTATAATGCCCGAGTGGGGTATTGTATCGAAGGCTTTTGTGAGGTCCAGGTAGGCTGTGTGGACCACCTTCCCCTCGTCAATGGCCTTGATGACTATTTCAAAGAAATCAACCAGGTTTAAGAGGCAGGATCTGCCCTTAACAAAGCCGAACTGGGTAGGATCCAGTGTCTGTAGGTCCCCAATATCTTTATTTATGAGGTCCATGATGATCCTTTCCATAGCTTTGCAGACCAAGCTAGTCAGGCTTATGGGGCAATAGTTTCCAGGATCCGTTGAGGCACCACCTTTGTGGAGAGGGACCACTGTTGCTGTATGCCACTCTTTGGGTACATATCCTGTAGTAAGGCTGAGATTGAACAATAGTTTTATGTTTGGGTTTAGCTCTTCTTGGAGTTCATGTAGGATGCAGCCCGGGACACTGTCTGGTCCCATTGATGCTGTGTTTTTTGCTTTGGAGAGGCGGCTCTTACCTGAGCATCTGAGATGTCAGGGGGGCAGCACTCTGCTGGGATAGATATTTGCCCTTTTGGTGGGGAGGGGGGGAGTTTGCGCTGAATCTGTCAGCTAGGATGTTGGCAATGTCTGTGGGTTCGGTGTATTTTTTGTCATTTTGGACTAATTCTGAGCATATCTGGGAATTCCCACCCAGGTTCCTAACATAACTAAAGAAAGCCTTGTGATTATCCTTAGTGTCCTGTGCAATTTTTCTCTTGAAGCTGGCCTTAGACTATTTTATGAGTGCCCGTAGTTTTTTGCTAATACTGATCAGAGATGCCTTCCCTTTTTGGGATTTTGCTCTATCATGTAGTAGCTTCCTCCTTCTATTGTATAGTTTGTTTATGGCTGGGGTCCACCAGACAGGACGTCTGCCTTTGGAGGATTGGGTCTTGGTTTTATTTGGGATTGCAAGATCCATGCATTCCTGAAGGTGTTCATAGAATGCGTTTATAAAGGATTCTGCAGTCTGGGCCGTATTTTCCACAGGCCCAGGGACTTTGAAGGATTCCACCTCGGTTTTGAGGAGTGTGAAATTTGCTTTAGAGAAGTTTTTCACTGTGATTTTCTGGGCAGGGGGTGGGGTCGGGATGTGAATATCCAGTGAGATTAGTTTATGGTCTGATCTTACCAGTGAGGGATACACTTCTGGTCTGGAGCATAGAGTCCCCATGTTGGTGATGATCAGGTCCAGTATGTTTTCCCCTCTTGTGGGAGTGGTAACAAGTTGTTCCATAGCATTTGAGTTTATAAATTCTAGGAACCTTTGGGCTAGGGTGTTGGAGCTAGAGTAATGCTCCCAGTCTATGTTTGGGTAGTTGAAGTCGCCCAATATAATGGTGTTTGGAGAGACCTTCATATTTTCCAGTGTTCTCAGGAAGGCCGAGTGGGGTTCCTGGGTTTGGGAGGGTGGTCTGTAGCAGGCTATAAACTGGAAGGCAGTTTTACCCACTGTTAGTTGCACATGGATAGTCTCTGATGCTTCGTGCTGTGCCACCAACCTGGAGGTGTGGGTATCTTTGACGAATATTGATACTCCCTCTCCTTTTGTGGTTTGGTCCAAGTTTTGGTGCTGAAAAGCATGGTATGAGGTATAACCTGGTAGTGCTGGGGTGCTCTCGGGAGCCTTGAACCAGGTTTCTGTTACTGCACAGATATCGATGTTCTCCATGCTAAGGAGAGTTTCGAGTGCATGTATCTTGAGGTTTAGACTTCTGGCATTGAGTAGCATTACTCTTAGTTTCTTATCCCTTGTGATACCTATGGAGGTGGGTTTATATTTTGTGCCTTGCCTAAAAAAGGCACTATGGGGGTAGCAAGAGCCTTTGCCAATATCCAAAAGACCAGGGGTGATAGGTGCAAGCTGTCCCTAGCGAAGCATCGTGGCTTGTCGAGTATGTCATCCCAGGCTGACAGGCATTGGATCCCCTTTGAATGACACCAATACTTAAGCCAATTGTTGAAATATGAATCATGTTGATATTCACAAATAACATATAATTATGTACAGCATTCCAGATAGCTGGGCTGGCAGTATCTCCTTTTGTCACACTGATTATGAAATGTGAACTGCTTATATTCACATTTTATTGGTGTTGCAAAGATATGTCTGTGGCAAAGACAGATAATCCACAATAATAGTGTTTTGTAAATGCAATAGTCTTATGGTTCAAATCCAGAGCTGCTTAACGTTTGTTTCCTGAGTGTGATTTTGGATTTTGTATCTTTAGTAAACCATGGTGCAGCATTGACCTTGGTACTAATAGAACGACTAGGGGCATGACAGTCGAGAACAAGTATGTGACCGCTTCATCTAGGGGTAGGTTTTTTAGGGCTGATCATTTGCATGCCTTTAGTTCATTGTTAAACTTATTGAGATCAAAGTTTTTGTTGCTTCTTATAGTTCTGTAGGTGGGTTGGTAGCAGAAGTTTACCTTAAGCTTGAATATATAGGTGAGGCAGTAATCACTTAGATCATTGGGTAGGGTGGCTGATGTATAGAGTTATGGGGAGTTGTTGACAAGTACCCAATCTAGGGTACTGTCTTTATTTTGTGATTTACCTGACCTAGTGGGTGAGGATATGGTTTGGGTAAACCCATGGAGGTTTACATGGGTTGTGGGGGATTTAGAGGAAAAGGCATTCCAGTCAATGTTGAAATTCCCGAGAACAATGTTTTTTGTGGGTAGTTATTAGTCAGCCAGCTTAAGAAATCTTCAAGGATGTCAGTGTTCTTCCCTGGGGGAATGTAGACACAGACAATGTTTATGCTTTTGAGGTTATTAATATGTAGCTTTGAAATAATAATTTTGGAGTTATTGATTTGGGGTGGTTGCTGGGTGTCCAAGGTGGCAAATAAGGTGGCCTTATAAAGTATTTCTACACCACCGCCCTTTCTGGAGGTACAATTCAGTCTGTGCATATTGTACCTTGGTGGCAGGACTTCATTGTCCTCGGTAGCAGGTTTTAGCCAAGTTTCTGTGGGGCATAGTATATCGGGTGAATGCATTGCCAAGAGGGTATCTCGGTGCTGGATTTTGTTATTTTTGCTCCTGATCTTTAGATGGCAGGCCAGCAAGGAGTCTGGGGGTCTATTTGATGGGTCTATGTTGAGAGAGGAGAATAGGGTCAGTTGGAAGGGTTGGGCCTGGGTTTGGGTGGAACAGTGAGGTTATTTTTTAACCTGGTTATGAGTTTCCAGATTCTGAATAAATTACAGTGATAGTGCCTGGGTTTAGGACAAATGTACCTGGGTCTAATAGGGACATAGTTATTTAGCATTTGCGAGTTGGGTATTTGGGAAGGGGGAAGATTATCATTTTTGTGTATTAGTGATGGAGTTGAGGTTCTGAATCTAGGGTAATGGAAGTGGAAGCCAAGGTAGTCCTTGTTCTCATAAGCAGAGAGAAGATATGGGATGAGCAACAGGGATGATAGACGGGTTAGCAGTAAAATTTTGGGGGTTGGCATATTTATTTGACCGAGATTTGATAATAGAATAAGGTAAAATAGCAGGAGGAGGGGACAAGTAGTAGACTGGAGTAGTGGTTGTTGCTGATTGGTTTCTAGAGGAGCTGGGGTGTGGTTAAGTTGACTTAAATTTAGTAGTACTAGGGGCGGGTGGAATTTGGGGGCAGGGCGGGGTGCAAAGCGAGCCTGAGCGAAGCGGGGTTTAACCAATTCTCAAGTTGCCAGCAATCAGAGGTTACAGGGTAGGTGTACAGTTTACTTCCTAAAGTTCTTTATTTTTAAGCCTTTTTTTTGGTATAAGGAAAGCTGAAGTTGTTTTTTAATGTTTTAATTTAGTATTTTACAGGAGGGTGGGCTGTGAGTTAGTCCCTAGGTTAAAAAACACTAGTGACTGAGAGTTTGCTTAAGTTAAAAGTTAATTACATTAATAGTAGTTTGTGGGGGGGCGCTTCAGAGGCTATTTCCAGTGCTGGACCCAGTCATAGTACTTTTTTAATATAATCAAATAAATGTTAGGGTTAGTTAACCTTGCAAAAGTCCATTTTAGATTCTGGCAGTACAGGACTGGGAGTTCAGCTTTCTGCATGCTTCTCTGTAGGGTTTTAGTAAGTTCTGTTTCTTTTTAGGGAGCCTTTCGGGAGCTGAAGACATGGGAACAACCTGTGGGGATAGATTTGTAGAGTTACCAGCAGGCAACAACCAGCATATTGCTTCTCCTTTGTTCTGCCCTCCCCCCATTTCACCACTTTCCTATCAACCCCATTTTCACACCTTTAATCTTGTTAAAAAATCAAATCACCACCACAAACATAGCCAGAAATGGCCCATTAAAAGGCCTTCACTTTTTGTCCTCTGCATTTGCATGGAACTTGGCATTGTGCATCAGTGCTGAGCAGTGGTGAATGGGTCTATATGTCCTATGTCAAAACATAGTGAGTTTTTGCCATTGACCACATTAATCTAGTTATCTCCATGCAATGCTGCTTAAACTCACTGCACTAAAGGAACACATAGTCAAAGCAGAGTAAAGGAACTACTTTGAAATAGTTACTCTGACATTTCTTTGGACTCCTGAATGAATCAAAGTGTAACTTCCTGTGTGGAGTGTTGACATAAGTCACTTGAACTTGAATGAAGACTTTTTTGCATCAAGGGTTCGATTCTAGCTTATCTCATATCATTTCCTAGTGTGATGTTCTGTGTGTGTATGTTTAATCACCCACATCTTAACATTTGTCACTGTTATGAGTTCTCATGGAGATATATTGAACAATGCCCAAAAAAGATGATTTGAAGTGACATCCATCCCCACAAGAATCACATATTTATCCAACATTGTTCTGCTTCTCATAAGTCTCTTGTCACTCTGCTACACAACATGGCAGCTTAATAATGAGAAAAGACCAAAACTGTGTCCATGAATGTTACATTACAGCAAACATTATGTGTATGCCCATCTCTCCTTGTATTCACCCCTTCCTACGTGTGTATATCCATGACTCTGCTGGTGGATAATAAAAACACATTACCTTAATTCAATAGGGTACCAGTGCTCATGTAGTGTGCAAGGTTTCAAAATCTGCTGTAGAATTCCCTTTCTGTCATATTCAGTGGATGATGGATGAAATACTTATCTAATATGATGTTGAAACTCTCCTTACTGTGAAGAAGGATACTGCACACACTTTTCAGGATATCTGCCCCTATATAAATAGGTAGCATATCATACTAATCATTTCACAAGATGTGCCACCCCTTGTCATTTGTTGCAAGCTGTACACACAACTTGTGATTTGCATTGAGGCCTACAAAACAGCTAGTAAATGTAGAAATGTATTGAAGTAGGCATTACTGATACAATTTGGGGAAGACACATACTTTCATGTAATCACTGATAGTCACATCTGCAGTCCTGATCACATTTACTTAGCAGTCCTGATCACATTTACTTAGCTAATGCTATCCTGACATTTGTAAAAAAAAAAAAAAATGCTATCCTGACATTTGTAAAAAAAAAAAAAAAAAAAAAAGAGAGAGAGAATAATAATCTGGATTTGAACCCTGGCTTACTTGTGCTCTGACCAAGAGCTCACTGCTCTTACACACTTTACCACAGAAAAAGGTAGGCACCAGGTGTTTTTTCCACATTTAGTATTGTCAAGAATGCTGACAGTCGCACCTTATCACTTAACCTGTTTGATTGAAAGAAGGTGAACCAAATTACATCTTACACTTTTAACCTTAAGCATAGAGCTGTGTTTACTTGGTGCTTAATGTCGTGCAAACAAGGAAGGCAATGGCAACATATTAATGTAATACAACTTTGGCCAAAACACTTCAAATATAGACTACACCATGAACATCACAGTTATCTGTCAGCAATTTCTCCCATAACATATCTTGCAAACTACTTCACAGGTTCAAGTTTAATTCATGAAATGCGAATTACACATGCACTTACATTTTACCATCATCAGCGCAAATCAGTTTCTTGGCGGTGATCTATGTAAATTGTATAGAATGGTTTACTCTGGTTACTAGGCTGCTAGTTTCCATTACATGGAAAGGCATCCATAAACACAACAGAAGGCAGAGATGTGAGCTTGACTGAGCACATACTTTCTGAAATTTATCTGTGCCCTGCAGCAATGCACTTGCAAATGATATATCAGTACCTGGGCCATTGCCAAGCAGACTACAGAAATACAGAGCATAACTGCATTGTTACATTTGGTATGTGTCTATACTGACACTGGACATTGAACATCCGTGATCATATCACATTGATATTGTCAGTAAATTCTATTAATGTGGACATCACTATGTCTGAATATGAAGACACATACCTCCACTCTTGCAGTACTACTGTTTCCAAAGTGTGTGTATTTGTGTGTGTGTGAGTGTGTGTGTCTGTCTGTCTGTCTGTGAGTATCTTATCTGAACAACATCCAGAGAAACAAGTACATGTATGACTCAGTTCTGCAAGATGCATTCAAGAACGCTTCTTTCAAATAGGTTACCAGGATATATTTAAATGTAATTTTGCAAATTACAATCACACATTTATAGCCCAAGTCCTGACTTTGCAGACAAGCCCCATAACAGTATATGTTACCTGAGACACTATGATGATGTCATCCTCTATAAAGTGCACTCTGTCAACATTAAACTCAGACTTCTGTGGTGGTGCTAGTGGTAAGTACTTTGTTCTCTAGCTTGTGTAATCAAATAGGTAGGGGTTTTGATCTTACAGCAGTCAACTTGTGTGTGTGCGTGTGCGCATGCGTGTGCGTGCATGTGTGTGTGTGTGTGTGTGTGTGTGTGTGTGTGTGTGTGTGTGTGTGTGTGTGTGTGTGTGTGTGTGTGTATGTGTGTAGTCAGAAGAGCATGAGTCCAGCTCCTGCCACTCTCACTCATGTAGAATTCAGAAGGTCTTTTTACTCTGCTACATGATACATGACTCCACAGCAATTTCATACAGTCCTCCCAACATCCTCTTCTCAGTACACATTACTGATGCCATCCTCTATAAAAAGCACTGTGACAGTGACAAATTCATACATCTGTGATGGACTGAATGTTAAGTACTGTGTTCAACAGTTTGTGTAACTAGTTAGGTAGGGGATCAAATCATACAACAGTCAACTTATGTGTATGTTCGTATATCTGAGTGTGTGAGAACACTGGTACATGACTTCACTGTAATTTCCTACAGCCCTCATACCAGCATCTTCTGACCATCCCCTAATGATGTCATCCACTATAAAGTGCACTCTGATACCATTAAAGTCAGACTTGTGCTGTGGCATTAGTGTTAAGTAGTGTGTTCTCTAGCTCATGTAACTAGGTATATAGGGTTCTAATCTCAAAGTAGTCAACTTGTCTGTGTGTGTGTGTGATTATTCAAATATCAGTCTGAAGACAATTTTACACTGAGATGTGAGTCCAAATATAAGTAACACAATCCTCCCAATATTTTCCTTTCAGCATAAACTTATGATGTCATCCCCTATAACGTGTACTCTGACAGTATTAAATTCAGATATCTGTGTTGGTACTAGTGTTAAATGTATTCTCTAGTTTGTATAACTAGATAGGTAGGGGCACTAATCTCACAGCAGTCAATCTGAGTGGGTTCATTCAACTATCAGTGTGGAGACAATGTTTCATCAGGATGTGAGTCCACATCTATATCAGACACTCCTCCAAAACATCTTCTTTTCAACAGACAATGATGCTGCCATCCTCTTTAAAGTGCATTCTGACACTGTTAAAGTCAGACATATGTGGTGGTGCTAATCTTATGTTGTACTGAATGCAGCTGGTACACCTACAAAGGTGTTATGTTCAAACCTGACTTTAAGCAAAGTGTGTGTGTGTGTGGTGGTATAATATGGTAATTTTATTATGTTTTGAATCTCTCTTCATTTGACTATTACTCAGGAAAACATTTTACATAGCCCCACAAATCCAACGTTCTTTGTTCCCTCTGTACACATAACATACTTTCTGTGAAACACTGAAGATATCAGCTCAAAAATGCATACACACATCATGAAGCAGAGACCCTACGTTACCCTGTGCTAGCCATCTTCAGACCACTGGATGTGTAATTGCTAATTCTGTCATGGAGTGGTGCACATCATATATAGACAGAGGCAGTCTGCAATAAAAAAAAATACACATGTGGACATACACCTAATATTTTCCATCACACAGATATAGCAATTGTGGTTTAAAAGGTATAATAATGGCTAGGATTTTATGTGGTCATAGACTTTAGACTAGTAATGTCCTACAGCTCTATGAACATATGTTAATGTTCCTGTCATCCACATGTGCTATGTTGCGGTGTAGATGTACTGTAGCCCTACAACAGTGTATTCCAATCTGTGATTTGAACTACTGCATTGATGACTGCTGATGCTGCCATTTGGTTACATGTTCCTTCTATAACAGCTGTAGTAATATGAGGACTGTTTACATGGGATGATGTATATTGTTGTCATGTGTTCTTGTAGTGGAGTATATCACAGAAAGATGTACAATCTTTAGGCAATGCAGCCACCACAGCTTTTTTCCCAGATGTTCGTGTTTCCATTCCTTTTATAATACTGTTCAATAAAATCTTCCAGATCTTTATCACTTTCTTCCCTCCAAACTTCCACAGGAATACCATCCATTCCTAAGAGACTTTCCTGAATATTGATTATATAGTACTGTTTTTATCTCATCCCCTTCTGTCGTAACTGTTACTTTTTGAGCCCCATCCTTAATATAATTAAGTCTTCTATAAATATTTCCATTTGTGCTCATTCTTTATTTCCACATTTCTCTGCTTTATACAAATTTTCATAACATTTTAGAAATAATTCTAATAACTCGACAATATATCAGGATATTTTTCTTGTTACAGGCTCCTTAAGTTTGGAGACAACCCTTTCTACTGCATGTTGCCTAAGTCATTGTGCTAAACATTTTTGTGCTCTGGAGTTATAATCAAAAATAGTTGCTTAACAGCAACCTTTTTAAACTCCTGCACATTATCCAGGTACTCCCTTATTTTCTCTTTAGCACTCTGCAGTTGTGCCTCTTCTTGTTCTGTGAGATTATCCTTATCCTGCAGTACTTACGCCTTTGTCAGTGCCTCTAAATAATTTAAATTACTTCTTAACAATATCTCTTTCTCTTTTGTTTCTACCTTATTTTTAATCTCAAATTTCATTTTATACCACTCACTAGTTTTAACTTCTGAATATATTTCTATCTTCCCTAATAACTCTCAAATAATTTCCACTACCCATTCCTGGGAAAGCTAAAGTGTCTGATTTGTACTTCATTACCTTGCATTTTTATCTTCGTTTTTATTGTTGCATGATTTGAATTAATTATTGGATGTATGCCAACGTTTTCAATTAAATGCACATATTCCTATGAACTATAACTTCTATTTTGTCTACTTAGTCAAACTCAGTTATTGTACCTTGAGCTTTACCAGAAAGGCTCATCCAGACTCTGCTACACTTTGCTGTGAAGGAAAGGTTAGTTTGCTTTTATTTATTGTATTTTGTATATTTTAAATACTGTAGTTTGTTTCCTTTACCTTGTGTTTTACCTGCATTCTGCTTTGACAGCATATTAAAACTTCAAAAGAGACCACAGCTCTCTCTCTCTTTTGAGCCAGGCAGAATTTGTTTTCACGCCCTCCCACCCAGTCATAGTTGTCTTGTTAAATACCACTGTCTTTCTAGTTGCCTGCCTCTTATGTTAATCTGACCATATATCTCATTTCCTCTCTACTTTCAGTGGCTTGTGTGAGTAATCACTAAATCAAAAACCCCTCCCCTTCAACTATTTAAATTTATTGGCCATCCTACTGTATTCCATAGTACCAGAATACAAAAGTGACCACCCCTTTCAACCCATCTTGCTGTTTTAAAAATAGTAACTCTCCACTAAACCTTAACTTTTTAAACAGGTAAAACTTAAGTTACCTACTTTCATGTCTACCTTCTCTAGTGCACACTGCAGTGTGCATTTTTTAGCACTTTCTCTAATACTTGCTGGAAAGCACTAGGAAGCCTTAAACTGATACAAGCACTCAACTCTACTTGTTAATAAGGAGAAATTAATAGTAGGCACTAAACAGCCTATAATTGCAAAGTACCTTACTAAGGTAAGGGAAACAGCTCCTGTACTTTACAAAAAAAAATCAAACCAGGCATGTCCAAGGGTCAGCTTCCGGTGATTTCTCCTGTCCACCTGGTGAATCTGGGCATACTGGGGCAATGCAGCAATTGCCTCATGTACACAGACAACCATCTCCTCCTACCACCTAACACTACAACCTGTGAGAGATGCACTTACATAGCCAAAATGGAAGCAAAGCTCTCTCCACCAAGATTGTGCTAGACAGTCAAGAGGAGAAGGTTAACACCCACACTACACCTCAAGCAACACATAGCCCTTCTAAACCCACACCACCAACACCCATATATAGCAACACTAAATCCACATACGCAGAGGCCCTTAACTGTAACCTGCCCAAGCAACAAGGACCTCTGAAGCTGAAACGCAAACAAACACCAATCACAACCAAAGTGTCACATAGTTCAAAACACCTGTGTGCCACCCAGCAACAGCCCCTAAGGCAAGACAATGTACCTAACACTTTAGTCATAGGTGACTCTATAGTCCGGCACACTGATGTCCCTCTCACCAGGTTGAACAAGGAGAAAATTACAGTCAGCTGCCTGTCGGGTGCCAGGATCCGCCACATAATGCATGCACTCAAGTCACTCCACAACAAGTACAAATATGACTCTGTCATTGTCCATGTTGGAGTGAATGACTTGAGATGTACCTCCCTGGACTACATGAAAAGAGACATGGAAGAGCTCTCGGATCATGTGGCCCAGGCAGGTATGACCCTAGCCCTGAGTAGCATCCTGCCTTCGCCCAGAATGATACCACAATATAAGGACAAAATGACTGACTTCAACAATTGGCTAAGCTTCTGGTGTCATTCAAAGGGGATCCAGTATCTGTCTGCCTGGGACGACATGATTGACAGACTGCGATGCTTTGCCAGAGATGGTCTGCATTTGTCGCCTCTGGGATTCAGGTTACTGGCTAAGACTCTTGTCACCCCTATAGTGCCTTTTTTAGGCAAAGTTCAAAGAACAAAACCACCACCGTAACAGGTACAAGCATGCAAAATCTGAAGGTAATGCTACTCAATGCTAGAAGTCTAAACCTCAAAATGCACTCTCTCGAGGCACTCCTAAAAATGGAGAAGATCGATATCTGTACAGTAACTGAGACCTGGTTCAAGGCTCCAGACAGCACCCCTGCAATACCAGGCTACAACTCTTACCACACTTTTCGGCCACCAAAGCAGGACCAAAACACTAAAGGTGGAGGAGTGTCAATATTCACCAAGGATATTCACACCACCAGGCTAGTTGCCCAACACAATGAGTCTGAAATTCTCCAGGTGCAACTAACACTAGGTAAGACTGCAATCCAAATTGTAGCTTGCTACAGATCCCCCACCATACCCCAAGATTCTCACTACACCTTTCTAAACATACTGGAAAATATTAAGATAGAACCAAACACCCTAATACTGGGTGATTTTAACTACCCTGTTATTAACTGGGAAAGCTACTCATGTACCAACATCTTTGCCCAACGGTTCTTGGAATTCATAAATTCCAACGCCCTGGATCAACTAATCCATAGTCCCACCAAGGGCTCCAATATCCTAGACCTGGTCATTACCAACATGGAAAATCGATGCTCCACACCTATGGTTACCCCATCATTAGTCACGTCTGACCATAAGCTAATCACCCTTAACAGCCACATCCCACCCCCACCCCCCAGTAAGGAAACCTCCATAAAAAAACTTCTCCAAAGCCAACTTCATGCTACTCAAGTCAGAAGTGACAAACTTCATGACATCCATGCAGACGGGAGCTGAAAGTTCAACTGCTGAATCGTACACTAAGGCACCGTACGAGCACATCCACTCATGCATAAATCGTGCCATCCCAAATAGAACCAAGATGCTCTCATTCAAAAAAAGAAGCCAATCTGGTGGTCCCCTGCCATAAACAAACTTTACAACAAAAGGAAGAAACTTTTGCAGAAAAGAGGAAAATCCCAGGATGCAAAAAACTCCCTTACTAGCCTCAGTAAGAAACTGAGATGCCTCATAAAATCCTCCAAAGCTAGTTACGAAAATAAAATTGCCAAAGATTCCAAAGACAACCACAAAGCATTCTATAACTATGTCAAGAATCTAAATGGCAATGCTCAGATCTGCTCTGAGCTAAAACAGAATGGCATTAAATATACTGATACCAAGGATATTGCCAATATCCTGGCAGATCGATTCAGTGCCAACTTCACCCCCCTCTCACCCCCTAAATGGCCCATCTCAATACCGGAAGATTGCCAAATTCCGTTAATAATGGCCACACAGGTAAAAAACACACTCTCCAAAGCTAAGAATACAGCATCCATGGGACCAGATGACATCCCGGGCTGTGTACTACATAAACTACAATATGAACTGGCACCTCACCCAAGTGTCATGTTTAATCATAGCCTCACCTCAGGTTTCGTGCCCACTGAGTGGCGCACAGCTACAGTTATCCCACTCCACAAGGGGGTATCCACCTTAGATCCTGGAAACTACCGTCCCATCAGTCTGACAAGCCTTATCTGCAAGGCCATGGAGCGTATTATCATGGAACTTATAAACAAAGACATTGGCAACCTTCAAACACTGGACCCCACCCAGTTTGGGTTCGTGAAGGGCCGATCTTGTCTCCTGAACTTGATTGACTTCTTCGAATCAGTCTCCAGAGCCATGGACAAGGGTAAAGTGGTCCACACAGCCTATCTAGACCTTGCCAAGGCCTTTGACACCATTCCCCACTCTGGAATCATAGATAAACTTACTAAGCTGGGCATTAATCCCTACGTCACCCAATGGGTTGCTAACTGGCTTACTGATAGAACCCAACTGTAAAAGTAGCCGACTCCAAATCCAGCTCCAGACAAGTGACAAGTGGAGTATTTCAGGGTTCAGTCCTGGGACCGCTCTTGTTTGGCATCTACATCTCTGAAGTACAGGCCAACACTAAGGGACTCTGGATAACAAAGTTTGCAGATGACTGCAAACTGGGAGCCATTATTGAATCCCCAAATGATGTGGATACTCTACAAAAGGGCCTTACAGAAACAGATGCTTGGTGCCAGAGCCATGGGCTCAAGCTCAATGCCAAGAAATGTATAGTTATCCCCTTTGGGAAAAAACATGTATCCATGAATTACCATATAGGTGGCAGTACACTAAACACCGAAAGTTTGATAAGAGACTTAGGGACACAGGTGGACAGTGGTCTCACCTTCGATAACCACATCGCCACAACAGTCAGGAAATCCTTCTATGTGGCTCACCTCATCACTAAGGGCTTTTCATCCAGAAAAAAGGAGGTCATTGTCCCACTGTACTCATCCCTCATTAGACCCATTATAGAATACAATGCCCCATTTGGTATGTACCTCTCAAGACATCTGCAACAACTGGAAAGGCCACAGAAATACCTCACTAAAAGAATCACAGGCCTAAAGCAGATGCCCTACGCTGACCGCCTTAAAAACTCCAGCTATACTCTGTCGCATATCGTCTACTCAGAGGCGATCTTTGCTTAACATACAAGGCCATGTCAAACCCAGAGCTGTTGGACATGCTACACTTAAAGAAATCCCAATCCCTCAGAGCCACACGCTCCAGGGATCTAAACCTTGTCATCACAATAAACAAAACATGCTGGAAGGATAGGTTCCTGACCCAGAGAATCCCCAGACTCTGGAATAGATTGCCCATACATGTCAAGCAGAGTGCCTCTTTGGTCCTCTTCAAAAGAAACCTTGACGATTGGATGGGAGAAAGGAAATTCACCCCAGGGATCACATCAGTCACCTTGCTAGACAGGGGTCCAGGGAAGTAAATAGCGTGGGAAGAAATAGCCAGGGAATTGTTATGGCTAGGCTTGTATAGGCCCTAGGGCTGATAGCCTAGTACCAACCTATGAACTTATTAACCTATATGTAAATTCTGTCCTAGTTCTTACTACTAAATTTGCATCTTCTGTACCAAATATTTTCATAAATGTCTTCAGAAATCTACCCTCTTTTGTTGTATTTTCTCTTCTAGGTCCCCCTACATACATCCTAGATACTGCAAATCAAGTTCCAGTCCCCACCTATAAATAATATTCCCTGCTGAAAGTTGATTATTTCTCCCAAAATGTTCTTAAATTATATAATAGCAGTTTTTGTTGGAATATAAATACATACCAGTGTAATCCCCCTCCCTTGCCATAGCCCTTACTACCACAAATTTACCATTGTTGTCTTTTTTTCCTCATCTGTCACTATTGCAATCCCCTAGCAATTAATATAATTACTTTTATTTTCCTTTGTCCCTGATATTCTGCTGAATATCCATCCTGAAATTCCCTTGCTCATTTCTTTCCACATATTTCTCCTGCAGGATTGCTATTTGAACTCTACATGTCTTAATATAATTTAATACACTTTTCATTTTGTCTATACAGTCTCTCTCTCTCTGCAGTAAGAGGGGGCTATTGTGTATCACTTTGTTGATATTCAGTGTTAAACTCCTAGCCTAGAGGGTTTCTCTGTATATAAGCATTAGTCACATATCTTTGAATTTATTACTGCTTAATATCTGAGTTGTTTGGCTTCTGCTACATACCTACAATTAACTGCATTACTAGCTGAGACTTGCAGTGTTAAAGATTGTACTGCATTTTATTTTTCTATTTGTTTCATTGAATATTGTGGACTGTGTCTCTCTGTAGTTATTTATTTTTCTATTTAATTGTTTCATAGAATAGTGTGGTCTCTCTCTGCAGTTAGTTTCACACTTTCCCTCCCTGTTCTTGTTCTGGTATTAATCTTGGTGGCTTTGGAATTGCCCGCCCCTCCTGTAAATTTGTGTTTGAACACTCCTCCTGAGTCTATCTCATTTGCTCACTCAACCGAGTACACTGAGATCATGTTTTGATTTCAGACACTCCTACCAGTCCCATCTGTTCAGCTCTATCTTAACTCTATTCCAGTCTAGTGTCACTAGCTCATTCTACCTAATACAGAGAGAACATTTGTGAAGGGCAAGCCACTTAGGTCCTTAATTTTGAATTATCTTCTGTTTCTCCTTTATCCCTTTCCACTTTCCAAAAACAAAAAAATTCTAAGCTTGTTTCCTGCCTTTCCTGTAACTAGTCTAGTCCAGACAGAGATTTGCTGTAACCATGACTGTTTGTAAGCTTCTGAGCCCCCAAGCCTTTCTGTGTTGGAGGGAAGCCTTCTAGCTTATCAGTGGGAGTGTTAAGCACTAGGTAGCCTATCTCCCACAAGAGTGGTTTCTGGCCCAGAAATTGTAGTTTATTGGCCGTTTGGGCAGTTTTTGCATCTCTTTCAACTTTTTGGTTTAAAAGCCTGCATTTGCGCTTGTTTCCCACCTTTCCTGTAACTAGTCTAGTCCAGATACAGATTTGCTGTATCCAGGACTGTTTGTAAGCTTCTGAGCCCCCCAAGCCTTTCTGTATTGGAGGGAAGCCTTCTAGCTTATCAATGGGAGTGGTAAGCACAAGGTAGCCTATCTACCACAAGAGTGGTTTCTGGCCCAGAAATTGTAGTTTATTGGCCGTTTGGGCAGTTTTTCCATCTCTTTCAACTTTCTGGTTTAAAAGCCTGCAACTACGCTTGTTTCCCACCTTTCCTGTAAGCCTTTCTGTGTTGGAGGGAAGCATTCTAGCTTATCAGTGGGAGTGGTAAGCACTAAGTAGCTTATCTACCACAAGATCCTGGTGCAGAGTCTTAGTTTTAGCCCTTGAATTTGCTTATTCATGCTCAGAACTTGTTGTTAGCACTAAATAAGCTACAAATTACTACAGCACTCAACCTTCCTCTTTACCTAGAGGAAAACAGTTTTTGTACTTACTTTCCTCACTTGCTTAGAGAAAAACAGCTCTTATACTCACTTTCTTCATTTGTCTAGAGGAAAGTAGTTTTTTATTCAGGCATGTCCAAGGGTCAGCTCCCAGTGTTCTCTCCTGTCTATCTGATGAATCTGGGCATCTTGGGGCAATGTAGCAATTGCCTTATGTACACAGACAACCCTCTCCTCCTACCACCCAACACCACAACCTGTGAGAGATGCACTTATCTAACCATACTGGAGGTAAAGCTCTCTCCAAACAAGACTGAACTTGACAGTCAAGAGGAGAAGGTAAACACTTGCACCACACCACACTCATCACATAGTCCCACTAAACCTACACCACCAAAATCAACATTCGTGGAGGCTCTCAATAATAATCTGCTCAAGCAACAGAGACCTCCAAAGCAGAAATGCAAGCAACCTCCACCCCCCCCAACATAACCCAAATGACACATAGCCCACAGACTCAGGGTGCCAATAAACCACAGCCCATAAGGCAAAACAATGTACCCAACGCACTAGTCATAGGTGACTCTATAATCAGGCACACTAATGTCCCACTCACCAGGCTAAACAAGGAGAAGGTTACTTTCAGCTGCCTGTCAGGTGCCAGGATCCGCCACATAACCCATGCACTCAGGTCACTCCAAAAGTACAAATATGACTCTGTCATTGTCCATGTTTGTGTGAATGACCTGAGGCGTACCTCCCTGGACTACATGAAAAGAGACATGGAAGAGCGTTCCGATCTTGTAACTCATGCAGGTATGACCCTAGCCCTGAGTAGCATCCTGCCATCGCCCAGAATGATACCGCGGTACAAGGACAAAATGAATGACTTCAACAATTGGCTAAGCTTCTGGTGTCACTCTAAGGGGATCCCGTATCTGTCTGCTTGGGACGACATGGTCGACAGACCATGATGCTTTGCCAGAGATGGCCTACACCTGTCATTCCAGGGATTCCGGATACTGGCTAAGGGTCTTGCCGCCCTATAGTGCCTTTTTTTGGCAAGGTTCAAATGACAAATTCACCACCGTAACAGGAACAGGCAAGCAAAAACTGAGGGTAATGCTACTCAATGCTAAAAGTCTAATTCTCAAAGTGCACTCACTCGAGGCACTCCTTAAAATGGAGAACATTGATATCTGTGCAGTGACTGAGACCTGGTTCAAGGCTCTAGAGAGCACCCCTGCTTTACCAGGCTATAACTCATACCACACTTTTGTGCCATCTAACCTGAACCAGAACACCAAAGGTGGAGGTGTGTCCATATTCATTAAGGATATCCACACCTCCAGGCTAGTTGCGCAGCATAATACATCTGAGGTTATCCAAGTGCAACTAATTCTGGGCAAAACTGCAATCCAAATTGTAGCTTGCTACAGATCCCCCACCATGCCCCAGGATTCCCACTCCTCTTTTCTTGATATACTGGAAAATATTAGGTTTCAACCAAACACCCTAATAATGGGTGATTTCAATTACCCAACCATTAACTGGAAAAACTACTCATGTACCAACTCCTTTGTTCAACGCTTTCTAGAATTTATAAATTCCAATGCCCTGGGTCAAGTTCTCCACACCCCCACTAGGGGCAACAATATCCTAGACCTAGTCATTACCAACATGAGTGACTGGTGTTCCACACCTGAAGTCAACTCCTCTTTGGTCAGATCCGACCATAAGCTAATCACCCTAGATATCTGCATCCCTCTCCCACCCACCATTAAGGAAACCATGGTAAAAAATTTCTTCAAAGCCAACTTCATGCTTCTTAAGACAGAAGTAGTGAACTTCATGACACTCATGCAGATGGACAATGCAGTTACAACTGCTGAATCCTACACAAATGCACTCTATAAGCACTTACACAAGTGCATGGATCGTGCTATCCCAAACGGAACCAAGATACTATCCTCCAAAAAAAGGAAGCCAATCTGGTGGTCCCCTGCCATAAACAAACTCTACAACAGAAGGAAGAAACTGCTGCAAAAGAGAATAAAATCCCATGAGTGGAGGAGCTCCCTGGTCAGCCTCAGTAAGAAACTGAGATCCCTTATAAGATCCTCCAAAGCTAGCTATGAAAACAAAATCACCATTGATTCTAAGGGCAACCACAAAGCATTCTATAGCTATGTCAAGAATCTCAATGACAACACCCAGATCTGCTCTGAGTTACAGCACAATGGCACAAAAATTACAGAACCAACTGATATTGCCAACATCCTGGCAGATAGGTTCAGTGCTAACTTTACCCGCCTCTCACTCCCTAAAGGACCCATATCTATACGGGAAGAATGCAGTGCCCCTGTAATCACATCTATGCAGGTAAAAGCTGCACTATCTAAAACCAAAAACACAGCATCCATGGGAATGGACAACATCCCAGGATGCGTTTTACATGAAATTCTGAATGAACTGGCTCCCCACCTAAACACCATTTTCATATTCTGACATCAGGCTTTGTGCCCACTGAATGGTGCACAGCAGAAGTTATCTCACTCCACAAAGGGGGAGCCACCACTGATCCTGGGAACTATCACCCTATTAGCCTGACGAGCCTGGTCTGCAAGGCCATGGAACGTATCATCATGGAACTCATAAACAAAGACATTGGTAACCTCCAAACTCTGGACCCCACCCAGTTCGGGTTTGTGAAAGGCAGATCATGCCTTCTGAACCTGATCCACTTCTTTGAGGTGGTCACCAAAGCCATAGACGAGGGTAAGGTGGTTCACACAGCCTATCTTGACCTCGCCAAGGCTTTCAACACCATCCCTCATTCTGGAATTATAGCTAAACTCACTAAACTAGGTATAAATCCCTACATCACAAGATGGGTTGCCAATTGGCTCACTGACAGAACCTACACCGTAAAAGTTGCAGACTCCAAATCTGATTTCAAACCAGTGACAAGTGGAGTACCACAGGGTTCAGTCCTGGGACCTCTCCTGTTTGGTATCTACTTCTCTGAAGTACAGGCTAACACAGAAGGCCTCTGGCTAATGAAGTTCACAGATGACTGCAAACTAGAAGCCATAGTTGAGTCCCCAAATGATGTGGATATCCTACAGAAGGGCCTCACTGAGACAGATGCCTGGTGTCAGAGGCATGGCCTCAAACTCAATGCCAAAAAGTGCATTGTCATCCCTGTTTGTTAAAACTCTGTACCCATGAACTACCACATAAACAGCAGTCTACTTAATGCCGAATGTGTGATAAGAGACCTTGGGACCCAGGTGGACAGTAGTCTCTCCTTTGATAATCACATCGCCACAGTAGTCAGGAAATCCTTATATGTGGCACACCTCATCACAAAAGGGTTCTCATCCACAAAAAAAGAGGTCATTGTTCCCCTCTACTTGGCACTCATTAGACCCATTATAGAGTACAATGCCCCTTTTGGAATGTACCTCACAAGACATCTGCAGCAGCTGGAAAGGCCACAGAAGTACCTCACAAAGAGGATTACTGGCCTCAAACAGATGCCCTACGCTGACCATCTAAAAAAACTCCAGCTTTACTCTGTAGCATATCACCTTCTCCGAGGAGATCTCTGCCTAGCATATAAAGCTATGTTAAACCCAGAGCTGTTGGACATGCTACACCTAAAGAATTCCCAATCCCTCTGAGCTACATGCTCTAGGGACCTAAACCTTGTCACCACAATAAACAGGACATGCTGGAGGGATAGATTCCTGTCCCAGAGACTTCCTATACTCTGGAACAAGCTACCCATCTATGTCAAGCAAAGTTCCTCATTAGCACTCTTCAAGAAAAATCTTGATGAGTGGATGGGAAATAGGAAATACACCCCAGGGATCACTTCTGTGGCTTTGCTCGACAGGGACATAGGAAATTAACTTTCTTGGGTGGCGTAAGCCACGGAACTTTGTTGGCTAGGCTTACTTAGGCCCTTGGGCTGATAGCCTAGTACCTACCTATGAACCTATACCTGTAAGGTGATTTATGTTCCAAAATAATATTGATAGCATAGTCATTATGATTAAAGGCAGCTGTTTCCATCAGTTATACAAGTCAGTTTTCTTGAATGTGTATTTTCAACTTTTGTGTTATATGTACACACTAATGTTTGGCAGGCTGATCTTTTATACAGTTGTTTCTTCACAGTTCCACTTGAACCTATGTGATGTTTCAAAACTTACTATTTTAATGAAAACTCTCAAATGAAAATTAAATACATTTAAAAAACAGACTCATCCCTTGTAATGTTGAACAAACACATAAAACTATGTACATCTTCAAAAAAATGAAGTTTAACCTTCCAGGTAGGAACAATTGCCCCAAATTGACAGCCACACCCACAGGTGTTACCTATGCCGAAGCACATGCTGCAGCCTGTGTTCCCCCTTGCACTGACTGCTGTCTGTTCTTTTCTTATTTTTATTTCCCTATCAGATGTGAAAAACAACTTGCATACTTTTAGAAAACATTATTAAATTTTAGCCTAAGAAAAGGTGCACTTATTTAAATAAAACTAAACTGTACACTGCTTGGTTTAAAGCATTAAAGTATTGTCTCTTTGATAGGCCATCTCTTATTCACTTCCCATAATTTCAGATTTTATTTTTTACTGAATGGCCTGCCATTGAATATTTACATTTTGCATTTCCTTCAGCAAAGAATGCTCAGAACACTTAAGATTAATTGCTTGTATCTGCAGATAGCTCATCTCCATGTAAAAGCAGTCAGCAAGGAATATTTGTAACTTTCAATCAGAGCAGAATATATAGCTGCCTTCAGCTACAGACTTCTTTACTCCCACTGAACATTTGCTAATGGAAAAAAAAAACATAACAAGCTAATATCTTTGCAAAATGTAAGGAACTTGGCATTTTTCTTGGATTTCATCTTATTTTCAAGCCTAGTTGCTAACAAAAACACTTGTTCAAAGCTTAAGCCAAGGGAATTTGTGTTTACATTCATACTTGTAAAAGCAAGAGAAAACATTTTAATTCTACATATAACACAATTAGCACACTTTTATACCTCACCCCCACCCCAGCAGCCCAAGATCACAACATAATATTAAACTTGCATTTGTATAGCTTTTCCTCTCTTTTATGCTGTAAAGCCTATATTTCTCACAACTAAAAAAGTACTTGCTTACTTTAATAGCTTTAACACACAGACACTGAAGAGACTCTCCCCAACATTTAAAATACCCCTGACTACACACTATACAAAACTGCTTTACTATATATAACATTCAGTTTATATCATGAAATGTTTTATACAAATACTAATTAGAACAAAACTTGTTTTCCTTACATTTATATTTCCCTTTTAGTACCATTCTAAGCATTAACATGAAGTGGGGGTATATGCTCTACAGTCCACCCACATGTTTAACAAATTCAAAGTCCAATCTTTCTCAGCTACTTTTTCTTGCAAAGCCATATTTCAAAAATGTGATTGAAAGATTACAGTCTCCCATTTATCCACTAATTTCAGTGTTGCTGGTCTTGTTCCTGTTCATCTGCATCTCCCGGCACCAGACTATGGTTCAAGCCCAAGGTAACCTTGATTCTTCTCATCCACTCTTGTGCTTTTTTCTGTCTCTAAAGCATTTTTCTTTGGAACAGTAGAAAAGGTTTCACTTGCAAAGTATCTCTATGAGCTTGATTGATAGAAAAATGATAAGTGGACTCCTCTTCTGTTTGCTGTCTCACTTTTTGATCTTAGCCTGTTCTGTATCAAACATGACTTTGATCCTGCAGGAAAATATATTCTGAAGACAGCTGGATACAGCAGCTTGAACTCACACCTGCCTCTCGGCATTGCCTGATTGCTGAGATAAATGTATTTTTCTTCTGCCTGGTGTACTGTGAATAATCATTTTTCACAAACACTCTGCTGAAACCAATTTTTTATATTTTTCTCTTCCATCACAATTAGGCCAAGATCAACTCTTTCTGTTGGTATTATTGCATTTTTGCTAATACAGGTCTTGGTTGCTTTCTTATGGCTAGGTATGGGGCACACACTTGATGTGCTTTTTCAATTTACAAATCCTGCTGTGGAATACCAGGCCAGTTGCTTATCTGTGCATTCATAAAATTAATGCAGTCTATTCCAGTTTCTCTGCTGCAGCAGAAAGTCTCAGGTTCTCTCTGCATGCTCTGTCTTCTAACATTTTTTGAAATTGCTCTTCTTAAGAAGTCTCATAGTCAGGTAGCTTTTTCTTAATTTTAAACCTCTAATTTTTGCCAATTTTTCCAGTTCATCTGAATAGCTAGTCAAAGCAAAATTTTCCAGACCTTTGTTATTCAAGTTTATATTATTCAGTGTTTCTTTTGTTTTAGTCACCTCTGAGTACATTTGATTTATTTTCCTCTAAATTACTGGAAGCCATCTCTTGTACCAAAGCTGGAGCATGAACTGCTTTTTTGTTGAACAGCTGCAGGATTCTTCCAAACCAGTGTATTATCTTCATCTTTTCTGGTTGATTTTTCTTTCAGGATCTGTAAATTTCTTCTTTGCTGGCATCCAGGCAATGTACTTATTAGCCAGTAACTGAATTTTACTCAAGCTGGCACTATCAGTGGCTTTTATTTCTCACTTTATTTTTTCACACTGGGAGAGTTGAAATTAAGCTGTTCATCTTCTAAGTCCATGATCCAATTAAATGCTAACCCTTACATAACTAACTGGATAGCAAACTGGCTCACTAACAAAATCCAAGCAGTCAGGGTGGGGAACATGTTCTATTATAAAAGGCTTATCCTTAGAGCTGCCCCATGAGGCTCTGGGCTGGGACCTCTGCTACGTAGCACATAATTCATTGATATCAAGGCCAGCATCAATGGCCTTTGGCTGACCAAATTCACAGATGACCGCTAACTTAGAGACAATATAAACACTCTTGAAGACACACCTCCTCCAAGATAGCCTAATCCACACAAAACCTATGGTGCTAGGACCAAGGTCTAAAACTAAGTGCTAAAAAGTGTAATCTTGTGTACTGTAGAAAATATGAGCATCAATGCACTTACCACATAAATTATACTTCTTCGGAAGATAGCTACCATCATTAGAGCACTTTTGTAAACAATGAATTCTCCTTTGACCACCCTGCATGTTGTCAGTAAGTCTGGCTGTCTTACCCAGATGATTATCAAAGTTAAATTCCCTAGCTCTAAATTGTCATAATTTCCATTAACAATACCTCTCTACTTCTTTGCTCAAGAATTCTAGACAAATAATGGAGGAACAAAGGCCTAAAATCATGGACAATTTTAATTACTCTAATTCACTTAAAAAGTTAGTAGAACAACAACTGTATATTAGCATTCATTTTCTAAACAATATGAACTATGAAACTCTAATACACACACATATATATAATGTGTGTGTGTGTGTGTGTGTGTGTGTGTGTGTGTGTGTGTGTGTGTGTGTGTGTGTGTGTGTGTGTGTGTGTGTGTGTGTGTGTGTGTGTGTATATATATATATATATATATATATATATATATATATATATATATGTGTGTGTGTCCACTTTGTAATTTCGAAACTTCAAAACCTCGAACATCGCAATCCCGAGGTTCAGATGTTGGAAGTTTTGAAATCTCTAAATAAAAAAAACCCTAAAACAATAAAACGTTAGCAATCACGTTTTTGCAGGGAGCAAGCTCCCCTGCACCCCCACACCCTCTGCTACTTAAATATACCAACTCCAAGATCACACTGCAGTGAAGAGAATGATAAAGTTACCATTTTGCACTGTCGGGCGATCTCAATTTTTCAATTTCGTGATTTCAAAACTTCGAACATCTGAACATCAGGATTGTGATGTTCGAGGTTTTGAAGTTTCAAAATTACAAAGTGGACCCTATGTGTGTGTGTGTGTGTGTGTGTGTGTGTGTGTGTGTGTGTGTGTGTGTGTGTGTGTGTGTGTGTGTGTGTGTGTGTGTGTGTGTGTGTGGATGTATATATATATATATGTGTGTGTGTGTGTGTGTGTGTGTGTGTATGTGTGTGCGTGAGTGACAGGACATAAATATAAGGCAAATTCAGGGACAGTCTGCAGAATCAGGAACATTTGAGAGGTATACCTTATACTCCTTCCTTATTAGACCAGTTATAGAATACACTGCTTACTTCCTCATGTATTTACTCCAAAACATCACCCAACATGAGAAATCCCAAAACTTCCTAAACAAGTCTCAGGTTTGACCTAACTTAATGCAGAATGTTTAAAGGTTCTATGTCTCTCACGAATGTAACGAGAAATTTACATTTTGTACTCAAACTTCATGTTGTTGCCCCACCACCTACCTATCATTCTAAAAATTTACTCAACCCTCAGAATGCTATCCCCCAGACATACAGGGAAGAGACTCTGTTTTAAACTGCCTTTAGAAATGTAGTCCTTTCACACACACATTCTTTGTGTGCATCTATATTGTACCCAGTTCTAAACATTCTGTGCTTTTTGACTGTTGAAGTTTCCAACAGATGCTCAGAAAAAATGTACTTATCTGAGTACACTAAGTATGCCCAGCTACACCCTAGTTGTCTCTTCTCCATCTCCTATAGACTCCTACCTGATGGACCTTTGCCCAGCCTGCAAGGCCACAAAATGACTGGTCTTCCTTGAACTCCTAAATGTTTGCAAAACCAGAAATGTTATAAGCACTCACGCTAGAGACCTGACAATTCATCGTATCATAAACAGGGCCTGTTGGCATGACAGACATTTCAAAGAATCCCCTTCTTTTGGAATAAGCTCCTCCTTATATCAAAAAAGAGTAGTGTCTTTGCCATTTTTAGGTCTAACTTGGTTAAGTGGATGGGAAACAGTAAGTTCATCCCAGTCTGCAGCCTCAGCTCCTTAAGAGTAGGGGTGGCCAGTAGTGGGACTTATAGTGGCTAGTCTTCAAATGGTCTAAACGATCCATTGCCTAGTATGTACATACAAACCTGCATTTAGTAATGGAGCAATGTACCATCCAGGAGTACAACAAAAAGGGCAATTGTTTAAATAGTATAAAGTGTAACAGTAACAGTATGATACATTGTTAAAATATATTTGTCATTAGTGCCTTGGAGTGTATCTAAAGGCTATGAGTATTGTATAACAGGAGTATAATTATTCTCTGATTAATCACTTAATCCAGGGGTCCTCAAACTATGGCCCCTGGGCTGGATACGGCCTCCAAGTCTTTACCATGGCCCTCCAAGTCTTTACCATGGCTCCCACCTCTTTGCCATGGCTCCTGCCTCTTTACCATGGCTCCCACCTAAGCTGCGGGTGGCACTGCATCCAGCGTCCTCCAAGTCCCTTACCAGTGTGAATCATTAGCCCGCTGCTATCGGGTTGCCATGGCGCGAACGGTCCAGCACAAACGCGCAGATGCATATGCTCCATACATACAGCATTCCCAATAAAAATAAAGCAAAGATGTATAATTAGCCATTGTGCATCCCTCGAAAACAGTTATCATGTCAAAGAAAAGAAAAATTGACTCCGAGTGCAGGATATTCAAAGAACAGTGGACCTATGATTACTTTTTCATGCAGTGCAAGGAGAGAGCTGTTTGTCTGCTATGTCAGGATTCAGTGGCTGTGTTCAAGGAATACAATCTGTGCTGACACTATGAAACTTGACATAAAGACAAATATGATTATTTGGTCAGACAAGTGAGAAAAGACAAAATATTAAAACTGAAAAATGGATTGACAACTCAGCAAAATGCTTTTGTGAATCAGACACAGCTAAGTATTTCATCACTGCGAGCACGTTTTCAAGTTGCCAAGCTAATAACGTGCACTGGTAGACCATTCATAGAGGGAGAATTTGTTAAAGAATGCCTTCTTTCTGTTTCCAAAGAGATGTGTCCAGAGAAGACTGAGTTATTTAGTATAGTGAGTCTTTCAGGACCTACAATTACATGAAGGATTGAAGAAATGGGGGGACATTTTGCATCAGCATATGCAAAACTCCTCAAAAAAAGTTGCTACTTTTCATTGGCAGTCAACGAAAGCAATGATGTTCGTGATTCTGCACAACGTCTAATTTTCATTCGTGGAACAAATGCACGTTTCGAAGTCACAAAGGAGTTTGCTGCACTGCACAGCATCAAAGTAACTACAACAGGAGAGGCTATCTATGAAAAGAACTGTGAATGGTTTGGAGCTGGACTGGGCTAAACTAGCCAGTGTGACAACTGATGGTGCTCCTAGCATAGTGGGGTCTGTGAAAGGAGTGGTTGCACGCATTAACCAAGAGATGAACAAACACAACCATTTGCGTCCAATAGCCATACACTGCCTCATCCATCAACAAGCGCTGTGTTGTAAATCACTGAAGTGGGACTTTGTCATGAAAGTTGTGGTGTTTTGTGTTAACTTCATTAGGGCTTATGCACTAAACCACAGACAGTTTCAGGAATTTCTGTCTGAGCTGAATGTTGTCTATGAAGATATTCTGGACCACACAGAAGTCCATTGGCTGAGTTGAGGAAGAGTTTTGAAACGTTTTTCTGACTTGCTTCTACAGGTTTCTGCTTTTCTGCTTTCAAAAAACAAAGTACCGGAGCTTAAAGATGCAGAATGGAAATGGAACCTTGCCTTTCTGACAGATGTAACACAGGTAATCAACAGTTTCAATGTGCAGCTTCAAGGAAAGGGGAAGCTCATCTGTGATATGCATTCACATGTAAAAGCATGTGAAGTAAAATTGGACCTCCTCATTAAACAAGTGGAGGAGGAAAACTTCTGCCATCTCCCCACTATTCAAAAGCTGTGGGCTGAAAAAACAGCAGTTGCATTCCCAAACAAAAATGTGTGGATTCACTGGAAATGTTGCAAAGGGAGTTTCAAATGAGATTTAAAGAGTTTCATATCCATGAACAGGACATACAGCTTTTCAGGAACCCATTTTCTGTTGACATTGAAACTGTTGGTCCGATTTATCAAATGGAACTGGCCAAACTACAGAGTTGTGACTCTGAAAGATGCATTCAAGTCAAGCAGCCTTACTAATTTCTATGCATCTCTCCCCTCTGAGACATATCTTAATCTCAGGAAACATGCACTCAAAATGGCAACCATCTTTGGCAGCACCTATGTCTGTGAACAGACTTTTTCCCTAATGAAACATCTGAAATCTCCAACCAGATCCAGACTAACTGATGCACACTTGCATCACTTCGTACAACTCGCAGCGACAAACATGGAACCGGACATTAACTATCTCATCAGCCAAAAGCAGGCCCACACTTCCCATTGAAATATGCTTGGGGCTATTTTGTATGAAGAAGTTCTTTGTGCTTTGTGTTTTTGTTTTAAGTTTTTTCAAATTAGCAGTAGCATCACCTGCCATTCAGTACCCAGAAGCACAGGTTTTTTCATGTATTTTGCACTACAAATAAGATATGTGCAGTGTGCATGGGAATTTGTTTTTTTTTCAAACGATAGTCCAGGCCCCCAACAGTCTGAGGGACCGTGAATTGGCCCCTGGTTTAAAAAGTTTGAGGACCCCTGGCTTAATCCAATAGAGGGTCCCAAGTCCAAGAGAATCTAAGTCTAGGCCAGCACTCAGTGGGCACAGTGAATAGATAAAGTGAATTACAAAGCCACCCAATGCTGGAATCAGGACGCTCGCACGCATGCACCAGCAATTTTGGGGCATGCCAGTTCACATAGCTGACACGTGGTAGTAATGAAAAGCAAAGGGAAGATGTTCATACTCTGCATAAAGGCACTTTATTACAAAACACCATTTACTTAGTTGGATATTAACTTGTCATCTCTGCACTGTATACCTTTCTTTATCAAAGAAAAGCTAGAACTGTCTAGAGAAGCCTGCTGTAGAAGCAAACACTCTTTAAACTCATTTATCCCACCAGTGATGTGGCAGGCTTCTCAAGGCACATATGTAGATTTGCTGGCATTGATATAGTAATTACTTTTATTTTTTACCAGGTTAAGCTCACTGGACAGGAATGTTCCTTTTCAGGAGCGACCTAACCTCACTGTCTGGTCGGTTGACTTTATGAGAGTCACAATTTGCAAGTGGAAATTGAGGGACCAGACCTCTCAAAAGTCCCTAACTTTTCAGGACTTCCCTGATTTCGACTCAAACTTTTGCCCTGTCCCTCCTAATCCTTCCAAAAATGGTCATTGTCATTTTTGGGAGAAAAATTGGTGGATTAATTCAGAAAATGCGTGTTAATTCACACTGGCTTATCAACTTGTCTTAATAGTATAAATATTTTAAAATGTATCCCTGTTTTTTATTTTCTAGACATGTCACAACCTCTGAGGTTGAGAACTATGTCCAAGACTATGTAATAAAGCTTGATTGCATCATAAATAACATACAGCATCATTTATAATGCTCATCTGAAAGGGATTCTTCAGCTCTTATTGTTTGTGTTTGGTAAAGAACTGGTGTTTCCTAAAAGAGTCGTTTGTTACTTTGCGCTTTTGTTGCTAATGATGTTGACCTTTTTAGTCCATCTTAGTAGGCTGTCTCATATAATAATACGGAGCAGCTTCCTAATAGTGAGCTGTTTTTTCCTGCTAATGAGAATCCTTTGTGAATATAAGTCAACACCCGCTTCTTATACCTTCTGGAGAGCATGTATGACTGTCACCTGGAAAACAGTTATGTGTGTACAACATGCAGAGAGCAGTTACCCGATACAGATGCCAAGCAGGTCATTAACACTTTGGACAGTACTCAGTGATTTACATTAGATGCTCTTACTTCAGAATGCTTAACATGATATACCATACAAAGCCATTGCTTTAATACTTTGCTTTAAGGTAGTGGTTTAAAAATATTTCTTGGTGATATGTTACTTTACTGAGTGCGTTAGTGTGGTGCAGATACTTCTTGGTGATAGTATTTTATTGAAAAAGCATTAGTACTACAATATCAGCCTTGTACTTTACTGGGGTGGGGCAGTTTTGTGGTGCTTCAGGCTGTTGCCAAGATTAACAAGTGGGTACTTAAATTATATAGAGTATTTCAAGAATACCAGGCAGTACATTTATAATTCTTTCAAGAATCCCAGACAGACTGAAAAAATATACAGATAATGCTTAAAACCTGAGGATGGAGTCAGTTTGCCTGTGTGTGTTGGGGGTGCAGTCAACTTTATACTACTATGAAGAATATCACTGGCCTTGACTAGGAGACATTGTCCCAGTTAGGACAAGCAGAGCCAGGAGTAGCCAAAAAAGCAACAATTTTGGGAGACTTGAGAAAATATAAAATAAAAAGGAAATCCAAGCATAGATAAGACTTCTTTGTATGTCTGTGATCTGTAGGGAGAAAAATGAAGGCTGTACTAGACTAGGTTTAGTAAAGTTAATTTTGAGTTGAAAATAGGAGACTGCAGAAGGGTCTACAATCAAACATACAACTGAGGATATAAAACTCAGGAAAGTTGTTTTTTAGGTGGGCAGTGGGAAGGTAGAGAACAGGAAGAGGGGGAAACAGGAAGAAAGTTGGATAAGAGGAAAGGAGGCATTCATTGTGGGCTAATATCTGAAACTGCTCTTACCTGATTATTTGGGACCAAACAGTACTCATAACGTTCATAGCAACATCATGTATTTGAGAGAGATAAGAAAAGAAAAGAAAAAATATTGCTGGGTAAGTGAGAAGTATAGGACAGTGTGTGTGTGTGTGCGTGCGTGCGTGCGTGTGTGTGTGTGTGTGTGTGTGTGTGTGTGTGTGTGTGTGTGTGTGTGTGTGTGTGTTGAGGGGGGGGGGGTCTTGTCAGAAAGAGAAAGCAAGCAAAGTAGCAGTCTGACATTACACTGCAAACATTTACTGAGAAAAACAGGAAAAAAATGTAAGCCCAGTAATACTTAATGCTGATAGTGAAGATATTTTCTTTTTTATTTTGGATTCAATACAAAAAATATGCAGAAATGTCTAGGCATCACTTGAGTTTACTTAAGACTTAGAGATTGTAGTCTGAAGGCTGGGTAAATACTTACACCATGATAATGACTAGAAATGCCAGTGAACTTATCTACTGGTTGGATTTACTTCAAATGAACTACTGGACTATGATTTATTAAGTGAAAGTAAAACAAATGTTCTACTCTGAAAATAAAGGATTTCTGCAGTGACTGATTTATTAAGTGAAAATACAAAAATAAACGTTATTGTTTTATGATTTCTGCCTTACATTCTACATGAACAGATTTTAAAACTTAGATGAACAGATGAGTTTATCAGATCTGACTGGATCCACTGTCTTTTTTTTTCAAGTTTGGATTCAGGGCTTTGGTTCCTACCATATTCTACCCATTCCTTCAAGCCCCTAGATTAACTCAGATAGAGCTTGCTTGCTTGTACCTAGACCAGATGACATAACACAGACTCATCAAACCTGTGTAAATAGAGTATGCACGCATTTGGTCGGCCGGTGGATGGCCGTCCCAAAAATGTTCGAAAGCAGTGCGGTGACCGCATAATTGCGAATGCAATTATGTCGAAACGCAAAACACCCCCCCCCTTTTTAACCCATGGTATCACTTTTTTAGGTGGTAGAGCAATCAGGAATTTCAAATTCAGAGCTTTTTACGACATTCCGACCGTTCGGCACCTTGAAATTTAACTTTCTGGTTCGGAAAAACCAATGTTCGGCGATCGGTCGCATGACCAAATGCATGTATTCCGTAAATAGATTATATCAAGGAATAAATAGCTCCAGGTTACTAATAAGTCAAGTCCCTGTTCAGGTCTATTCAGTCAGTCATGGGCCATAAAAAAAGGACAATGTAGTTTGGGGATGGGGGATGTTGAGCTAGACAGAACAAGAGAACACAGATCTAGTGTTATGGTAAGTACATAACTTTCATATCCAATGTCTTTTCTGTCTGACTCAACAGATGGTACAAATTCCCAAGTTATTACAGAGTCCCAGGAGACCTCATGGAAGGATATTCCGAAGTATGGTAGAGGCAAAAGTTGCACATCTAGCCTATCTAGACCTTGCCAAGGCCTTTGACACCATCCCCCACTCTGGAATCATAGATAAACTTACTAAGTTGGGCATTAATCCCTATGTCACCCAATGGGTTGCTAAATGGCTTACTGATAGAACCCACACTGTAAAAGTAGCCGACTCCAAATCCAGCTCCAGACAAGTGACAAGTGGAGTACCTCAGGGTTCAGTCCTGGGGCCGCTCTTGTTTGGCATCTACTTCTCTGAAGTACAGGTCAACACTAAGGGACTCTGGCTAACAAAGTTTGCAGATGACTGCAAACTGGGAGCCATTATTGAATCCCCAAATGATGTGGATACTCTACAAAAGGGCCTTACAGAAACAGATGCGTGGTGCCAGAGCCATGGGCTCAAGCTCAATGCCAAGAAATGTATTGTTATCCCCTTTGGGAAAAAACATGTATCCATGAATTACCATATAGGTGGCAGTACACTAAACACAGAAAGTGTGATAAGAGACTTAGGGACACAGGTGGACAGTGGTCTCACCTTCGATAACCACATCGCCACAACAGTCAGGAAATCCTTCTATGTGGCACACCTCATCACGAAGGGCTTTTCATCCAGAAAAAAGGAGGTTATTGTCCCACTTTACTCATCCCTCATTTGACCCATTATAGAATGCAATGCCCCATTTGGTATGTACCTCTCAAGACATCTGCAACAACTGGAAAGGCCGCAGAAATACCTCACTAAAAGAATCACAGGCCTAAAGCAGATGCCCTACGCTGACTGACTTAAAAAACTCCAGCTATACTCTGTCACATATCATCTACTCAGAGGCGATCTCTGCTTAACATACAAGGCCATGTCAAACCCAGAGCTTTTGGACATGCTACACTTAAAGAAATCCCAATCCCTCAGAGCTACATGCTCCATGGATCTAAACCTTGTCATCACAATAAACAAAACATGCTGGAGGGATAGGTTCCTGACCCAGAGACTCCCCAGACTCTGGAATAGATTGCCCATACATGTCAAGCAGAGTGCCTCTTTGGACCTCTTCAAGAGGAACCTTAACGATTGGATGGGAGAAAGGAAATTCACCCCAGGGATCACGTCAGTCGCCCTGCTAGACAGGGGTCCAGGAAAGTAAATAATGTGGGAAGAAATAGCCAGGGAATTGTTATGGCTAGGCTTGTATAGGCCCTAGGGCTGATAGCCTAGTACCAACCTATGAACCTATATATCATCTAGTTTGGAATGTGACACAAAAATGTGAATAATAGACCAAGTAACTGCAGCACAGATCTCATCTATGAGTACTCTAGCAAAGTAAGCAGTGGAGGTAGCCACTGCCTGAGTTCAGTGAGCCTTGGGTTTGTGTGATAAAGCTAAGCCCTTTTCTTTATAAACAAAGGAGATGCAGATGGTAAGCCACCTGGGCAAAGTCACTTTAAAATATATTGACCCAATCTGGCCTTTCAGAAGGAGAGAAAAAGTAGGTCTGTATTTTTAATGCCTTTACTGTGATGTAAATAAAGTCTGAGTTGTTTATGAGCATTCATCAAATGTAAAGTATATTCCCATTTGTTGGAAAAAATTGGAAAAAATGATAGGTTAATCCTTTGGTTAAGATTTGCTTCTGAAGCCCCTTTAGGAAGAAACTAAAGATTGGTGAACAATGATACGCTATCCTTATGAAAAAAAAAACAGGTATGGAGGTTTGCAGGCTAACACTTGTAACTCAGAGATCCTCCTAGCTGAGGTAACTACTACTAGAATTTTTTTTTTCAAGTAAAGAATTTTAGTTCTGTCTATGAGCATTCATCAAATGTAAAGTATATTCCCCTTGTTGGAAAAAAATGATAGGTTAATCCTCTGGTTAAGATTTGCTTCTGAAGTTGCTTTAGAAAGAAATTGAAGATTGGTGCACAATGGATAATGCTTGTAACTCAGAGAGCCTTCTAGCTGAGATAACTGCTACTAGGAAAAGGTTTTTCAAGTAAGGAATTTTAGTTCTGTTAAGTTGCTGGCTCAAAGGGTGACCTAGTTAAGAGGTGAAGCATGAGAGTGATGCTCCATGGAGGAAATGGATTATTGACTGGAGGTCTGAATAGGAAAGTCCCCTTTAGAAAAGCCTTGGAAATCTTCAAGAAAGCCATGGAAGACTGACTTTTCCCCACATAAAAACTGGATAAAGCTGTTAACTGTGCCTTGATAGTCAAGAAACAAGTGCCTTTCTGAAAAAAAACTGCTATTAAATTTAATATGGATAGTCATGGAGCTGAGAAAGGATCCAACTCTTTAGAAGAAGCCCATATAGCAAATATTTTCCTTTTGCTGAGGTAGACCTTCCTAGTGTTAGGTTTTTGTAAAGACAACAGAATATGTATAACTGGAGTAGATAGTCTGGCATCTTTGGCCACCATTAGAATTTCAGAAATCATGTGGCCAGTTTCAAGATCTTTATGTCTTGGCAAGGCTGATTGGATAGGTGTAACAAAAGGTCTGGACATGAATCCAGCACACAGGGAAAGTACTTCAGATGAGGCCAGAGGAAGGGGGGACTAAACTTTCCTAGGTCAAAAGGGAGCAATGTGAATTACCATTGCCTTGCACTTTATGGCTTTCTGAAGAACTTGGTTATCAGGAGAAAAGGAGGAAAGGCATA
The DNA here is from genome assembly GCF_019279795.1 of Protopterus annectens. Classification (NCBI taxonomy): domain Eukaryota; kingdom Metazoa; phylum Chordata; order Ceratodontiformes; family Protopteridae; genus Protopterus; species Protopterus annectens. The sequence continues at coordinate 657,420,793 of NC_056725.1, forward strand.
CAGGAGACTCGGGGGCCAATTTTGAACCTCAGTGACTGCCCGCTGTGGAGGAATCAGGGTGAAATAGCTACTGTTACCAAAAGTGACCACGAAAAGACTGTGAAATAAAATCTCCGTTCCACCAGGATAGAAGCCAAGTCTTTTAATAAAAATACAAGTCAACCATAAGCGCTTTCGTCTGCTACAAAGCAAACTTTCTCAGATAAAATCCCACTGGTACAGATACCATGTTAAAATAGACCAGGGAATGAGTGGTGAAAAAACATTGTGTCCAAAAGGACCTGGGTTTAAGTGGCAGGACAGGCATTGCTAGGATGGGGTATACACACCTGATTTCCGGAAATGGTTACCTAGCAAAATAAATTTGTAAATTGTAAATCTGTTTTGATCTATTAAAAAGTCGAACTTGGTACTTGTATGATTTTTGTATAATTTTACACACTGTTAGCCGGTCCTGCCACTTAAACCCAGGTCCTTTTGGACACAATGTTTTTTCACCACTCATTCCCTGGTCTATTTTAACATGGTATCTTGGTTATTTGTTCAATAAACACTTGTTTTTTTTGACCAGTAACAGTTTGGCTGAAGATTCGTAGAATTTATAGCTGATTTGTAAAACATTATAGTTCACTACAAACCTATTTTATAATTTTAATTGTGTTTTTGAATTTCATATACACATATATTCACAATTTTTTGTATAATTTTTTTATAATTTTTAACATATATATCACCATGATGCAGATATAATTTATTATTATTATATAATTTTTTTACTGCATCAGTTGGAATTATGTGTAAATTACAGAAGATGTAAAAGGAATTATTTCGTTGAGAATTACTTTGTTGAGACTCAGTGTATCTTTAACAATTTTCAAATTGTTTAATTGTTTGGATCTTAATTGAATAATTGAAGGGAAAGTTTCATATATAAAAACTATCTGTACCAGTGGGATTTTATCTGAGGAAGTTTGCCTTGTAGCAGACGAAAGCGCTTATGGTTGACTTGTATTTTTATTAAAAGACTTGGCTTCTATCCTGGTGGAACGGAGATTTTATTTTACTGAAATAGCTACTGTGTTTATTGTTTAGGTGAGAAGTGACGAGATTGCAGCAAGGCTGGCTCCAGCAACTGAAAATCATCATTACCACTGACTGATTGAGAGACCACTCATGAGGCATTTTGTCTATCAGAACATTGGAAGTCCCTGGCATGTGGGTTGCTACCTGAAAGCATTGGAAAGACATTGCCCACTACCACACTCTCATGGCTTCTCAGCATAATGGATTTGAATGGTTTCTCCCTGCTTGTTGAAATACCATACCACTGCCATGTTGCCCATCTGGATGGATATCACACCTTTGGGGAGAGAGCCTTAAAAGCCTGCCCTCATCTTCAAGGCATATATGTGAAGTCTTACCTTGTTATTGAGTATGTACCATGAATCATCTTCCCTTCATAATGCCCCCACCACCACCTCAGAAGGGAGGCGTCAGTGGTCACAGTAACTATCAGGGGTAGCAGGGTGAAAAATTATCCCATGTGGCTATCAGGGAGATCAAACACCAACAAATATAGCTCCTGCAAACTGATGTGAGACAAACTGGGGAATAAAGGGTTAAGCAGCATTGACAATTCTGCAGATAGTGTACACTGTAGAACCTTCATGTAAAATCTTGCCTGAGGTACTCATTTGATAGACACAGCCATTGACCCAGGCAACTGTAGAATTAGTCTTGCCAGAGGGTTTGAATAAGATACCCTATGAACTTTGTACTCTGCGATGGTGTCAAGTGGATTTTGGTTAGATTGATCATGATTTCCAAGTAAGATGCTAAGGGGAGCAAGAAGTCCTTGCACTGGATAAGAAGATCCATGGTGGATGTGGTGAGGAACCAGTTGTCTAAGTGAGGGATTGCCTGGAACCCTTGTAGCTTTAGATTCACTGTGATGACTGCCATGCATTTGGTGAACACCCTTGGGGTTGTGGTGAGACCAAAGTGTAGTGCCCTGAATTGAAAATGACTGGCTCCCAACTGGAAATGGAGAAATCTCCTGGACTGCCTCACTATCATAATATGGTAGTAGACATCCTGGAGATCTATTGAGCACATCCAATCATCCTTTCTCAGAAGAGAAAGAATGGACTAAACTGTAAACATGCAGGACTTTGTTTTACAAATTGGTTGAGATGGCTTAGGTCCAGACTGGGCTTGTGGTTTTCAGTCGTTGATCCTTTTTGGAGCTAAAAAGAACCTTGAATAGGTTCTGGATCCTCACTGGTCTTGTGGGACCTCCTGGATGATTCATTTTTTCTAGCAGCTTTACTACATCTACTGCTGCCAAGTCCCTCTGAGTAGGTGGAACACTGGGTAATCTCTTTTTTTTTTGCAGGGAAAGCAAAGGGATTACTATAACCTCTGGTGATTATCTGCTGCATTTGTAAAGCTTGGGTGATGGCCAGCCAGGCATGAGGGTGTAGGGATAAGCTCCCCTGCCTGCCTCTACAGTACATCAACTGGGCAATCCTTCAGGAGTGCTGAAAAGGTTTTTTGGTAAATGGACCTCAAAATCTTTGATTCTGTGGTCTTCCTCTACCCCTGGGACAACATCCATTAAAGTCACCCCCCTCTTCCTGGGGGGGGGGTGTCTCTCAGTGGAAGCATCTCAGGAAAAAAACCTGAGAATTTTAAAACTATATATTCTTTCTACCCTTTCGGTTATGGGAAAAGGTCCTGAGGAAGGGGGGGGGGGATGTATGCCTACAGCAAATAGAATTTTACTCTGCTGTTCAATTCTAGTAACCATACCTTTAACCTTAAGCTCAAAGAATGTTAGACTATCAAAGGGAGCATTAATAAAGGATGCCTTGAAGCTTTCCACAAAATCACAGAGATGCATCCAGACATGCTGATGAAATACAATGCCAATGTCTGCTGCCCCTGCCATGCCGTCAACTATGATCGAGAGCAGACACATGGACATGTTCGCCATAGACTGTAGGGTAGATGGCAGTGACTCCATCAATTTTTGGATGTTAGCAGGCAGACTGCACACAAGAGATTTGAATAATTCTTCATTCAGATTCCAGTAGAAACAGGTCATATGGGTCAGGTAGTTCAGTTCTCAAAGTAAAACAAAACTCTGAAGCTGAAGCATAAGTCCATTTCTCAAGTCTGTCTAGCAGCCTTGACTTCCTATTAGGGTGGCAAACAGATGTGCTGTCTTCACAGATCTCTTTTTTGGTGGCTGCCACAGCCATCATGGCATCTAACAGGAGGCCCTTGCTCCAATGAGCACCCAATATTTTGTTCACTTTCTGTGGGATAGGCTCCACCACACTGAGTTCTTTCCAGACCCACTGAGTAAGCAAATCTATCAGCTCATCAGTAGGTTCCCACCACCCAGGAGGTAGATGATCCAGGCTTGAAAACCTTGAGGAATACTGACTCTTCTGGGGAGGGCCCTTTTGTGGACCAACACCTCCCCCTCATCATTTTTCTCCAAAGGAGATGTCTTCCAGAAGGGATCTTGGGAATCCCTGCCCTTCCTCAAAATCAGTATCCTCCTGTTGCAGGACCATTTCTTATGACCCTCCCCTGTGGGAACTTCCGGGGAAGGGTCAGAATCAGAGGAGAAACTCACCAGGCAAGAAACTTCGAGGCTTAGAGAGGCTGACTGTCCTTGTCAAAGTGGAAGAGCAGACTGACTGATACTGTGAAGGACCTGCAAGTACGGCTAGTGCAATGGCCCAAAACTCCTAAATTATGTAGACCAAAAAGAGCCAGCACAAATCGGTGTGAAAAAATTGTATTATAACTAGAACATAGTGTATTTAAAAACACACAAATGTATCATATTTACCAAATGAATCAGACCGGTTTCGGCAATGCTGCCTTCCTCAGTGAACAAAAACAGTATAACAAAATCTCCCTCCAACAAAACCATATGTACATATAGATACCAATTAACACTTATACAATTATTGGATTGATCAGGGTTTCAGAAGTATTCATTCAAGCCAGGTGGAAATAATCCACCAAGCTTGACTATCCACTTCTTTTCTTTCAAATTAAGTATCTCATGCAATCCTGCCTTGTCCTGTGTTTTGTATATAATACAGTCAATGATTGTAAATCTAAATATCCCAGTTTTATGTTTACAAATATGTTTATACAGTGTACTAGATTGTTTGCAGTTCTTAATGTCACTCATGTGTTCACTTATCCATAGTCTAAGTGGCCTGGATGTTTGTCCAACATACAATGCTGGACATGTACAACCTGCCAAATATATCATCCAACTGGTACTGCAAGTTGCAAAAAAAGTGATGTCAAACACTTGAGGTGTATTTTGGCTAGTAAAACTGCACATTTTATGGACCTTTGAACAATTGGAACAATGACCACATGGATTGCAACCCATCAATTTCTCCCCAGTCATAGTTCTCTGGCTAAAAAGCCTATCCTGATTCTGACACCTTTTGTAATGGTTGAACAAAGAACTTAGAGAACGACCCTTGTGAAAGGAATATATACACTTGTCTCCTACATATTCCATAAGCGAGCCCTCCCCTTGAAGAATATCCCAATGCTTAGAGATGATATTCATGAACGAATGTGTACTTTTACCATACGTAGATAGGAGTTGTGGTATTGTATGAGGAAGTCGGGAGTGTCAGAGAAGTATGTAAGAGTGTTACAGGATATGTACGAGGGTAGTGTGACAGTGGTGAGGTCTGTGGTGGGAGTGACAGATGCGTTTAAGGTGGAGGTGGGATTACATCAAGGATCAGCTCTGAGCCCTTTCTTATTTGCAATGATGATGGACAGGTTGACAGACGAGATCAGACAGGAGTCCTCGTGGACTATGATGTTTGCAGATGACATTGTGATCTGTACTGAGAGTAGGGAACAGGTGGAGGAGACCTAGGAGAGGTGGAGATATGCTCTAGAGAGAAGAGGAATGAAGGTCAGCAGGACTAAGACAGAATATATGTGTGTGAATGAGAGGGAGGATAGAGGAATGGTGAGGATGCAGGGAGTAGAGGTGGCGAAGGTGGATGAGTTTAAATACTTGGGGTCAACAGTTCTGAGTAATGGTGAGTGTGGAAGAGAGGTGAAGAAGAGAGTACAGGCAGGATGGAGTGGGTGGAGAAGAGTTTCAGAAGTGATTTGTGACAGACGAGTACCAGTAAGAGTGAAAGGGAAGGTCTACAAGAGGGTAGTCAGACCAGCTATGTTATATGGGTTGGAGACAGTGGCATTGACAAAAAGGCAGGAGTCAGAGCTTGACGTGGCAGAGTTGAAGATGTTAAGATTTGCACTGGGTGTGATGAGGATGGACAGGATTAGGAATAAGTATATTAGAGGGTCAGCCCAGGTTGGAAGGTTTGGAGACAAAGCCAGAGAGGCAAGATTACATTGGCTTGGACATGTGCTGAGCAGGGATGCAGAGTATATTGGGAAAAAGATGCTAAGGATTAAGCTGCCAGGTAACAGGAAAAGAGGAAGGCCTAAGATAAGGTTTATGGATGTGGTGAGAGAGGACATGCAGGTGGTTGGTGTGACAGAGCAAGATGCAGAGGACAGGAAGAAATGGAGACAGTTGATCTGCTCTGGTGACCCCTAACAGGAGCAGCCAAAAGAAGAAGAAGAAGAAGCAGAAGAAGTAATTAGCCTAACTTGATTGCTCCTAACAGGCTGGTCACCCTTATATACAAGCAAATCATATCTGTCCTGCTGAGAACTAAACTGGCTAGCTCTACAGATGTCACCAGCCCTATATCCCCGATTCCTAAATCTACTGGAAAGATCACACTTATATTGATTGTAAATAGAGGGGTCTGAACAAATTCTTCTAATCCTGAGAAACTGAGACATGGGGATATTCCTGATGACATGTTGGAGGTGGAAGCTAGAAGCATGTAACAAGGTATTATATTGCAGAAATTTGCGAAAAATGTCAGTCTCCAAGGTGTGCTCGGGGGTACGTTTAACCAAGACATCCAGAAAAGTGATCTAATTTTTGTGCCAGGGTAACTGAAATTGGATGCCCCACTTGTTTTGGTTCAAATATTCAACAAACTCCACCAAATAAGAAGCATCCACTCTCCACACCATCCAGCATTCATCAAGATATCGCCTCCAAATATCAGTTTCTACCAAATAAATATTATGACTAACATCATAAATCAGTTGCTCCTCTATGTAAGCCATGAACAGGTCGGCATATATGGGGGCAAATGACGCCCCCATAGCAGTACCCTGTACCTGCCATATACATTGTTATTGAAAATAAAACACATTCTTAGTTAGAACATGCTTGGCCAAACAGACCAAAAGACTGTTAAAACCTGGTCTATACAATTCAGCCCGATCCAACCAATACTGAAGAGAAGCCAACCCCGCCCAATGGGGGATATTGGTATACAGGGAGGTGACATCAAGACTACACAATAACCAGTGGGGTTCAAGTTGCATATCTGATATTATGCCCAAAAATTGGGCTGTGTCTTGTATCCGAGCCCGTATGCATGATAACAGCCGTTTTAAATAATACGTAAGAAATTCAGAAATGGGTTCTGTGAGTGAGCCTCACCCCGAAACGATAGGTCTGCCTGGGGGGTTATTGAGGTTCTTATGAATTTTGGAAAGGAGGTATAAGTATTGTTGTTTAGGATGGTCAACCTTCAGATGATAGGCAGTTTCCCTAGAAATAATACCTTCTTCAACTGCCAAATCCAAAAAGACATCAATCTCAACCTTAAACTTGGCTGTAGGATCTATAGGCATTATCTTATAATAACTTTGATCCAGAATTTGTCTCTGCGTCTCATCATTATATTGTGTCCAATCTTGGACCACTATAGCTCCTTCCTTGTCTGCAGATTAAATAACAATATCCTTGTTTGATTTAAGCTCATCTATGCAAATTCTTTCAGCCTGAGTAATATTGTCCCTACTTAAGTAATCCTTACCTAAATTTCGATGTAAATCATTGAGCACACTGCCCTGGAAAAGTGAAACCACCGGAGACATGGGTGGCTTGAACGTGGAATCCCGGAATCTAAAAGGTCTATTATCAGACTGATTTTGTTCACCCTGAAAAAATAAATGTAAATTTAAATTGCAGCAGAAATCTACCGCATCCTCTGCAAATTGATGTTCAGGCACAAAAAAGCTAGGAACAAAGCTAAGACCTTTATTGAGTGTTTTTATTTGCATATCCGACAATTCCAAAGAGGAGATATTAAAAACATTACATGATGTTACACCTGAGCCATCAGCCTCAACATTCCTTCTAAGTCAGGAGGGACCTTTATGCTTCCTCCCCCCTCTTCTTGACCTAGGCCTAAAGGGTGGGCCAAGTTATCTCCCAGAGTGTTTCTCTTTGACCTCTGTGACATATCCATGTGGGCCTCCTTCCCCCTCAGTATTGGATGAGGTATCCTCACCTAATGCAATATTCTCCCTATTTCTTTTCTTTAAAATAGATTTGGATCTTTTAGGCCTAAAATTCCCTGATCTCTGATTGGGAGTAGCAAATTTAACATTCTTACATATGTCAAAGGGTCTCCCCCTATCAAAATCATCAACATCTCTCTGAAATTTCTTCATCTTTTTCTCTTTCAAGACGTTTTCCAACTCTAACAAATCCTTACTTAGTTGGTTCAGACTAACATTATAACATGGAAGAGTCTGAAATTCCTGTACCCCTTTGCTCAATTCATCCAGAACAGAAACCTGCTGTTGTATAGTTCTCTCATAATATGCAACTAGTGCATTAACAAAACCCATTGAAGCTTGCTGTTGTATTGCAAGCCAGTTATCTAATTGTAACTGATCGACCTGAGGAACAAGTGGCTGAATCTTTATCCTCAATCCCTGTGGGGATATCTGTTTCTGTTGATATGCCTTGAAAAAGCGCAAGTTCCACACATTGCTTCTCAAACTCTTCATCTCCTTGTTAAGTTTAGAGAAGGCCATCTTATGCTGATTAACCAAATCGTCAGCACACCCACCTAGTTCACCCATCATTTAGTGTCAGCCCAGACCAAAGACACCTAAATCATCAGTATCAGAGGACAATCCTCTTATAATAGATGCTAGGGCCATGGTTCATCAATCCAACCTGAGCAAAACTGGGGACCAAATCCAATTCCAATTCAATAATGGGAAAAACCCAAAATGTTTAATCATAAAAAGTCATACTTGAATGTGTACCCCACAAGAACATATACTTTCTTAAGAGATCCCGACAGAAAAAACAAATTATTCCATAAATAGGAGCCGGATAATCGCCTCAACTCCAGTGGTGGTACTATATATATATATATATATATATATATATATATATATATATATATATATATATATATATATATATATATATATATATATATATATATATATATAACTCCCATGTAAAACCTTTGCCAACCCAAATATGACTGTTCAGTTCATAATCACTTGGCAAACTTCGTTTCCAACACAAACATGGTAATTATAAACTATACAGAATGAAAAAAATTGTCATAAATTCACTGTTGGAAAAAATATATTAAGTTTGTGAAAACAAAGTTCAAATAAGTCAAATGTCCAATGACAAAATGATATATTGTCCAAAAAAATCAAATGTTCAGATATTTCCGACCCATACACTTAGTTGCTTCATAGAAGACTAAAGAACATGTACGGGTGTTTGCTTCGTAAAAAGCCAAAAAGTATGCCGAGCCCATTCAAAAATCATCAATATCCAAACATAGTAGCCGGCTGAACAAAAAAGAGCTTATTAATGTGCTGCAAACCAGATGATATAATCATGTCCTAATGTTCAGAACAACAATTATAGTTCAAGCGCCCTCATATTTATACAAGTGAAAAAATGAACCACAGACATACGTGCATAGTTACCAACATATGTCCCATATCTGGCACTTAAAAAAGTCCAAAGAAGAGTCCAAAAAAACAATAAGACTGGGAAGAAGTTAAAATAATTACTTCACGCTGTCCAAACCCATGGCATCTGCTGTATAACCTTAATGGCAAAACCTTGAAGTTCCAAATAACTTACTCAGAATCATCCACACTAACGAAAAGCGACACCTTCCACAGGACAAAGATCACAGAGAAAATATATTCTTGTTCTCCAAATGAGAACTGACAGCAAAAGAGCTTCGAAACCCCCCCCAATCCAATACACTGATGAGGGAGAGGCCCACTCTGATATTAAGCCAACAGCGAGTACAAAAAGGGAGACCAAATGATACTGTGAAGGACCCACAAGTACGGCTAGTGCAACGGCCCAAAACTCCTAAATTACGTAGACCAAAAAAAGAACCAGCACAAATCGGTGTGAAAAAATTGTATTATAACTAGAACATAGTGTATTTAAAAATACACAAATGTATCATATTCACCAAATGAATCAGACCAGTTTCGGCAATACTGCCTTCCTCAGTGAACAAAAACAGT